>NC_052950.1:32400095-32721047 GCF_013358895.1 Oreochromis aureus | reverse complement strand
TCGAGCATACCTGGGTATTTACCGGTGGGCTGATGACTTATTTTTTTTTTTTTTGTAACGGCATGAACAATGAGAGGTGGTGGATTGGCCAGATGCTGGCTGATGTGTAAAAATAACTCAGTTGTTTGCCTGTGAAGGTTCTCAGTCATCCAGGTCATCGTAGTCAAAGGAGCTTGGAAAGAAAAGCGTCTGGACTTCTTTGAGTTGCTTGAAGACGTTTCACCTCTCATCCGAGAAGCTTCTTCAGTTCTAAGGTCAAATGGCCGAGAATCCCAGATTTAAACCCAGTGGGAGTATCCCCCAAGGAGGGACAAAGGACCCCTGGTGATCCTCTAATCACATGCGCCAAGGTGTGAAAGTGGGTGTGGGACCTAATCAGCCAGGGTTTCGGGTGAGCTCATTGTGAAACCTGGCCCCACCCTATCATGTGATTTCCTGAGGTCAGATGGCCCAGGATGTGAGTGGGCGTTAAGGCGTCTGGGGAGGGAACTCAAAACTGGATTATAGATGGCAGACAGTTGGTGTCGTAAACCACCGCCTCTGTTCAAAGATGGTCGCTCACAGTGGACATAGATGGCCTCTTTCACTCCTCTTTCAAACCATCTGTCCTCTTTGTCCAATATGTGAACATTGGCATCCTCGAAAGAGTGACCTTTATCCTTAAGATGCAGATGGACTGCTGAGTCTTGTCCTGTGGAGGTGGCTCTTCTATGTTGTGCCATGCGCTTGTGAAGTGGCTGTTTGGTCTCTCCAATGTAGAGGTCCGGGCATTCAGAAATTCAGAAACAGGTTTACCTTTTAGGTGACATGAATGAGTTGAAGGGAAGTTCTGAACTGTTTCTGAGAGACAAATAACACCAGGATCCTTTTCTATGTAGCTGACAGCTGGTAACTGTGCAGGGGCGGGTCTAGCAAAGTTTTGCCAGGGGGCCAGGTAGGGCATTAACAGGGAAAAGGGGGGGACAAAGAAATACTTTTCTTTCTTATTCTCATTTAAAATATCTAGCTTTTATTAAATAATTATCTGAATCTTATGAACAAAGTTTTTATCTGACGTAAATGTATAGAAATCATACATATACCAACAAGACAGTGTACATCACTGTCACAACAGCGTTTGTTTTCATTCAAAGGCTTTATAGCTTTAATACCTGGTGGGCCGGTCTCTGGTCAAAATGCCCGATTTTTTTGTCCCAGTCCAGCCCTGCAGGTTAATACTGGCAGTGTCACTGTGCCAGCTGACTGTATTTCATCATCAGCCAGTGTTGTTCTTTATACATCAATATTACCAAAGTTTACCATAAGGCAGCATAGAAAGTATTTACTTGCTTTCAGTTTTCATTCAAATGTTAGTCTTTTCAGTCGTTTCCCACTTTTTTCCTGTTTCAAAATCAAACACCAGTTTGTGAGAAGATTATCTTCTTTTTAATAGGCAGATAAAGTTTTGCATTGGCTAATTTGCCAATTGTATGTTAAAAATGTTCGTATTTTAATATTCAAAATGTTTTTGCCCAAAACACATGTGCACTATATGTCAGTAAAAATACTATGCGAATATTGCTGTCCTTGAATGCTGAATAAACACTGACAAAGCACTGATTGTATCTCTTGTACTTTATCAACGCAGTATCTAAAACTTTGCACCGTAGTGGTTAAAACCTCATTCTAATAAGAGTTAAAAGCGCATTTGGTTATTAGGTTTATAGGGTTATTGAATTATGTTTAACGGTTGGTATAATTTTTTTTAACATTATCTGCCAATTACATCTGCCACCCTTCTCCAAATCTGTGTGCCCCTACCTGGCCCCCCAACAAAAATTTTCTAGACACGCCACTGCTTATTCCTCCCAACAAGGTATGTAAATTTCTACAGATGATGTATTTTCATAATACTGATGGTGCAATACAATTTATGTTAAGCTGTCTTTACTTGTGTACAAGGTGAAGTGTTTGCTATGTGCCAGGGAGCTGGGATATAACAACAACACCTCATCCATGCTTAGGCACTACAGAGCTTTGCATGAGAATAAGGGGAACACCGATTGTGGAGCAAGACCAGGTGAGCCATCAAATGCCATGATAATATAGCATGCCGTAATCTTACTAAATGATATAACAATATTATACAACTGTAATAAATTACGTGTGTGATATTTATATTTGTGCTTTGTTTTTATTGTCTTTCCTCAGGAGAACAATCTCAAATAGATGAAGACCTGGTTAGCATGGTGATTGAGGACCCCAGCCATTTACCACTGTGGAGGACAAAGGATTTAAAAGATTTGTTAAATCATTAAATCCTAGCTATGTTCTCCCCACTAAAAAGGTCATAAAAGCAGTGAAAATTTAGTTTTTACAGAATAAAATGTGAACAGGCAGGACGTGTAGCTGTCCATACCTCAACCACACCTCACCTCACAGTAAATGATCATTTCCATTTTAAGCATTTCCAAATAATCATTTTCCTTACTGCCAGCATAAATATACACAGTATTCTGCCATAACTACAATATACATGTTTTACACACTCCTTTTGTTATTGACATTTACAGGCTGTGTGCAAAATGCCACACTCTTCAAATTCATGCCAACTAATATTTTTACGTCCAGTAGATGTCCTACTAGAGCAAATGAAGCTTCAAGAAGCTTTGCGCTGGAGTGAACCAATTGGATGAAAAGCTTCAGTGCTTCATGAAGCTTCATCTGTCTATCACTAGTCTCAAGTCAGTTGCCTGCAATGATATTTAAGGTCCAGCAGGTGTCAGTATGGAGCAAAACAGCAACACTGTGTGTACACCGTGTCGATACAGTTTGGGAAATGTGCTGAAATGCTTCATGAGGCCTCATCTATCCATCACTATTGCTTGGTATCCTGAATCTGAAGGTAGAGCATGAACCAAGGATTTGAGCCAAGATTAATCCAGAAACTGCAGCACAAGAAAGTCTCAGTAATAAGGTAAAGCACAGCGAGAACTTGAAACATGAGCACCAGTTACCAACATGGGTGGATGACAAACTGGCAGTGAATGAAGGTCAGCGTTTGGCTTAAATCACTCTGGTTTGATGGCCTGCAATTGGCTCCAGGTGTGAAAGGAGCTGGAGGAGGTGGCCCTGCCCAGGGGCGGATCCCAGGTAGGTTCAGGAGCTACATGGAAATTCCAGCCACCCACTGTGGACCATGACATAAAGATCATCATCAGTTTATGTGATGGTCTCAGTGGTTTTTTCTATCTATTTTGATAAATTAAATAATACAGTAAAATAATAAAATAAAATAATACGATAAGCCTTTATTATATCCTTTATGTTTTAAAATATAAAGGAAATAAAGGAAATGATAATGAATCAAGAATTTTTGTTCTTTTAGTTCCAAAGTGGGAGTTTTCTCACTGTAAAGACTCGAGTTCAGCGTTGACTGTGTGCTCTGTGTTCTTGAACTCCAGGGGTCCGTTCTTCGAAACCTCGCTAAGTAAGTTAGCCGGATTTGATTGTTGACGATTTCGCGTGATCTTGGATCGTTCGGTTCTCCGAAGCTCATCCGGGACTTGCTGTCATAGCAACAGATCCATAAGCGTAAACCTGCTCGGGAGCAGGCTTACTTTATGTAAACAGGATTAGATCGCGGCCACTCAGGTATGTCCGCTGCATTTATATGAAAGCAACAGCGATATTTCTCCACTGTTTTTCCATAAATAAATATTATCAATGTAACTAAAGATAATGCAGCATTTGATTCTTTTATTGGTTTCATACAGATACATACAGGTCATTTCCTAAAAAAAGGGAAATGTACTATTAATCATTCTATTTCATGTATTTGATTATTTCAGATGTAATTCATATTTTAGAGTAGTAATAGTAAATTACTTCGTAATCAAGATGAGAGACCACGACTATAAAAGCGAAGGTGGATTTGGGAAGTCTGTCGCAGCCATGTCCTGTCCGTTTGTACGCGAGCAAGGAAGGTGCAAGATTGATAAGGAGAGTTTACAGAATTTAGCGTATATTGCGGGATAGACGGGATCCTTTAGCTCAGCGCCGACGGTGTGCTCATAGAGAGATATCGATTCTCCCATGAGGGTATTATTTACTTAACACTCTCTCTCTCTCTCTCTCTCTCTCTATACATATATATATATATATATATATATATATCTCCCAACTTACTGTGCATGCTTCAGTCACCCTTGCATGGGAACAGGTAAAAGTGATGGAGTGTTATGTAAAACTACACACAAAAAACCCACAATGTCAATAAATGTCACAGTACAAAAAGCCGGGTGTGTGACGAGGGGTGCAGGACCACCACCTGTCTTTATTTGCTCTGCCCTTTTCTTGGTTGCTGTTATAAACAAACAAACAGATTATTTCAGGGTCTCTTTTCAAGAGACTAAAAGCAATATAAGTGATAAATATTACCATTCTGTAGAATATTCTTATATTTCACTTTTACTTGTTCCCATGTTCTAGTGGGTCCTGTTGTGGCTCTAATGTGAAAGAGGATATAATGTAATATAATATAATAAATTACTTACGAGTTTAATTTGTCAGCAACTTTCTGCCAGCCCTCTCTCCTTGCTTTTGCAGCCTTTGCAGTGTTCCCCTGCGTTTTAATTAAACTCTGAAACTCCTGAAATCCCTCAACCAAGAGTTCTTGGTCTGCTGCCGAAAAAAATACTGAGCGCGCTCCTTCGACATCTTCGCCAACCAATCAAAGGGTTGCCAATCAATGTTTCTACTCTCTATGCGTAGCCCCTTTTAAGCCACCCAGTGATCTCAGATTACTTCATCCAGCTATACTAATTGTCAACAACAGGTGAGGAGGGATATTATACCCCTTATGTCAAAATATTCATGAGCTTTTTGAGTGTTAGGTTCTAATGAATTATTCATGAGCTCAGGAAGTAATTAAATTATGATATTCATAAAAATATGATATTCATAAAATTATGATTTTCATAAAATTATGATATTCATCCAAAATATGCTAGTTCATAGGTCATTGCTTTTCTTCCCCAAAATAAGAACTAATTGCTTATTTTAGAAAAGTTTTATATCAAATAGCATTCTTTTTATTTTTTAATCCAATAAAACTTTTTCCTTTTTTTTCCTAAAGAAACGCCATCTGGTGGTGGGTCAGCGGATGACAGTGCATGAGTGCGCAGGGCGCGCACCCCCGCGCCTGTGTGTCTGTGCGCAATTGTGCGCGTGCCTGTGTCTGGGACTGTGCTTCTGTGGGGCTCCGTGTTTGTGTATTTAAAATGTGTTAAACCAGTATAAATGTGCTTAGTTAAACTTGTGCTTTTGTAACGTTCACTATGGCCAGACATACAGGGTGCATCCCTTGGGGAAAAACTTTATTTCAATTTATATGCATTTGTTTAATCCAAACAAAGAAATTTAAAATCAAACTCAGAGTCACAAAAAAACACTCGCGATCTCCGCGGCTCCCAACCGATCCTTAGGCAAATAAGCAGGGAGAAACTCCTCAAAAACCCTCCGCGTTTTTCTCCAAAACCCCTAGAAATAACCTCTAGGCACCCTCCTATCCCCAAGCCTTATATTCGATAACAGAGGGAAAATCCTGAAACCAAATTCCGCTCAGAGTCTAAGTTCTCCTTTCGCTATCACTCCATCCCGCAACCGCTGCCAGAGCAGCATCTTTTTCCTTCTTGTTCGCTCCCTGGCTCCTCTTAGAATGCTGTTTACCTCGTTTGAAAGATTGCGCCCGAGACCAACTCCGCCTCCCAGGTAAACCTTACTGCCCCGCTGCCAATCACATAACAAAGGGCGGCTCCATTCGCACCCGCTCACCCAATCGCGCTCAGCTTGGATTTTCATGATCCCCCGCTCAGGTTAAGACTGGCGCCCTCTCTCACAAGCCGCCTGACTTGGACGCGTGGACAACTACCTCCACTCAGACCGAATCCACAATAATACCCCGGTCTCCAGACCACTTCAACAGCTACCTCCACTCAGACCGAATCCACAATAATACCCCGGTCTCCAGACCACTTAAACAGCTACCTCCACTCAGACCGAATCCACAATAATACCCCGGTCTCCAGACCACTTCAACAGCTACCTCCACTCAGACCGAATCCACAATAATACCCCGGTCTCCAGACCACTTCGACAATTGGCGGCACTTTTACCTGTGTGCATATCAATCGCCGTAGGTAAACCTTACTGCCCCGCTGACAATCACATAACAAAGGGGCGGCTCCAATCGCACCCTGCTCACCCAATTGGATACAGGCCCGATTTATCTTCTCAGCGATAGGTCTATTCTCTCACCTGCATCAGGATAAATAATCTCACATTTCAAGTTGAATTTAACAGTTTTTCCCTCTCAGAAAAACAAGTTTTCTCCTTTTTTTTCACAAACAACATGGCCACCAGACCTACCAACCTCACTGTGGTCTCTCAGACCCCCGTAACCAGCTACAGAGCCTCTGCCACGCCAGCGCAACTCAGACGACTGCATCTTTGCCGGGTCCAACCTGCATCTGCTATCCCTTTGGAGGAGAGATTCCCTCTCAGCACCGGGGGATTTTGGGGCTATGCTTTCAGCCTCCCGGAGAGCCAAATCTATTTCTACCAGCTAAAAGCAGGTGAAAGTTTTGGCCCGCTGACACCACGGATTGCTTTTAGCTCCTCTGATTGGGCTGTTTTGACCCTCATCGCGACCCCTGAAATCCAGAAGAGCCTGCAGGATACGAGCTCCCAGCAACCGCGAACAAGGGACCAAGAAACGCAGACGCCTCGTGTTTTCAAAGGGGCCCATGCGTTTCCACCATTCACCCAACAACACCGGCCTTTAAACGCAGTGAGAAAAACCGTGACATATGCGCAGTGGGAGACTAAGAGCACGCCGCTTTGCAGGTGGGTCTGTAAGGCGAGTCGTCAGACAGCAGAAAATGCCGGTAAGGATGACTTTGTGCTGGACCTTACGAACACCCACTCCGGTGTTTTCAACACATTGCTTGATTCCCACTCAAGACTGGCTGAAGATGGTGGGGAAAAGAACGGCAGAATTTTAGAGCTTTTAAGCTAAGTACACGCACCTCTGAGTTGGTCCTGGTTGGAAATAACCCCGCACTCAAAATAACCCTGCCCCCTCATCCGGTCCCCTTACCCCGCCTCCTCCTCCCCAGTGCTTTTAAAACCCGCAACGACCGTCTCCTCCACATCGCCTGTAAACAGCCATGAGTCACCACAGCTCTGGAACTCCCTCTGCTCTAACCCCAGCATCCTTTCGGCCAGCAGCTGCTTCTACTCCAGCCGGGAACCCCGTGATGGATCTTGCTACTCCACCGCCGAGTCCCCATCAGGCCTCATCATCTCCGGCCGCTATGCGTGCAGATTCGCCCGCCTCCTGCCTTCATCACCTCAAGGTTGGAACTCGCCCGCCACCCTGCTCTCGGATGGCAATCACCCGAACAGACCCCGGTAAACAACCCAGTCTCCGGTGTCTCGCTCTGGGCTTTGGGTGACCCTGTGTGCCGGGCTCTTTCAGAGAGCCTGAAGACAATGAACCCCATCCGGGGTGGGCAGTGGACAGTCTTCATCCCTGGACATCGATGAGGCCGCTACTCTACTCCCCACAGCCGTTTTTGAACTTATAAAACTAACTCTCAAGTACCTTGTCATGTCGCTACTCCAGAAACACCGACAAGGCGTGTGTCAAGGATGCGCAGTCTCCCACCCCTCACAGAGACGCCATTCTTGTCTTTTCCGCTGGAAAAATATTACTTTTTCAAGTACTATGATGAACTCTGCAAAAGATTATGGAACGGACATTTCACCAACACATTATTACAAATTTTACGGTTAGAAGGCTTTTCACCACCACCTGAGCAAGTCAGAGGTGTGGCCCAGGCGTATCTCTTTGAACTCAGAGACGCCCATGATATAGAGGGCACTCTGCAAGAAATCGATGCCAGTGTCACTGAAGTTACTCGTGCAATAATTGATCAAGTGTTAGATGACAATTACTCACTGTGGCTGTCCTAGTATTTGTTTTTCTTCTCTTTCCTATTATTTTTCTTACTGTTAAGTTTTTGTTTGTTTGTTTGTTTTACTCGTTTCAGATGTAATGTTTTTTTGTTTTGTTTTTCATTACATCAAATAAATTGTTTTGGAAAAACGTTGTATCAAATAAAACTTTCTTGGAAAAGCATTGCAAGAATCAAACTCATTATTTGTTTTACTGTTCAAATGTATTGTTTTTCATTACATAAAATAAATTGTTTTGGAAAACCTTTACATGAAATAAAACTTTCTTGGAAAATCATTGCAAGAATCAAACTCGTTATTTTGTTTTTACTAGAATCAAAGTGCAATGTTTTTAATGACAACAAATAAAATATTTTCATGAACTTGTTACATGAGATAAGTAACTGCTCGATCATGAAATAAAACCATAGTTAAACATAACTTCAAAGAACACACATGGCAGAGCAGATTCTATTGAAACGCGCATATTACGACCCATCTTGCCCGGTAGTTTTTATGGAGTGCAAAATTGATTAAAAGCGTGCAGGATGAAACTGGTACAAAGATTAACAGCGCAAACAGCTCAAAACTTCCTCGCAGAACAGGATGCGTACACCTTACACCGAGCCAGCACGCCTGCGCTTTCCGAGAAACCGTGTGTTTGTCCCCAGACCTCTTAATCAATTTCAAGCAGACCTTTGTGATATGAGGCGCTAGCTGAGCATAACGATGGCTATCAATATTTAGTTACAGTTATAGATGTTTTCTCTAAAAAGCCTATGCAAGAGTGTTGAAAAACAAAACAGGAGTTCAGGTCACTAAGGCTTTTGAGTCTGTCTTAAAGACAGCCAAATTCCTCAAAAGCTACAGACAGATAGTGGTAAGGAATTTTTAATTCCAGTTTTCAATCTTTAATGAAAAAGCATGGTATAAATCATTTTGCTACAGGGAGCGATCTAAAAGCCTCAGTCTGTGAAAGGTTTAATAGAACTCTTAAAAGTAAAATGTATAGATATTTCACTGCTCAAAATACCCGTAGATATATCGATGTGTTACAAGATTTATTACAAAGCTATAACACTAGTTATCATCGTTCCATAAAATGGCCCCCAATCAAGTAAAATCAGACAATGTAGCATTAGTATTTCAAAACCTATATGGCACTTCGTCTCGTTGTGAAAAAAGCCCATGAAATTTAAAAAGGGAGATCTTGTCAGGCTCTCTAAAGTTAGAGGTGTGTTTGATAAGCGTTATGAGCAAACGTTCACAAGCAAGGTATTTACTATTGACCAATGCATACCTAGAGACCCTCCTGTTTATAAAATCAAAGATTACGATGGGGAAGAAATTATAGGTAGTTTTATGAGCATGAGCTGCAGAAAATCGCTCTTTGCAAGGATAAGCTCTATCACATAGACAAAATTCTCTCAAAACGTAAACAGAGAGGTCAGATTTATTTCCTGGTGAAATGGAGGAATTGGCCTGAAAAGTTTAATAGCTGGGTGAAGGCCAGTGATCTTAAAAACCTGACATAACAAACTCCGCACCTCACTCTCATCTTGCTAACCTTGGTAACGTTTCAGCATGAGTCTCAGGGCGCAGGGTTTTTATGTCACACTACCATCAAACGCAAGTCTGAATGTATTTAAGAATAACACCAGTTCTAATTTCCGTGTGGATTTGGCTCACCATCTCAACCTCGATGGGGCCTGGGAGGTGGCTCTCACTGAAATTTCATATCCCTATACATGGCTTAATATTCCGAATGATAAGGCTTATTTTGAATGCAGGAAAAAGAGTGACGCTGAGCAGCGGCCTGATGAGGTGGTTAAGACAAAAATACGCGCTGGCTTTTATGAGGATGCAAACACGCTGAGAGCAGAGATCGAAGCATGCCTTAGACGTATCGACTCGGATATATATCTAAAATACCACCCCATTGTTAAAAGTTTGAATTCACCGCTGGGGGCATATCAACTCAGGTTTTTTCCTCCTCTGGCATATATGCTTGGTGTACCGGCAGGTGTCTGGCAACGGTTTGAGCGCAAATTTGCCCCATATCCTGCAGATATAAAAGCTGGATGTTATCATCTATTCTGTTATTCAAATATAGCAACCTTGCAGCTGGTAGGTGATAGCTATTCGCCCCTGCTGCGTACTGTCAGAATAGAGGGTAATTACGGAGATATCGTGAACCTTTGCTTTAACAAACCAGACTATATTCCTGTTGCTCGGAAACACATAGAAAATATCCATATTGAAATCAAAACTGATCAGAACGAGCCTGTAAACTTTACCTACGGTAAAACGATAGTAAAGCTACATTTCCGGCCTCTCAAGGATCTCGTCTAATAACAAAAATATGGATAATAATAGATTTATAAAGTATTACGAATCGCAAGCTGGTAACGGGCTGCCAGGCTTTTCAGGGGCGCCCGTAATTTACGGACGAGGAATAGCATCTATTTTCTCAAAATTGTTTAGATTTGTAACCCCATTCTTAAAGCGTGGTGTCAGCCTCGTTAAACCTCATTTGAAAACAGCTGTCAAAGGGATTGCTACAGATGTTGTGACCTCCTCCCTGTCTAACTTGACTCACTCAAACACACGAGAAGAGCAAGAGGGCTCGGGGTTAAGCTTAATCACAGAGAGACCCTAAAACGTCCTCCCGGTAGGAGGCTGACGGAGTTTAAAAAGCGGAGGAAAACAGTCAAAAAGAGACTGTCAAAAAGAGACAGAGCGCTAAAACCACGAAACGGGCAACACGCAGGTCGAAGCAGGATATTTTCTAAAAACTAAGAAACAAGCAACAATGTCTTTACTCCACGAGCGATCAAGCGAATGCACCTTGAGTGAACTGGATCTGTTCACAGCCCCCCTGACCCAATTTTCAATCGAGGACAAATGTTATTCAGAAATATTACCAGTAACAGCGCTCACTGATCGGGAACCTGTGGAATTTTACGTGCCTGGAAACGGGCTGTATTACCTGGATTTAAATGACACATTGCTGAGTTTAAGATTGAAGATAACAAACGCGGATGGGTCTGATATTGATCCAGATGCTAATGTGGGAATTATAAATTACCCTTTAAATACCATTTTCTCGCAATGTGACGTCACATTGGGCAACAGACTGATTTCACAAGCCAGCTCAACCCACCCCTACAGGGCTATAATAGAAACATATTTAAATTACTCAGAAGAAAGTTTGAAGACTCAATTTAGCGCTGGGTTGTTTTACAAAGATACTGCTGGCGCTTTGGATTCACACGTGGTAACCAACGGCCCGAACAGGGGATTAGTTCGGCGGGCAGCTTACAGTCAGCGGTCGCGAGAGTTCCACGTCATGGGACCGTTACATTCTGATATTTTTTTCTGCGAACGATTATTACTCAATAATGTGGATCTGAGGGTTAAGCTCATGAGAGCCAACGATGCTTTCAGCCTTATGGCCCCTCAGAATGCTAATTACCACCTGAATATTCTAGGAGCTTCATTGTATGTGCGGAAAGTTACTGTGTCCCCCGCTGTGCACGTGAGGCCACGCTTCGCTCTCATGCAAGCCAATGCACTTTATCCCATCTCCGGATTAACGTAAAAACATTTTCAATACCTGAGAATTCGCGGATATCACATCATGAGAATCTGTTTCTGGGTTCACTGCCCGTTATTTAGTCATCGGAATGGTCGATCATCAAGCATTTACAGGCCGTTATGATTTATGTCCTTTCAACTTTCAACATAACGATCTGGAGTTCCTGGCTTTATGTCATGAGAGTAAGCAGATTACAGCCAAAGCGTTTCAACCCAATTTTGCTGAGAATCGCACTCCGTAAGAGAGTTTTACAGCCTGTACACCGCTACGGAAGAAACCTAAAGGATCTCTCCTTATGCATTGACAGACAGGAGTTTGAACAAGGATATACACTGTTTGTTTTCAATTTGAATCCATCAGATGACAGTCAAGCCTTGTCACCGGTGATAAATGGCAACTTGAGACTTGAAATGCGTTTCAGAGTACTGCTGCCTCACACAACCACACTGATCGTTTATGCATGTTATGATTCCATTCTCGAGATCAACTCCAAAAGACAAGTTTTGGTCGATTATTACTGAGAGGCTCCACCTTTTGTATTGAATTATGAACAACCATCAATTGGAGAGTATAATGAGATTACTAGTTGGGGACAGGTTTTTTGGCGTATATGCAGAAGATGAATTATTAACATTACTCAAACGTTCATTTAAACGCCCTGCATATTTTATTATAAATACAGACTCAGGGACAAGCCTGGAACTCATTGGCTGGCGATTTCATTATTGATGAAATGGAAACGCTAGTTTTATGACTCGTTTGGTTTCCCCACATTATGCTTTTTATCCTGAAAGCATTGTAACGTTTCTGAAAAAGCATGCTAAACGCAGTATCTTTCCATCAAAGACAGCTACAAGCCCTACTCTCCACTGTATGTGGACAGCACTGTATATTTTTTCTGGCCCAGAAATCGCGTGGAAAGAGTTATGATGATGTACTTTCTTTATATAGCTCTAATCAGATTAAAAATGATGCCATGGTCTCGTGTTTTGTAAAACGATTTATCAGATGTGTATTGATATGTAAAGCTAGCAATTTTAATCAAACTTCGTGTTCTCTGAAAGCTTTTAACGATTGTCATTTGTGCTCAAAATAATTTCAATAAAACTGAAAATGTTTCTGTGAAAAAGTGGTGTATTGTGCTTATTGTTAAATAAAAACATGAGAGAAAATTAACTTTAAAAACACAATCTTTTATTTATGGTTTGGATTACATCAGAAATTTAACCATGTGGGTGATAAGGCAATTCTCTTCCTTTTCTTCTTTTTCTTAACAATAACATCTTCCTCAGATGATCTCTGGTATTCTCCTGTTTCTCTCGATTCTTTTAATGCTGCTATTTCCTTCTAGCCGATAAGTTTGTAATAGTGGATAGGGGTATTTTTAGATCTGCTAAAGTTTGTGCAAGCAAACTCCAGCCTGTTGGTTTCACACCTGTCCGAGAGCTTGCTAAGAATTTCATCAGATCGAGCATATGACTTCCAGGTATTGGCTTCTGTCTATGCATGAATTCCCGTCCTCAGTCCATCCTCCGGGCCTTTTGATGCTAATATTCTATGCATTAGATATTCAGTGTTTCTCTTTGAGCGAGGGTTTATGTGACTTAATACGTCCTGTAAAACTTTATTCACACTACCCATCTGCTCCCCTCCTGGCTTGCCTCTTCTTGCTGGTAATCATGTGATCTCTCAGTCTCCACTACTTCACGCTCCCCAGGGAGTGTTAGTGTTATTTCTCTGCTTTCATCTGATTTTTGTCTTTCAAGTACAAGGTACTTTTGTAAAAGCATGTTATACTTTTTATCTTCTCATCCGAGGGTAGACCCTGAGTTTCCAATACACGTCTCATTTCACTATCGAGCTCATCTGCAGCCTTGTCTCTGATGGTTGGTCGATAAGCATTTGCATGTGTTTCCTGTAAGCGTTTGATCTGGTCAGGTGAGATCAAATACATTTTCTGCATTGTTATTTACGGATCGCGCCTATAGCTAAATCAGCTACCATGGGTAAAACTGTTGTGAGGAGCGGTAAAAAAACCTCCTTTTGATTCAATAATTTTTCTTCTTCCTAACTCCATCCTTTCGGCATGCCATTTGTCTGATCGTCTCCTTGTGTCGTTTCAGCTTGTGATGCTGGCATTGTGTGATTGGAATATTTCCTTTTAAGAGATTCATACAAATCTCACAAATAGCCTGAATTAAATCAGGTGAGCATTCTTGTAAAATAACCTTACGAATTTTAGGCGAGCTTCTGGTTAGTGTTTTCAGCAAAGCAAAGTTTCTTCTCAATCTTACAGACATTGTTTCTGTTATTTTTTCTTGGGTAAGAAAACACACAGCTGTTCTGAGAGTAGTATCCCTGTTCTCAGTCTTAGTTGCTCTGGACAGGTGGGGTTAAATCTATCAATAAATATCCGTGTGGCTCTCTCGTGGCTTCTTCAAAACTCTCCAAAAAGAAATGCACACGTCCTGGGCATATTTGTCTAGCTAGTGTATTAACTTGTAATTTATCACGAGGGTTTTAAATAACACCATATAAGTACTGTTCAGACTGATCGTCCTGCTGTGTTTGCCTTGTAAAAACACATTTTGTGTCAAAACATTATGCTCATATTTTTATGATGCCTGTATTATGTGAAAATTCGGACTACTTCTGGATGATTAGCTGCTTGAAAAATAACATCATCCAGTACAATGAGATGACTTTGGTTTGAGGGAAACAAGCTCTCATCTTCAAAAGATTCAGGCAGACCTTCAATGAATTTAATGCTTTTATTTTTCTCTTGAAGCTCAGAATACAGAGGTTGAAAAGATGTATAAACCCACACAACATTGTCAATAAGCTTGTTCAAAACATGTACACAGTTTTCCAATACAGATTTCACAAAAAATGTCTTTCCCGAGCCACTTGGCCCAACAACCATACAGGAAAATGGCACATGAAGTCTGGGATCAAACTCGATTAAAGCAGGTTGAAACATTTAAAAAAAAAAAAAAACATGTGAACATAATACATACTTAAGATGTAACTTTTTTCTTCTCCAACAGTCTGAGTTCCCCTAGCTTTGAATTGACTGCAATCCCCAAAGCCCCTCTGGATACATTGGGGAACCTCTTCCTGACTGCCACTGTAACAAACAAAAGTCACAGTTGTAGTACTTTTATCACATTTAAAATAAAAACATGATTTAAATTAGCTAGCTTCATTTAGGAAACAGATATTTCCGTTTATAGAGATACAGATATATTTTACACATAATTTTAC
Organism: Oreochromis aureus; assembly: GCF_013358895.1. Lineage (NCBI taxonomy): Eukaryota > Metazoa > Chordata > Actinopteri > Cichliformes > Cichlidae > Oreochromis > Oreochromis aureus. The sequence goes on along the minus strand of NC_052950.1, from coordinate 32,706,187 downwards.
CTTTTTTTTCCCCCCGATGGAAATTCTATCCAGTTCACATTACAGTAATACTAACCCCTTTTGGTCATCTAACCTTACTCTCCAGCATTCAATCTGTTGACCTTCTTCGTCTGAGTCACACTACTTCAATGCATCATCACCTCTTTGTGCAATTTTTATTGTTGCAAAGTGAGTTACTTGTGCAGTATGCAATTTTAGATACACAGTCTTCACTTACTATATATGGCTGTCATGGTTTCTTTATCAAGGGCAGTTCTTCGCTCTGCGCCGATGTCTGTTTTGCTGTGTCCTCCTATAAAAAGCATGAACATTTGAGTGTCTGACTAGTTTTAGATTTCCAAAAATCTGATCTTTGTTCATCTAAACATTTGAAGTACAACATTATGCTTTTTGGTAAAGAAACTGGTGACAGAGAAGTAGGCTTTTAAAATACTGTTAGCTAACCATTGGAACTAAATTTCAAAGCTGTTTACCTTTTAAATTGCTCTGGATCAAAACCTCCAGTGGGAAGGCAGCCATCAGAAGAACACGCACCATTGAAGTGGGTGTTTTGGCCTGAAGAGCAGCAGCCCACTGATGTTTAAGAATTTTTACTCCTGTAGCATGTGCTATCTCCACCTGTGGTTGCAATCACATAAAAAGAGTGTTTCAATATAAATTGTTTTTAAAAAACACATTTGAGTATGCACCTACCTAAATTCTCAGCAAAATTACTTACATATTCCGCATCACTGGTACCCTTTAAATAAAAAAATACATACATACGAAGTCAATAACTTAGATGATTGAGTCTTTACACTTTAATGAGAAAGATTGACATTTCTCGTGGCACAAAGCAGAAGCAAAATACTTACTTTAGCATCACCAGATGTATAAGCTTTGCATGAAGAGTTGGGCACCTATAAAGGATAATATTTAAAGATTAAAAAAAAAAAGACACATAGCATTGACCGCCATAAAATCACTGAATAAATATCAGAATGTGACAATGTTGCACAACTATCTAAACCTTCTTCTAAGTCATGTGACATATTTTGATGACGTAAATATATCTATACAATTCAAGTAAATAGGTACAGCATACATGTTCTGGAGAAAAAACAACAAACAAACAAGCAAAAGCAAAACAATATATAAGAATCCAGTAGGGTAAAAATCTCTTCTGAAGCAATAGAGTTCATTTTGGGTGAAAAACAAAACATTTCTCTAAAATATATATACTGACACCAGCAATCAACATCCTGATTGAAATTATTTCCCTCCTAGTCAATCTACTGCTCTGTGCATGTGTCAAGCACTACGACTGTATCTATGCATATAAATTCACCATATACATCCTGCAAAAATGTCCCAAAGCGCTCACACATTCAGTCATCAACCCATTCACACACTGGTGATGGCAAGCTATATTGTAGCCACAGCCGCCATGGGACGCACTGACAGAGGTGAGGCTGCCGGACACTGGCGCCACCGGGCCCTCTGACCACCACCAGTAGTAGGTGAAGTGCAAGGTACACAACAACCGAGACCGCAACCTTCCGACTACAGGTGAACTATTCGTTATGTACTAGCAATCAAGCTTATTTAACTAAGAAGCTTGAGATATTTGAATGTAAAATAAAATAAATAACAATAAAAATAACATGATATAACAACGTACATTAAGGATATCTGCATTTAAATCCACAGGCTAAAAGTAATATAGTAAATGTGTTATTAATAGTACAGGTATTTGTGCAAAATAATTTACAGTATATCTCCAAAAGTTGAATCTGTTCATCTGGATGTAGCGTTTTGTGGGAGAAACGTTTCGTCACTCATCCAAGTGACTTCTTCAGTCTCAAATTTCCAGTATAGTACTTTGCATGTACAGGTAGCTGTGGTGTGAATTGTAACTGAATATCAGATGAATGTCAGAGACATGAAATGTATTCATTTTTTGTATTTATCAATCATAAAACCTTCTGTTTTGTGACAACAATAACTATTTTTTGTTGGTCGGTATATTGCCCCATAAACAATTGCGACAAGTAATGTCATTGTCATTTTAAGACCATTTAATGCCTTTGAGTGTATAATCATAAAATAACACCATAATAATGCAAGATCTACACACTTTCAATTGACAAACAAACTACTATTTCTTAAAATATTTAGATCATGGATATTAGGTATGAAAATATTAGATACCTTAAAAACTTGAATAAATAGTAAATTTTCTAACAAATAGAAAACAAAATGCACAAAGAGCTTTTATGGAGATTTTTCCATCTACAAATTTTTCCCTTTTTACTGTGAAAACAACATATCGTGCTGAAAAACACAATCTTATTAAGCAATGTATAACTAGTAGTACTGGTGTGAATGACGACAAACATAGCTAGTGTTTGGGAAATCTGTTATAAAACAGTTATTATTTCAATAGTTATGCTTAACATGTGACATAATATCACGTGACAAAGACACTGCATAAAAACCACAACAACTAATACTTACTTTAGGAGAATGAGGAGGGTAGCATCAGGTTGAGACTTTGACATCTGTAAGAGAAAAACTGATGTATTAGAAACAACTCGCTTAAAAATACATTAATGTGGCAGACTGTTCCCTGTTCCGATGCACTGTACAAGTACAATCAGAGCTATCACAACAATGGGGCGGTGCCACGTGGCTGCAACCCTAGGTACAATGTACAAGTACATATAACTACATATTATGTGAATAAAGCAAGAATCTGTTTAGGTTACGCACACTGCTGACTGATGCTTGTTAGGTTTATATGATTGTAAACTGCACAAAAACAACAAAGCAACAAAATTAATGATAATGACAAACAAATTGATTAGATTTCACTTACGTCAGGAAGATCTGCATTCATTGTCATGGGCTGAAATAAATAAGCACAAACATTAATGCTAAACAACCAAAAGAACCTCCAGAAGGCCTTAAAATGATTAAAAGGCAAGGAAATTTGGAACATTGTAATTAGTGATTATTAATGAAGCATAACTGTGCTTTGTTTCTAACCTTGGTAAGTAAATGTTCTGTAGCCTGAAGGAGAGGTGGGATTTCTGTGAAAGTCAAATTAAATGTGAATAGGTTTTGATAGTCTTTGTATATAACAAGTGTAAACACACACATAACACATGCAATAGTACAGTACTTACTTTCAAGTATTTCATTTTTCAGCCTCTCGTTCTCTCTTTTTTAGATTCGAGTTCTCTTCTCTCAACTGATTAATGACACGCTGTAGATGTTAAATTTTCTTTTCATTCCATAACCTTAGATCGTTTTGTTGGTCTGTTGGGTATGCCTAAAAAATGAAACAAAAAACTCTCTCTTTAAAAGCCACCTTAGTGATTCTGTATGAAGGAATGATCTCAGAGCAGTTGTGGCAAAATGTTGGAAAAATTTTGAATAACAAATTGTTTAACTAATAAATTCTTATTCTCAAAAGATAAACAATAAGCACAAATGTATGTGTGTGTGTATGTATACAGTCAATTCACAATTTATTTAGACACCTTCAACTAGGGCTGTGCGATGTGTCCAAAATCACATATCCCGATATAAGACATCTATCGTCCTGATAACGACATAAATCACAAAAATTTAACATTTTATGTAAATTATGTGAATCTCGGGCAACTCGACTTATGTGACGTGTTTCCAGCTGGGAATCGTGTACCTGGAGTCGAGTGTTTTAACCGATGCATGAAATGTTACATAAGTTGGATGTTATGTTGTTTATTACACAACGTGCTGCGGGGAAAAGTCTGTTCTAACCATACTTGCCAACCTTGAGACCTGAGAATTACAAAGACATTCAAAAGGGCTGTTGGGGGGGGGGTTACACATGCATATATATATATACAGTTAAGCCCATAATTATTCATACCCCTGGCAAATTTTGACTTAAAGTTACTTTTATTCAACTAGCAAGTTATTTTTTGACTGGAAATGACACAGGCGTCTCACAAAAGATAATAAGATGATGTACAACACGCTTCATTGTGGAAAAAAAATATTTCTCAGCTTTTATTTACATTTGAGCAAAAAGTATCATGTCCGGAATTATTCATACCCTTTACAAACTGTCAGTCTCTGGGAAAATCCAAAGTTCCATACCATTCCAAATAGTCAAAGCTGTTCTAAAGCATCCTAATTACCCTGATTAATTGGAAATAGCTGTTTTGATCAACTCAACAGGTGAAAAACAGCAGCTGTCTGCAGGTGGTCTGTGGACATTCATGGCTAAGACAAAGGAACTCAGTGAGGACCTGCAGCTGTGCATTGTGGCTGCTCACAAGTGAGGAATGGGCTACAAGGCCATATCCAAATGTTTTCAAGTTCCAGTGGCTACAGTGCAAAGTATTATTAAAAAATACAAGATGTTCCGCACTGTGGAAAATCTCAGAGGACGTTGTCGGAGGCCAAAAGTGAAACCTGTGCTGGCCAGGAGAATAGTGAGAGGTGAAAAAGAATCCAAGGATCACCACCAAGGCCATTCTGGTGAATCTGGGCTCTGCTGGTGGCAATGTCTCAAGGCAGACAGTCCAACGGACACAGTTGGGTTCCACGGATGCAGACCAAGGAAAACGCCACTTCTCCAGGCACTTCTAAGGCATGCAAAAGCTCATTTGGCCTTTGCAAATGCTCATCTGGACAAAGAAGAAGGTTTCTGGTCTTCAGTGTTATGGTCAGATGAAACACAAATTGAATTATTTGGTCACAATGATGTTGCCTTCATTTGGCATAAAAAATGGAGAAGCCTTCAACCCAAAGAACACCATCCCCACTGTCAAACATGGTGGTGGGAACCTAATGCTTTGGGGGTGTTTTTTAGCCAACGGACCAGGGAACCTAATCACAGTAAACAGCACCATGAAAAAAAAAGCAATACATGAAGATTCTCAACAACATCAGGCAGTCTGCAGAAAAACTTGGCCTTGGGAACCAGTGGACATTTTAGCACGACAATGACCCAAAACATACAGCAAACGTGGTGAAGAAATGGTTAGCAGACAACAACATTAACGTTTTGCAGTGGCCTAGCCAGAGTCCTGACTTGAATCCAATTGAGAATCTGTGATGGGAGCTAAAGATCAGGGTGATGGCAAGAAGACCCTCCAACCTGAAAGATTTGGAGCTCATTGCTAAAGATGAATGGGCAAAATGCCTGTGGAGACATGCAAAAGCTGGTCTGCAATTATAGGAAGCGTTTGATTGCTGTAATAGCCAATAAAGGCTTTTCTATTGATTATTGAGAAGGGTATGAATAATTCTGGACATGATACTTTTTGCTAAAATATAAATAAAACCTGAGAAATATTTTTTCCACAATGATGCCTCTTGTACTTCGTCTTATTATCTTTGGGGAGACACCTGTGTCATTTCTGCTCAAAAAGAACTTGCTTGTTGAACAAAAGTAACTTTAAGTCAAAATTTGGCAGGGGTATGAATAATTATGGGCTTAACTGTATATATATACAAAACAGGTATACATATATATATATATATATATATATATATATATATATATATATATATATATATATATATATATATATATATATAGTATATATTTGTGTGTGTACCTGTGGCAAAACACTCACCTTTTTCTTAGCTGCTGGTTCGTCTACCTCTGTGGCCTCAAGGAGTTTCATAGAAGGTTTACTTTTTCTCTTAAGCACCTCTGGCTTGGGTAGTTGTTCCTCAATTTCCTTAAGTTTTGTTTGCAAGGTTTTTTCCTTTCTGAGGAGGCAGAATAATAAAAAAAAGGCTAAAGTACATCATAATAAAATTGATTAAGTTACATATTTTGATTAACAAATAAGCGACAATAAAGTAATATTATATTGGAGAAAAGGCACCTGCTAGCTTGATGATGGAGGCTTCATAGACCGACCACCGCCTTTTTGGCTCCTTGGCGCCTTGTCGCCACTCCACCAAATAAACATCCTTTTCCTCCAAACCGTCCAAGTATTCCTCCTCATCAAAATCCCGAATGTGTTCAGTTGGCAGAATTGAGAACTTTCCATCTTCCGACCACTTAATTAACGCGAACATTATCCGCTTGTGTCTTCCCGTCTGTATCGCGGCCATTCCACTCACTGTCGGAAATTGCGCCTCAGAGGTCGGTTATATTTAAAAAAAAAAAAAAAAGGAAAAAAACAACAACAACTAACAAACAGATTTTTTTTATGCTGTTGTTGTGTTGTTGTTTGGGAATATTTAAATATTTACTTTTTACGTATTACTTTTTATTTTATCTTAATTTATAAAAAGCACAATGGCAACGCTGCATGCAAGCATACTCTGCTCCAGCGCATTAACCTACAGATCTAGAACGAATACGCTGCATTTTTGAATAATCTCTGGTGAGCATAGATTTCATAGAAAAAAAAACATACTATATTGTTTTAAGTGTTTACCTTTTTTCGATTAATCCTGTGACGTACAAAGACTGACGTTTTTAGGACTTTACGTTTAAGTTTTTAAAGTTTTTCTTAAGGTGTGCATTGCGCGTGCAGACCCTTTCGGAAGCAAACGCTGCAATTTTGCGAACTCCTGGAAAACTGCTCGGTAAGCATATATTTCGCATATATTTCACAGTAACATGCTACATTTATTTTATATGTTGCAGTTTCTGTTTTACAATCCTCGATGTTTTCTTCAATGTAATTTTAATTTCATCAATAGGTCACATGTGAGTCAAAATGAGCGAGCCTCCTGGAAGTATTTCGATAAACGTTATCTAACTGATCCTGAAGAGGAAATTCCTTCAAGAACCAAACGGAGATGGGCACAAAAAGAAAGGTGTGTTGGTAATGTAATATCCTCACTCTTTAACATTAACGAATGCCATAGGGCCGCACAATCAATTAATCTAGTGGCAATCACTAAGGATGCCACAATTATGTAATCGTTCAAAGTGGCAAATAATCGTCCACTGCATGCTTAAGACGTTTGTTTGTTTTCTATCAAGAATAAACAAAGCCAATGTGTAATAGACATTTGGGGTTTAATACTCCAGAATAGCATTGAAGGATTTACAGTTAGTGTTTTCAGCTTATGTTCTTGTAAAAATAGGACATGCAGTTGCTTAAAACAACATAATTCTAAGTAATTTTTATATAATGTCATTAATAACCACAATGAAAATATTAAGGAAAAATGACAATCTTTATAAATTACCATAGCATAAGGTACGATAAATGTACTCTGGCTCCCAAATGAATGATCTGGAGTTTTAAACAGCGAGGCTATGTCTAATCTGCTTATTACTGATCAATAAACATCTTTATAAGTGATCACATCTTTATCGTTTTAATAGCAGTTCACTTAGAGTTCAAATATAGCAATAAGCAATTTAGATTTTCTTTCTTGTATATTTTCTTTTTCAGAATTAAGGTTGCAGAAGAAGAACTTCAGAATGTTATCAAGGAATGTGAAAAGGTATGCCTTATGATATAATTGGTGGTTCAATTTGCATTTTGTAAATTCATATATATATAAGTTGTTCTAAACCTTTATGAATTTCCTTTTAACATAAAATAATGTTGATAATCAAACAGTTGCTGGTCCATCTTGACATAGTATGGACATAGTATGAAATAACAATACTATGGAAGTCAGTAGGGACAAGAAACTGGTTACCAGCATTCTTGAAAATATCTTCTTTTGTGTTCAACAGAACAAAGAAACAGGTTTAGAACAACTTGAGGGTGATGATTACCAAAATAAAGTTTTATTCCTTTTCCTTTTTATCTTATCATCCATTTTATCATATCCCTTAGCATTTAATTACTTCAGTTATACCAAATAATAAATGACTGATTAATATTACTATTAATAAATGATCTTATTGGTCTCTTTTAAGGTTAGTATTGGAATACAAACATTTTGGGTTGTTTGTAATAAAAACACTTTTAATGCATAAATCTAAATTGGATTTATCATGAATATTGGACTATAGATTTGTTGAAATAAGTACACCATAGTTAGTTGAATTTTCAAGTCAAGAAATGAAATGAAAAAGATCATTAAATTTCTAGACATTATTTTTAAAGAATATTCATGAATTAGTGCATTGATAGAAAAAATAAAACAAGTAATCATTGTTCTAATTATTATTTTACAGTAATTTCTACTTTCTACTGCAATCATATATTCTTACAGAATTTATCATGAAAGAAAGCACTAAGCATTCATTTTGAGAGTTAATCTTGGACAGCCAAAGCCCACTTAAATTTTGGCAAGACTGAATGGACATGTCAAATAGTGCACAATTAGTGAATAAGACCAATTTCAAATGTCTGCTGTAATGTTAAAAAGGAGATGCATAAATACAGTATATATATATCGGTGAGATATAATGTCTATATCTCACCAATATAGACATAAATGCGTCTATGAGTCCACTAGGCTGATGCTCTTACACTGAAGATTTGTAATGTGATGTTTACAGGACCCATAATTCTCACTCTCTCTCTTCTCTTTTCAAGGAAATCCCAGACACCCTTCCAGAAGACAGAACTCTGCCGATGACTAATGATGAAGAGTGCACTGCAGGTCCTGTTCAGATAGAGGTCCCAGTGGATTCAGGTCAAACTAAAGAGCAAAATCAACTACTACTTCTGGCACTTAAGCTCAAACACAGTTTGACCAGTGACTGTCTTGAAGATATCATGAAAATCCTTAATCTTGTTGGTGGCAGTGATTCAGCATGCAGGACAAAATATTCATTTACAAAGCTTTTGATGATACAAAAGACATCATGAAAATCTGTTATGTGTGTGAGCAGTGTAGTAATATAATGTCAGCTGAGCTGGACCAAGTTCATTGTGTTCAATGCAACATCACCTATGACAAAGCAAGTAGGTTTACCAATAACTTTTCATATACCTCTCCTTGGAAGATCAAATCAAAAATCTCTTGAGAATGCCAGGAATTACAGATGAATTAATGAGAAGGCAAACAGAAACATCTACTTCTCTCAGTGACATTTGTGATGGTTTTTGTATCAGAAAGCTTTAAGTGGTTCAGAAACGGCCCTTCAAACCCTCAGCTTAACATTTAGCTGTGATGGTGTCCCAGTTTTTAAAAAGTCCCCTTGTAGTATTTGGCCCCTTTTATGCACCATTAATGAATTGCCATTGAAAACAAGACAGGATAATGTACTCCTTTGTGGACTATGGTTCGGGGATGAGAAGCCTCACATGAGAAGTTTCTTAAAACCTTTCATTGATGAGTGTGTGGACCTACAGGACAGTGGTTTCACATGGGAAAATGACAAAGGCGTTTCTGTCAATACAAAAGTAATCCCTCTAATTCCAATGAGTGACTCAGTTGCCAGACCTCTGATCCAGAATTTTAAACAGTTTAATGGTGAATATGGATGCTCCTACTGCCTTCATGAAGGAAAGGTAGTTGAAAAAGGCAGAGGATTCACTCGTGTATATCCTTTTCAGAAGGACATTCAGCTCCGCAATCAGGAACAAACTAATGAATTTGTAGAAGCTGCGCTACAGTCTGGTAAAGCTGTTATGGGTGTTAAAGAGCCAAGTATGTTGTGTAGACTTCCCAGTTTTGATATTATCGAAGGGTTTGTCCCAGACTACATGCATTCAGTACTTCTGGGTGTTGCAAGAAGTGTAACAGGGCTGTGGTTAAACAGTGAAAACCATGAAAAGCACTGGTATATAGGTAGGTCTACAAAACTGTTAGATGAAATGCTTTTAAAGATTAAACCGCCATGTAATGTACCTCGTGTGCCAAGGTCTGTCACATTGAGGAAATTTTGGAAAGCCCATGAGTGGTATATGTGGCTCTTTTATTATAGCTTACCTGTACTAAAAGGTGTATTGCCAGAACCAGTACTGAATCACTGGTCTAAACTAGTCAAGGAGTATCCCTTCTGTTGGGCGAAAATATAACCAGAGAGCAGATTACTGAGTCTGAGGCACTTCTAACAGATTTTGTGAAAGACATAGAGGTATTCTATGGGGAAGCTAATCTGTCTTATAATGTCCATCTTTGCCTCCATTTACCAAGAAGTGTAGTTAACTGGGGGCCTTTGTGGGCTCATTCCGCCTTTGTGTTTGAGTCTTACAATGCTAATCTACTAGACATGATCAAAAGCACTCAAGGGGTTGCGCTACAGATTGTAAAAATGTTCTGGCTACAGAAGGCCTTACCATTTTATGGCCAGACTTTACTGAAAGATGCCTCAAATGAATGCAAGGAGATATTTGAATCTCTAACAAGACCTAAACAGTTAAAACATGTAACTCGCACACATGGTATCACTGCACTTAATCATCCTAAAGTGCGATTAATTAGGAGGATGACTATATGGCACTGAGTCGTTTTGGGGTACAAAGGAGCAGAGTACAGTACTTTCAACGAATCATTACAAATGGCGGGTGTTTCACTCAGAAGATTACAGTCGTGTACTCAAACGTAATTCATTCACTGTTATGTTGAATGATGATGATCAAAATTTCTTTAACATTAAACGATTTGTATTATGTCAAAATGAAAGTGGAGAGCGTGTTATGCCATTGGAAGATTCTATGAACGAGCAAAGCATAGTCTCTGTGCCTCAAATCCAAGTTATTTTGAACCAGTATCAAAACGTCTTGGGCATCTGACAGGTATTCTTGCTGCAGAGATCAAATGCAAATGTCTGATCATTCACACTGAAAACTAAAGTTAATTACATTTTAGAAGCATTAATCAGTGTGAATTCCTTAAATAAGGTTAAACATGAGAAAACATGATTTTTTTCAGTGCCATGTGGTATTTTTCTGAAGTGATTTTGAACCAGTTCATTAAAAAAAACATACATAATTAAACATTAAATGGTAAAACGTCAAATATACATTACATTAAGTCATTAAGTGCTATATATTGCATCATTAAAGGAACACTCCTCAGAGTTAATACGTTGAGTCTGACCATTTTGGAATCCATACAGTTGATTTGTATGGTGATAACACTTTAACATAGCTTAGCATACATCATTGAATCCGAAGGGACCGTGAGCATTGCATTGAAAAATGACCAAAGACTTAATGGTCAAACTCAATTTTTTTTTTTATTTCGGGGAGATCGAGAATGAGCTTATTTCCAAAAAAAGTGGACTGTTTCTTTAAGTACTATATTGTATATAATGTCAAAAACTAAAGTGTACATAGCAGTTGTTGTGTTTTGTGTACTGTATCACTGATAAATAATTTCAAAGTCAAGTGAATGCTAATATTGTGTGAAATACTGTAAGCAAATGAATAAATAACCTAATTCTTGCTAGACCTTTGACTCTGTTTTGTTTGAATCCAACTGTTTTTGTAGATGTGATTAGATGCAGATGTTGTTACTTTTATTATTGTTATTATTATTGCACTAAATACATTTTAAATAAGGGATACTTTGATATACATTCTGCTGTAAGGTTGAAATGTATTTTCTTGAACATAAATATATTTTGAAATGTATTTTGGTTAGAAAGAAATATATTTTCAATTTCAAAAATATATTTTTGGAGCATCACAAATACAAAATATATTTACCATATATTTTAAATATATTTTGGCCGGGAAAAATGTATTTTTTTACCGTATGGGTTTTAGGGTGCTGAAAATTTCGAAAGATTATTTGAGGATGTCCTAAGGGGTAACTACAGGTGCTATTTACAAACGGATACAGCGAGGTAACATCCACATAACCGATTCTCTCCCAGGGCCTGCAGTGCAGCACAGCTGTGCAGGGCTTGTACGCCCCTCAAAGAGGGCATGGCGGGGTTCAAAGGTTCTGGCGCTTAATGTTTGAGAAAACTAATTACACTCTGATCAATATGCTTTAACTCGATCCACTCGTGCTCCCAGATTGTAACAAGACACACATTATACTCAGTTCTCAATTTAGCGAGTCTTTCTTCAGTGCGGCTGTTTAGCTCTGCAAAGTTAGGTCTAACAAGGGATTAATGTCGGCCTGATTTGAAAAACACTTGACACACCCATGAAAGTAACACCCCAAAATTCCCAGACATATGGTTTATTATTAATTAGGGCATATCCATCTACATAATAACTACCCAGCTTTTTTCTCCTTGATTTAGCGCATGTCTGATAAAAACACCTTGCGTGTAATGAGAGATATTCTAGCCATTGAATTGAGGCAGAGGAAAATGATTTGACCTGATTACGGTAATTTAGGGGACATGGTATTGCTAAAGAATTGGCTGGCATGAAGTTTGATAAATAGGTTTTCAGGCAGGCACTTGCAAGTGTGTTGCGGCTGAAAGGATCTACTCCTGTTTCTTCAATAAACCCGTTTCTAAACAATTTGCAGCCCTCAGCTAGAATTTCAACATCGTTTTCGCAGTATGACAGGGCCTCTTTCATGAAATTGAAGGTACCAGAGCTGACTGAATCATACCATTTGTAAAAATCATCCCTGCCTTTTGTTGTCATTCTCTCTATGCTGTAAGCTGAGGGTGGAGGGTAGGGGCCTACATATTTTAGAGTTTCTCTGGAACTGAAAGAGTGAGGAAAGAAACCCTTTACGCTGTCTGAAAATCCCATTGCTTTTGGGATACCTGACAGGGGCATAGGGAGAAAGCAGCTGGAATCCATGTATCGTTGATTAAAGTCTGGGTCTGTAAAACTGATCACTTTGGATCCTTGCATAATTAAATGTGGTTTTACCCCTTGTTTAGCCATTCGGGATAAAATAAGGTACCTGTCAAAACCTTTTGCATTATGGGCGATAAAAATACAGCCCTTAAAGAGTGGACGTCTAAAATGAGCGAGAAACTTTTCCGCACAGTCCTCACCAACACAGTTCCAGGATTTGCCGTCTAAAGCTTTCGTACAAACCAGAAAAGGAGTGTGCTCACCGGCTTCATTTACAAACGTTTCAAAATCATAAAAAATCAACTTGTTGTTGTGTTTTGTCTCGCGTTCTAAAACCTGCATGTAGCACTGATGCGTTTGCTGATCAGTAGAGATTTCCTGGCGACAGATTGGGCATTTACTCTTAGCACATTTGTGGGGTTTACCTTTTACAGGAATATAATAAAGTCTGGAACACTTGGTACATTTTTTATAGAGATCGCAGTTGCTGGCGAGTCTTTCACGCCTCTGTAGGAGTTTTTTATGGCTCTCGAAACAATAGGAAGAACGACAGGTGCGATTACAATCGCTACACAGAATAGGAGAGAGGAAAGCTCGCTGCACCGAGGCTGCATGCAGACTGAACAGCGAGCATGACAGAAGTTCGATAACACGTGGTTATACCCGTGTAACAATGATTACATATATAAGCTGTACCCATAAATCCTTTTAGATTTTTGATAGCATAGTAATGATTGTCAAATAAAATAAACAAAGGGTTTTTCTGTATTTTGCGTACTAGTTTGAAATTTACAAAGGCTGTGATCGTTTTCGTTACGGTAAAATACTATAATTTTACATCCGAGTAACATTTCAAATGTAATTATTTTATCAAAACCCACCGGAGTTTGATCATTTAGACCAGCTTTTGTTGAATTTCTCTACCGAAAACCTCTGCTTGTTGATCATTAAAATCGGGTGCAGAAGGTGGGCAAGGCTTATAGCAAAACATAACTTATTTGCGGGGTTATGAACAATATATAAAAGCGCCTCTTTTTCTGACAATCTCATTGTTCAGTATGTGACTAAGATGTCTTTTTCACTACCGGCTGGGGTCTAACGATCTGAGCTACAAGCTCAAGTGAGCCTTCACACATAACAGACCAATTTGACTGAGCGGTTCGCAGGAACAGATTTTCAAATTCACTTAAATCACAATTGTCCCTTAAAATGACTGAAACATTATTTTGTAGCTGTTGGCCTATCAATTCTAATTGTATAAGATCACCTGGACGTGCATGGGAGAAAATCCTGCTTGTTATTTCTCGGCACCGCCATTATACCTTCATAATATTGGGCGTAATCAGGTATATCGTTTGGAGGAGGAAAATTCAAAATTTCTCTAATTTCAACGTTATTAAATTTATTTCTAACAATTATATGCGGCTGTGATGAATTGCTGGAACACCCTGCTCTGGATTACCCCTTGTTGAAAGGAGTGATCGCGAGCATTGTTTACTGGGGAGAACTGAGCAAATGTGGACTATTGTTGAAACCGCTTATCAACGGTGGGGGTGGACTGTGGTCAACAGACTCACCGCCTGGGCTAGAGCTGTGCGAATGCTGGCTATCATTAAAATTATTTTCATTTAACCTGTTTATTTGACTCAATAATTCTGGAGGTATTTGAACCTCGTGCTGTATTCGTGCTAAGGCTTCTAAAGCGCTATTTAGAGCTGCGAAAGGGTCAGAAGAGGCAATGTTTTGCTGAGAATGAGCCTCAACATGCTCGACTCCTAAATTCTGGGGGGCACTTTCACTATGGGCTAGTTGTGCAAGAGCTAAATCAATCAGTTCTAGAGGATCGCTATTATTATTGATCACCTCAGGGTGTTCATGATTCTCTGGAGGTGTATTCTGTGAATGATGGGCGTTTTCATTTAACCGGGCTAACTCTATTTCTAAAGCAAGAAAGGGTCTGGAATATCTTGTACCTGGTTGTCCATTGTTTTTTATTGTTTAACAAAGAATATATTTAAAAAAAAAAAAAAAAAAAAAAAAACAATAAAATAAAATAAAACCTTATTATAAGATGAGTTGCACTAATTCAGCGAACAGAGATACAGCTCTCGAAGAGCGATGGGCGCAAGCTGGTTTCGTTGTCTGCGTCTTTGCCTTGTGCTCTTTGGCCTAATGGTCCTCCCGCCTCCTTCTGAGATGCCCTATGAATTTAAGGTAAGATACAAATCAGTTACTGGTGTTTAATAGAAAAGGAGATAGTTTTTATAAAATGAGAGAAAAAGAAAAAGCGAGTGACTGACCTAGATTGGATCTCCGAGGCAGGGGCTGTGGATGTCTTGGCCCCGGTGAAGGAAGAGAAGCTCCGAGACCGAGACCGGCACTGGGCGCGTGTGCCGCGAACAGTTGCTCCCTCTCCCGGGCGGTTAGATGCAGGTTTTTCCCCGAGGGGCGCTGGGGAGGAGAAGCTCCGACGCCGGCACTGGGCGCGTGTGCCGCGAACAGTTGTTCCCTCTCCCGGGCGGTTAGATGCAGGTTTTTCCCCGAGGGGCGCTGGGGAGCTGAAGCGGTGCGAGCCCTTGCAGAAAGCAAGGCCTGCCTCTCGCGGAGAGACGGATGTTCTTGCCTGTAGCTCGCTCTAAAACCGGTGGTGGTGAAGAACTGGGCGAAGAACTAGGTGAACTCGAAAAAACATAGTTGTCCAAATCCGATATGTCTGAAAAAGTTTGATAAGTTAAAAAGAGGGTTACTGTTTTTGTTTTTCTTGTACAATTAACTGTTAAGAGGGAGAAGAAGAATGAAGCAGACCTACCGATTTGATCGAGATTATCCAAAAGCGAAGAATCAAACAGTGTCACGGTCGGACGGTCCTTTCCGGGCGACCTTGCTTGGGTTTTTGTTTTGTGTGCGTGTTTGCTTCTCCCTCTCTCTCTCCCCGGTCCTCGGGCTGTTTACAGAAGTGCATGCCGTGGGAGAGGCGTGGCCTGGCGACTGTCGTCATTGGGAGTCCCTCTTCACTGTTACTGGCCCACCTGTAGCTGATTACCTGACCAGCTGTTGGTAATCATCCCTCCCGGCTAGAGAGAGGTATTTAACCTGGACTCGCGGCGACAGTCGACGTGGGATTATTACTCCGAACTGGTATAGTCCGTGCGAGCAGTGTGTGCTTGTTATTCGGCTAGCGTGTGGCTAACGGTGGTTTTTCCTTCTTCCTCCAGGAGGAGCGAGCGGAGAAGCGAGTTGGGGAGCACACACACTAAGGGAGTTAAAGCACGGAACGCACCGGGAGCAAGGGACGAGCACGATTGGAATATTGCACTTTTGAGGGAATTGTTGGACTTGCCTGCCTGTTTCACTGTAAATAAACGCACTGTGTTTATGTGAAGAAGAACCGCGCCTGGGTCCCTCTTTTCCATGACAAACAGGCTTATTTCAGAGTCTAAAAAGAAATAACAAGGAGTATTTTAAAAACAGGAAATACAGTAAAATATAAGCATTATATGAACAAGAGTAGGAAAAAAAAAGAGGTACCTGAGGAGGACATGATCGCTGCTAGTGTACTCAATCACTTTTTAGCTCTGAGTGATAAACTGGAGCTTATATATATATATTTTTAAAGTGTATTACAGGTGTTAGACTACCTATTTTCTGGATGGCTTTGAAAAGCTTTTTGAGAGAAAATGGTTAAAAAAAAAAAAAGAAAGCAAGAGTAACACTTACCGATTGATATGCACACAGGTAAAAGTGCCGCCAATTGTCGAAGTGGTCTGGAGACCGGGGTATTATTGTGGATTCGGTCTGAGTGGAGGTAGTTGTTGAAGTGGTCTGGAGACCGGGGTATTATTGTGGATTCGGTCTGAGTGGAGGTAGTTGTCCACGCGTCCGAAGTCAGACGGCTTGTGAGAGAGGACGCCAGTCTTAACCTGAGCGGGGGGATCATGAAAATCCAAGCTGAGCGCGATTGGGTGAGCGGGGTGCGAATGGAGCCGCCCCTTTGTTATGTGATTGGCAGCGGGGCAGTAAGGTTTACCTGGGAGGCGGAGTTGGTCTCGGGCGCAATCTTTCAAACGAGGTAAACAGCATTCTAAGAGGAGCCAGGGAGCGAACAAGAAGGAAAAAGATGCTGCTCTGGCAGCGGTTGCGGGATGGGGTGATAGCGAAAGGAGAACTTAGACTCTGAGCGGAATTTGGTTTCAGGATTTTCCCTCTGTTATCGAATATAAGGCTTGGGGATAGGAGGGTGCCTAGAGGTTATTTCTAGGGGTTTTGGAGAAAAACGCGGAGGGTTTTTGAGGAGTTTCTCCCTGCTTATTTGCCTAAGGATCGGTTGGGAGCATGGAGATCGCGAGAGTGTTTTTGTGACTCTGAGTTTGATTTTAAATTTCTTTGTTCGGATTAAACAAATGCATATAAATTGAAATAAAGTTTTCCCCCAAGGGATGCACCCTGTATGTCTGGCCATAGTGAACGTTACAAAAGCACAAGTTTAACTAAGCACATTTATACTGGTTTAACACATTTTAAATACACAAACACGGAGCCCCACAGGAGCACAGTCCCAGACACAGGCACGCGCACAATTGCGCACAGACACACAGGCGCAGGGGGTGCGCGCCCTGCGCACTCATGCGCTGTCATGCGCTGACCCACCACCAGATGGCGTTTCTTTAGGAAAAAAAGGAAAAAGTTTTTATTGGATTAAAAAAATAAAAGAATGCTATTTGATATAAAAACTTTTCTAAAATAAGCAATTAGTTCTTATTTTGGGGGGAAGAAAAGCAATGACCTATGAACTAGCATATTTTGGATGAATATCATAATTTTATGAAAATCATAATTTTTATGAATATCATATTTTTATGAATATCATAATTTTTATGAATATCATATTTTTATGAATATCATAATTTAATTACTTCCTGAGCTCATGAATAATTCATTAGAACCTAACACTCAAAAAGCTCATGAATATTTTGACATAAGGGGTATAATATCCCTCCTCAGGTGTGTTCGGAGAACCGGATTAGCGAGCTCAAAGTTGGCGCGATGATTTGATCTTGGATGTAGTAAGCGAGGTAGAAAGAACGGACCCCTGAATGCACTGGGTTGTTCAGTTTTCCAGCAAAACAAAATTTGTGTTCAAGCATTATTTGCTAATTTCCATCGAGCTCCTCCTCACCTGCTGTGCATCTGTGTTCAGCAGCCTTTCCTCTGTGTTTCTCAGGTTTTGTATTTTAAATAGTACTACTATTTTAAAAAGTAACAAAATCTTTCATCAGTTTCATAAACTTTAACCCTGTATTAGTGTTATTGTTTTTGAAACTGACCTGTAATGTTGTCTGTCATCACTGTCAGTGCTGTATGTTTAGTATCACTTTGGTTTCTGTGAATCTGTTCTGTTTAACTGTTTCTAAACTTTTATGTTGTCTATTTACAGTCTTTGGTTAGAGAAGCGCTTTTAGCAGCTTGTCAGAGGAGAATGTACTTCCTGAACAACAATGCCCCCTAGAGGCTGAAGACAGTAATGCATATATCATGTTTTAGATTTTTCGCTCCGTTTATGCATAACAGTAAAATGTTTAGGATGTTGTGGGGATAAAAACAAACACTTCAGTCAACCCACACTTGGACCCTGAAATGTGTGAAGATCTAAATATTTATCAAAGTAAGATTTATAATATTTGATGTATGTACAAGGTTGAGTATAGAGAGAAATAACAGAGATTAATGAAATATTACACAGACATAAAGAATCCCATTTTAAAATCAGTCACTCCTGTTAAAAGATATAATTAGAATATTTTTACAAAGGTCTAAATCACATTTACCCTGCAATAACACACCTTTGAAACTCCCATTGTAAATTAGAGCTGTATATAAAAGGAAATACACACATGCATTAATGAAAAAAAAAGACTAATTTAAAACTATTTAATGACATTAATATAACCACTAAGAAAACCTATTTCATCTAATCAAACTCAGCCTGCACAGTAAAATACACTCAAATTGATCAAAAACTGAACTGATGACTTCCTACTTAGAGATTCATTTCAGTTCAGTGATGGTGGATTATAACCTCCATTCAAATCATTCAAAAAAGAGAAGAAGAAACTGTAGAACATGTTATATTACACTGTGAGAAGGTAACTGATCCAAAACCTCCGTAACATAAAAATGAAACTGGATCTTATTGATTTACTGCAAAAGGACTCAAGAAGTGAAAGTTATCAGGCCTTATTCCAGTTTTTAAAAGAGAGAGAATTGTTTGGGATTTGAGGCTCGATGTTCCAGTTCACACTTCACACCAGTAGGTGGCGGTAATGCACCATTTTGTTGTTTGACAACCGCCAATAAGCGATATAAAGAAGAAGAAGAAGGAGGGGGCGTAGCAAAGTAAGAATGTTCCACGAGAGGAGGTGTTTGCACAGAGAGCTGCTTTTTCATTCAAAGAGAATAAAGTAGTACCAACGTTTGGATCGATATCTGCATCGATCTGCCCACCCTTGTCTCCTGGATCGTAGCTGAGATCAGCGTGAACCACGTGGGTCTCTGCTCCCTGATCTGTTTCCTGTGTTTGGAAAGAGTTCCAGCTTCATCACGGAGTTTCTCTCGGTTTGTGGGCTCATCTAAAGGTAAGCACCGAGCTAACTTTACTGTGAGTTCAGTTCATGTTGAGTTTAGCTCCTGAATGAGGTCTTCTGCTGCTCTCCTCGGTGTCTGTTCACAGTTTATTGTGAACACGTTGAGAGAAGAGTGAGAGAGTGTTTGGAGAAAAACACCAACTAATCATTAGCTCAGCATGCTGGGAGAAGTTGAGCGTCTGCTGGCAGGAAGTTGGAGCAGAAAAGTCTTTTCATTGTCCCTGCAGCTGTTTTTCTGCCTGCACCAAACCTCTACAGCCTCATTTCTATTTGAAGTGATAACAGGAAATGGATGAGAGCGATCTGCTGCAGTATCAGGGTCACAATAAACTTTATTGTCCAGCTGCTGTGGATGAACACATGAGAGGAAGTGAACTCCTACAAAGTCTCATTTTAATGAGTGTGGCTGCTATAAAGTGATGCACAGGAAGATGTTAACAAAAACTAATGAAACAGAGATGAAAGTAAACAGTGTTCATATTTGAAAGCACAGAGAATAAAAATATATTGTGCTGGTTAATGTGCAGGAGAGTGTGAAGAGTGTAATAATGTCTTCCTGTGTCAAACACAGCTGCAGTCAAAGCAGGAAGGAAAGCACTGAAACCACTGATCAAGGCTCATTAATCAAAGACTGCTGATCAATGGCCATGAGTCCCATTCACAGAGAGTTGGGGAGTCGCTGCAATCACAGCATTTGATCAATGAGCTTTGATCAGTGGTTGTTGATCAATGATCATGAGAATTTGCATATTAATGCTCAATAACTGACCTCCCAGCCCATTGTTCCTTCAGTGGTTCTAGTTTCAGTCATTATGCAAATGCACTGTTGAAGATTGGGGAAACCTGCAGTCAGCTGAGACTGAAGAAGTCACTTGGATGAGTGCCGAAACGTTTCTCCTACTGCAAAAGCTACGTCCAGATGAACAGAATCAAACTTTTAGGAATAGTGGAGGTGGTGGGACTGGGGGGCCTGAAGGTCTTGAAAGTGTGGGGTGGGGGAGTAACAGGTCTGTCCCTGTTTGTGGAAACCACAGGAGGAGCTGTTCAGGCTGTTGCTGGGTGTGAATTGTTGATGGAGTCTTTAAACTTGTAGTTGCTGTTTTCCAGACTGAAGCAGAGTCGTTAGCTGAAAACTGGTTTTAGAGCTTCATTCAGGACACCTTCTCAGGCTCTTACAGCCTTACCTGTATCATAACAAAGTGTATAATCAGAATCAAAAGGGTTTTATTGCCAAATGTTGAGCAGGTTTACAACATTAGGAAATTGCTGCGGTACTTTGTGCAAAACATTCTGTCAGGCAACGCTTAAATAAACATAAATATAAGAATTAAAAGGGCTAAGTAGATAGATATATACTGTTAGGAATAAAAGAAATATTTTTAATGTGTATCTGCTCCTTATATTCTTTTATGTACTTTAATAATGAAGACTTGTAGAGCAAGGCAACCTTTGACTCACAAATAAGTGCTCAGCCAGACTGAAAAACAGGAAGTTTTAGTGCACAAGGCATATTAATAAATCAGACCCAGAAAAGAGGAACTTTCAGTTGCAATGTTCGAGCCTGTGTGACGTGTAAAGTACCAAAATAACACCATATAAGACACAGCTTATGATTCTAATGTTAGAGAGCTCTTGCAACTGGCGTTTGAGCTGTGCAGGGGTCTCTCTCTATTGGAAGATGATTGAATAAAAAGAAATATCAATGTTTTAACACACTATGAGTCGGTTTTATCTGTTTTGTCATGGGGAAAAAGGATCAGGTCCAATAATACATGAGTGCAGGTGGTGATCAGTGCAAAAATGGAGCGGATGCAGTGAACACAGTATAGGGTCATGTGTTAGTGGTGCGAACAGTCATATGGTTATTGTTCATGAGGGAAGAAACTGTTCTTATGGCGAGAGGTTCTGGTGCGAATGGACCGGAGCCTCCTGCCTGAGGGGAGTATGTCAAACAGACTGTGTCCAGGGTGAGAAGGGTCAGCTGTGATCCGAGCTGCACGCCCCAGTGTCCTGGAGGTTTACAAGTCTTGCAGAGATGGGAGTCTACAGCCAATCACCTTCTTAGCAGAGCGCACAAAATGCTGCAGTCTCTGTTTGTCCCTGACGGTGGCTCCAGCGTACCACACGGTGATGGAGGAGGTGAGGATGGACTCGATGATTGCGGTGTAGAATTGCATCATCGTCCGTGTTGGCAGGTTGAATTTCTTCAGCTGCCTCAGGAAGTACATCCTCTGCTGGGCTTTCTTTATGACGGAGGTGATGGTGGGCTCCCACTTCAGGTCCTGGGTGATGGTGGTACGCAGGAAGCAGTCCACAGAGGTGATGAGGGTGTCAGTCAGGATGATGGGGGGGAGTGGGGCTGTGTGCTTCCTGAAGTCCACAATAATCTCCACTGTCTTCTGTGCATTCAGCACCAAATTGTTGTGGCTGCACCAGGACACCAGACGTTCAACCTCCCTCCTGTAGGCAGACTCATCCCCGTCTGAGATGAGTCCAATAACGGTGCTGTCATCTGCAAACTCGATTAGCTTGACAGACTGGTGGGTGGAGGTGCAGCAGTTAGTGTACAGGGAGAAGAGCAGAGGAGAACAAACACAGCCCTGTGAGGAGCCGGTGCTGATGGTCCGGGAATCCGAGACATTCTTTTCCAGCCTCATATGCTACTTCCTGTCCATCAGGAAGTCAGTGATCCACTGGCAGATGGGATCAGGCACATTCATCTGGGAAAGCTTGCCTTGGAGATGGTCTGGAAGGATGGTGTTAAAGGCAGAGCTGAAGTCCACAAACAGGATCCTGGCGTAGGTTCCTGGGGAGTCCAGATGCCGCAGGATGAAGTTTAGAGCCATGTTGATAGCATTGTCTACAGACCTGTTGGCTCTGTATGCAAACTGCAGGGGGTCCAGGAGGGGGGCCATGAAGGTCTTGAGGTAGAACCAGGCGCTCAAATGACTTCATGACCACAGATGTCAGAGCCACAGGTCTGTAGTCATTTAGTCCAGTGATCCTTGGTTTCTTGGGGACAGGGATTATGGTGGAGGACTTGAAGCAGGCAGGCACATGACATGCCTGCAGTGAGGAGTTGAAAATGCCAGAAAACACTGGGGCCAGCTCGTTTGCACAGTGTCTGAGGGTGGCAGGAGACACACCGTCTGGGCCAGGAGCTTTCGAGCATTCAGACTCGTAAACTGCTTCCTAACATCTGCTTCATGAATAGGGCTTTGGAGTTGACGTCACGCCGCAATGCATTGTGGGAGCGCGGCGCCATGTTCGGGGTCTACGAATCAAAACAGACACTGTGTTGGAACGACGACGACAAGAATCATGCTTAAAAGCAGCTCCAAAGAAAACGGACGGTATAGAGACCGATTGCGTCCAGAGGCGGCAGCGGTACTTGCAGAAAATAGCGTGCATTGGAAATGTGGACCCGTATGAAACACGGCCGTGGGTAGAAACCCTGAAGACCAACCGCTATTGACGTAGCCCGACATATTTTCGTACCTTATCTGTGGAGTCAGCGAGTACAAGTCGTCATTCAAACAAAGGTAAGTCAGCTCAAGTACTGCGTGTGAAATGCGTTTGATTTCCCAGCAAACATTCAGATTAGTGCAGCAGAAATTAATTCATGAGGGTGAAATTACAGTGAGAACATGTGGAGGCTGTTAGAGGGATAACATAGTGAGTCCAGTGCATTGATGTGACATTGTCCTGAAGGATTTAGTTATTCTTTATGGTTAAAGAAATTGCACTGATTTATTCATATTTATTATAAATAATTCTAATTACAAATATTGAAGCAAGATCTATATCTTGTGTCACTAAAAATACATTTTAGTTTAATTTTATACATTGATTAATGACCTGCAGAATCTCCTTATCATATTAAGTGATTCATAATTGTCACTTTATGCTTTCTCCATCTCTAAAGCGATTACATCCTTGCATTTATGGATGGGTATCATTTAGGTTTTATCCGATACCGTGCCAAACCGGTACTTTTGAAACGGTGCCGGTGCTTAAAGAATGGAGAACACAAAATTGGTCCAAAACCTCTGATGTTTAACTGTTTTCCACTTTTTCTTTGGTCATTTTAGCCTTTTGGCCAGGGTGAAGGAGTATCTGCCATCACACAAAAGACAGCAGCCGCATGTAACTACGACTGTGTTTGCTAGTTCACCTTACATGCATTAATGTAATAACGTGGTTAGCGTACTCAACGTAAATTACACACACGAACAACATGAAGCTACTCACGCAGAGAAGAACGGCTGCTGCCCATCATCCTCATCATTTCTGCTACGCTGACAGGGCTAGGGGCCAGGACTCTACTCTTCGGTTTTTGGGGATGTTGTTAACTCCGGTCCGATAACAGGCACCACACCCGCAGTAGATGTGCACGGTGTGAGGTCTCGCAGCAAGCTATCAAACACGGCGCATTTCTCAGCTTTAAAAAAAAAAATGCTATGCGTCGCCAGGTGTTTCATCGGATTTGAGGTGTTACCTCCTTTGACAGTATCACAGTATCAGCTTAAAGCACTTGTTGCAGGCTGCTGAGTTTGCATCTTTTGCTGTGAAGTACAGCCAGACGGTAGGATGTTTGTTCTAATTTGCTATGACCTCAGAGCGCATCGAAAATAAAACTAATAGGCTATAAAGAGTGATATGAACATATTTAGAACTTACCGGAATGAAAACGTCTGGAGCACCAACAGATATTTGGAGATGGAAGAGAGCTGGATATCAGCTCGTCTCACAGCTGCTATCCAGGCTAGACGTCTTCATTTGGTAACATCCGATACACGAGCTGTCTCATGTTGCTTCCAGGTTGGGAAAGAATGAAAAGATAAACGTCTGGACTTCTTTAAGTTGCTTGGAGACGTTTCACCTCTCATCCGAGAAGCTTCTTCAGTTCTAAGGTCAAATGGTGGAGAGTCCCAGATTTAAACCCAGTGGGAGTATCCCCCCAAAGAGGGACAAAGGACCCCCTGGTGATCCTCTAATCACATGAGCCAAGGTGTGAAAGTGGGCGTGGGTCCCAATCAGCCAGGGTTTCGGGTGAGCTCATTGTTAAACCTGGCCCCACCCTATCATGTGATTTCCTGAGGTCAGATGGCCCAGGATGTGAGTGGGTGTTAAGGCGTCTGGGAAGGGATCTCAAAACTGGATTATAGATGGCAGACAATTGGTGTCGTAAACCACCGCCTCTGTTCAAAGATGGTCGCTCACAGTGGACATAAATGGCTTCTTTCACTCCTCTTTCAAACCATCTGTCCTCTCTGTCCAAAATGTGAATGTTGGCATCCTCGAAAGAGTGACCTTTGTCCTTTAGATGCAGATGAACTGCTGAGTCTTGTCCCGTGGAGGTGGCTCTTCTATGTTGTGCCATACGCTTGTGAAGTGGCTGTTTCACTGGGTTTAAATCTGGGACTCTCCACAATTTGACCTTAGAACTGAAGAAGCTTCTCGGATGAGAGGTGAAACGTCTTCAAGCAACTTAAAGAAGTCCAGACGCTTTTCTTTCCAAGCTTCTTAGACTACAATGACCTGGATGACTGAGAACCTTCACAGACACAATGAAAAGATAAACCCTTTTCAAGATTATTCTCTTGCCGGTCGTGCGATCACGCATTGCAGCCGACCACACAGCAAATACGAACCATGGCTGTTGTGTGTGCCTTCGCTCCCTTTTCACTTGCGCTAAACCCCCAACATGGCGGATTGGGCCAAAATCCTTTCCACGCCCACCCCTGTGACATCACGCTCCAAAGCCCTGAAGTGTTGTAGTGCGAGAAGGTGGTGTGATATCCTCCATGGTGTGGGGGAGGAGGGGGTTTTGTAGGTAAAGTGTTTGATGGTGGTGATGGCTCTATGGTGGGGGAGAGGTGGGGAATGAGTGTCCAAAGTGTCTCCATTGTTGGGGCTGTTGGAGGTGTGAAGGCTGCTTGATGGCTCGTCAAAACGGCAGTAAAAGTCGTTAAGGGTGTTGGCCAAGAGCAAGTCATCAGTGGAGTGGGGGGTTTTAGGCTTGTAGTTGGTGATATTCATAAAACTTTTTCACACAGAGGCCGAGTCATTCTCTGAGATCTGCTGCTGCATCTTAGAGTGCTGATGTTTAGCAATGTCCACTTCTTTAGTGAACCTGCACTTGGCCTCTCTGTAGCAGTCCCTGTCTCCGCTTCTGAACGGCTTTCTCTATAAACCCCAATCCACCTTTAACATGGTCCTTCTCCCAAACCTTCAAATAGGACTTTCTGGCCCTGTCATAGTAAAGGGCTGCTTAGAATATTAGAGCCAATGTCACAAAGTTCCTCCTGAAGTATAAGTGAGTGAGAGAGTTCCCTCACTTTGCAGCACAACACGTCTCACAAGATTTCTACAAGCAATCAGAGTGAAATTTGTACTTTGTGTTGTCAGATGAACATATGAGACACTTTGACTCTTCAGTGCAGTGTGGAGCCTAACAAAGATCTGTTTTGTGTCCCAGCTGATCAGCAGGAGGAGAAGAGTCTGACGGAGCAGCAGAGGAACATTTTCAGCCATCTGGACTCAGCTGAGTCACTACAGAGGAAACAATGAGCTCAACACAGAAGGTGAGGAAAATATCACAGTTTCACCAAATAATCAGTCACGTCTAAAACTCTCATACTCCCAACCTGTTATATGACTGTGTTGTATATTATAATGTAGTATGTATTTTTAAATTATGTTTACAAACATTAAGAAGTCACAAGCAATTATTATTGTTATTGTTATTATTAGTGTTATTAATTTAATTTTCAATTCAGTGTTATTTATACAGCACCAAATCACAACAATAGTTACCTCAAGGTGCTTCATATTGTAATGTGGATCCTACAATAACACATACAGAGAAAAAACCAAAAATCATATGACCCCCTTTGAGCAGCACTTTGGAGACAGTGGGAAGGAAAAACTCCCTTTTAACAGGAAGAAACCTCCAGAAGAACAATGCTCACAGAGGGGCGGGGCCATCTGCAGAGAGCGGTTGGGGCAAAAAAAGGAAGACAGGATAAAATGCATGCTGTGGAAGTACATTGTTATCATTATTATTATTATTATTATTATTGTTGTTATTAAGACTAATAATATTATTATTCCTATCATTGCTGTATAAATAGACTTAATATTGGTTCATCACCCCAAAAAATATACGTCCAAAGCACCACAACGGTAGTCCGATATCAGGCAGTAAACACATTGTGTATATTTTCCCTTTATTTTTGAGTTTTTTTTGCTCATGCAAATTGAAATGCGATTAATATAGATTGAAAATGAAAGACATTTAATTGCCATTAATCAAAAATTAATCCAATGTTTTCTACAGTTGTCAGGAGTTTTCCTGTTATGCAACTCAGGTCAGAATAAAACGCTCAGACAGGTTAACGTGTACACGGGGACTCTCAGAGAGACTCTCCGCTGCAGCAAAAAGAAGCAGTCTTTTATTAAAAGCACATACAGGAAGAGATACAGGAAGAGATAAAATAGCTGCTGCGTGCAGGCTTCCCGTGGAGTACAGAGTGTAACTTCCCCATTTAGGAGTCTGCACAAAGTGTGACTTACTGAAAGAGCAAACATAAACATAAAGAGCAAAAGATAAAGTAATAAAATTAAATAATAATAAAAACGCCAAAATCCTGAAATCTTTTGACATTCCCACCTGTTGTTTGATCTTTCCTTCTATATATGTACATAGCAATCACTAACAGTGCATCAGTCTATGGCCACTTGTAGACATTTTTAGCCAAGACATCATAAAATAGTGGGTTTTGTGAGTATGTTATATCCAAGCGTTTATCTCATTATCATCTTCATCATTCTGTGATAGGGTGATGTAAGCATGAATTGAAGCAGTTACCGTTTTTGATACCATGTTCTTCAAACAAGGTATGACACATGAAGTGAACAGACACAACAACAGCAGAAGAATACCAACAAAAACAAGTCCTTTAATCAGCAGGGACTTCCAAGAGCCGCTTAAAAGCCACGTAAGCCAGTCTTCTGTGTTTGCGGCATAGTCTCGTTGTTGTGTATCCCGGAGTTGTCTGAGTGTTTCCAGAGCATCAGTCATGTTCGGTGAGTGCACATTATCCGGAATGTACGTGCAACATGTGTTGTTAAAAAGGATACATAGTCCACCTTTCTCGGCGAGAATCATGTCCAATGCTACCCTGTGTTGCATTACTGCAATGCGCAGGGCGTCAATTTCCTGATCCTGTTCATCGTCGATTTTACATGAAGCATTCAGAAAAAGTAGAAACGTAGAAAACCACACCGACTGTAAGTGGGAAAAGAGACTATTGACTGTGTATTTCTGCAGGGAAGCTGATACCTTTTCCTTTTTTTAACCAGCATCTATTGGCATCAATGTCACTGCATTATAAAACACGTCCCCTGATTTTTTTTTTTTAATTTTTTTTTTCTTTTTAGCAGTGGTAGCTACTGTCATAGAGCACTGGCACCAGTGAAGGCCTCTAGGTGACTTCAGCAGTGTCCACAAGTGTGTTCCTTCTTCATGTCATAGCGCGTCAGTGGGGTCCCAACTTGGGGCAGCTTTGGGTGGAATAACTACCCTTTTAACACCAGGTTGGATGTAATGTGTTAGAACTACCAGCAGGTGGGGACAAGAGACCTTTAAGGTGTTTGGTGCCACACTCCACCTTCAGGTTTAAAACTAGTGTTAATGGAGGGAGTTTGAAGGTTCAGTTTGTTCCACGACTGCATTTCACTCACTGCCTCTGTTTGTATCTCTGTCACTGCAGGACCAACATGGAGCGAGAAGTCAGCGCCTCAGGAGGCCGACAAACCTCACAGAAGAAAGAGAGAGAAAAATACACCTGTGACGAGTGTGGGAAGGAGTTTACTGGGAAGTCTGAACTAAAACGCGTCATCAGGTCATCCACACTGGAGAGAGACCGTTCAGCTGTGACTCGTGTGGAAAGACTTTTCCTGGAAGAATGCTCTAAAAAACACCAACTCATCCACAGTGGAGTTAAAGCGTACAGCTGTGATCAGTGTGGCAGAGCTTTTTACTCAACGTGGCCACTTACAGAGTCATCTAGTTACCCACTCTGGAATTAAAGCATACAGCTGTGACATTTGTGAAAAAAAACCTTCAGTCAGATAGGGCACCGAAATATACACCCACGCATTCACACTGGACATGATGTGTACTGCTGTGATCAGTGTGGCAAACAGTTTACAACAGACGACAGTTACAACGCCACATGTTGACCCACACTGAGGAGAGACCTCATAAATGTGACCTGTGTGAGAAGACTTTTTAAATCGCCACATCACCTGAGACGACACCAACAGATCCACACCAGAAAGAGACTCTACAAGTGCAGTTACTGTGAGGTATGTATTTATATTGTTATCTGTGTTAACTGAAACAGTCAAATGTAATTGGACGCCTGCAGAGATGCTCTTTATTTCAGGCGACGCTCAGGATAAAAATGTTGAAGGACTGACTTACACTGTCTTTGTGTCTTTGTTTAGAAGCAGAGCGACACAGATGGATCCAGTTCTCAACCCTGTCATCACTGTGGTGGTGGGAAAGACTTTCGTTGTGACCTTTGTGGAAAAACTTTCAATTGGCAAGACAACCTAAAAAGCATCAACGTCGACACACTGGAGACAAACTGAAATACTGCAAAGAATGTGGGAGAGGCTTCCCCACACCAACTGAGTTAAAACGACATGAACTGATTCACAGTGGGGTTAAAAAGCACGTCTGTGATCAGTGTGGGTCATCCTTCACCACTGCAGTCACCCTTAAAACACACAAACGAGTCCACACAGGAGAGAAACCATACAAGTGCAGACACTGTGACAAAAGCCTCTCATGTTCACATAGTCGTAACGATCATGAACGTATACACATGGAAGGAAACTACAGCTGTGACCAGTGTGACAAGAGCTTCAGGAATCTCAGTTCATACTCCAAACACAAACGATCCCACGTTACTAATAAACTGTTTCACTGTTACCAATGTGCCCAAACATTCACCTCATTGTCTGCTCTGTGCAAACATCAGCGTGATCACTCAGGGCTGAAATCACTCCCATCACTGGATCACAGTGAATCTGAAGAGACAGAAAGATCCTCTGGTTTCAGTGTCAGACTTAAAACCCTTGAGATCAGGCTCCACAGAGTTCAGATGGAATCTCCTGTAAAGATCTGATGAAAATGTTCCACTAGATGGATGTATAATCTCTTTTCTGACGGTTGCTCTCTTCCTGTTTCTGCCAGTGCTGACTGCACAGCTGTAATTCAGATCCATGTCACTGTTTGGAAGTATCAGAGAACTGCTGATGCTGTAAACCTGCTGCTCAGTCTGATGGGCTGTTGTGTTGTTGTTTGTGATGCTGGATAAAGGGCTGGTGGACCAGGTGAGCTCAGGTTGAGGGTAGATCCCCTCTGAGCTGCAGGTGATCCTTTGTCCTACTTGTTGGAGATTAACTTTACGGACTGGAGCTGGAAAAAAACTAAGAATAAAAAAAACCAAAAGAAAAATATATTTCTAAAGAAGTCAGAAAGAGATTTTGTTGTCACAATTTTCCTTTTCTGTTTATTTCATGTTAACATGATTTAATTGAACAAAAATCATGTAAACATGAATCTCAGACCACAGTAAAATATAACATTTGTCTTAGTGTTTTGACACAGCATTTCTAAATACAGATAATGATTAATGATGTAACATGTCATGTATTCTTTATGTATTTGAAGTGTGATAAAATGACTCTGGATCAGTCCTGGTGTCACAGACAGGCCTCGGGCTTCAAACCTCAGAAAGTCCTTTTGGCTGAGCTGAATTCCTCTGACACACTTTAACAACTATAAGTCAAAGGTCAGAGGTCATATGATTTGGGAATGACAATGCTGAATAACCACATCACTGATTAGGTATTGTAGTAACAACTCGGACTGTTATAATTATTTAGTTAATAATACGGGTTCATGATGTTGTTTCAGGTTGTTTGTGGTTCAATTTCTTGCATCGGTTGTAAATGTGGCAGCTTTAGTCTTTCCTGTCTTTTTAAAAAGAGTTTTGTTACCGTCCACATTCAGGATGATGAACATTTCACTGATGGTGCTGGTGTGGCACTGGTATCTCCCCTCATCCTGAATGTTCACCTCTGTCAGCTGGAGTGAGGCGTTTCCTCTGGAGACCTGATCCTTGAAAGTGAAGTTTTACTTCTGACTGAATATATGATCGAGCAGTTATATAAACATGAATCTGTCCACGGAGCTCCTCCTCGCCTGCTGTGCATCCGTGTTCAGCAGCCTTTCATCTGTTTCTCAGGTTTTGTATATTAAATAGTACCTGCTTCTGGGGTTCGACATGTTTCGTTGTCTTATTTTACGTATATAATTAAGATGTTGTGAATAAGTATTTCAGTTGTATCCGTAGTTGTTTGCTTGACATCGAGCTTTATCCAAGGAAAACAAAAACACTGTCTGTCTTTCCTCCAAAATCACACTTGGATTACAGCTGGACTGATTTACCAGGTGGTGATACAAAAATAAAAAGTCTAAGCTATTTAAGTCTATAGAACATAATCAACAACAGAGACCAGACCTGACAGTGGGAAACATACTGTATTTGGCAAAAATATATATACAACAAAATATAATAAAAATAATTATAAACAAAAATATTTTTGAATGTTTTCATTAAGTGCTAGATAATAAACTCAAAAAGCTGCACTGTACCATAACAGCCAAGGAGCAACAAAGTCAGTGTCCACGTCTACCTCACATTAAACAGACATATTTCATATGAAATGACTGAAATGTAAAACAGAAAGCTGACTAAAATATTTTAATTCTCTTGAAAACGCCATGAATGAGTTTTCATGGGTGCCCCTTTAATGAGCTGATGGGGGCACCCAGTGTATTTATAACTGAAGCAGAGTCTCTCCGAGTGAACGTCCAGATGTGATCAATAGTGAGTCAGGATGTGATTCTTTCAAGAGTCGTGGTGAGAATTACATAAATATTGGAAATTGGAAAAGTTGCTGCTTAAGTTTTTATAATAGCAATTTGCATACACTCCAGAATGTTATGAAGAGTGATCAGATGAATTGCATCGTCCTTCTTTGCCATGAAAATGAACTTAATCCCAAAAATCCTTACCACTGCATTTCATTGCTGTCATTAAAGGACCTGCTGAGACCATTTCAGTAATCGTCTTCTTAACTCAGCACAAGGCTGGAGATCATCATGTCAGGCTGATTGGGTTAGAATGGCAGACCTGACATGTTAAATGGAGGGTGATGCTTGAAATCATTGTTCTTCCATTGTTAACCTGCAAAGAAACGTGTGCAGCCATCATTGTGTTGCATAAAAATGGCTTCACAGGCAAGAATATTGTGGCTACTAAGATCGCACCTAAATCAACAATTTATGGGATCATCAAGAACTTCAAGGAAAGACATTCAATTCTTGATAGGAAGGCTTCAGGGTGTCCAAGAAAGTCCAGCGAGCGCCGGGATCGTCTCCTAAAGAGGATTCAGCTGCGGGATCGAAGTGTCACCAGTGCAGAGCGTGCTCAGGAATGGCAGCAGGCAGGTGTGAGCGCATCTGCACTCACAGTGAGGCGAAGACTGTTGGAAGATGGCCTGGTGTCAAGAAGGGCAGCAAAGAAGCCACTACTCTCCAAAAAACACATGAGGGACAGATTGATCTTCTACAGAAAGTATGGTGAATGGACTGCTGAGGACTGGGGCAAAGTCATATTCTCAGATGATGCCTGTTTCTGATTGTTTGGGGCATCTGGAAAAAGGCTTGTCCGGAGAAGAAAAGGTGAGCGCTACCATCAGTCCTGTGTCATGCCAACAGTAAAGCATCCTGAGACCATTCATGTGTGGGGTTGCTTCTCATCCAAGGGAGTGGGCTCACTCACAATTTTGCCCAAAAACAACAGCCATGAATAAAGAATGGTACCAGAACAGCCTCCAACAGCAACTTCTTCCAACAATCCAACAACAGTTTGGTGAAGAACAATGCATTTTCCAGCACGATGGAGCACCGTGCCATAAGGCAAAAGTGATGACTAAGTGGCTCGGAGACCAAAACGTTGAAATTCTGGGTCCGTGGCCTGGAATCTTAATCCCATTGATAATTTGTGGTCAATCCTCAAGAGGCGGGTGGACAATCAAAACCCCACTAATTCTGACAAACTCTAAGAAGTGATTATGACAGATTGGGCTGCTATCAGTCAGGATTTGACCCAGAAGGTGATTGAGAGCATGCCCTGTTGAATTGCAGAGGTCCTGAAAAGTAGGGCCAACACTGCAAATACTGACTCTTTGCATAAATGTCATGTAATTGTCGATAAAAGCCTTTGAAACATATGAAGTGCTTGTAATTATATTTCAGTTCATCACAGAAACAACTGACAACAAAGATCTAAAAGCAGTTTAGCAGCAAACTTTTTAAAAACTAATATTTGTGTCATTCTCAAAACTTTTGGCCACGACTGTACTGGTCACTTACAAAGCAGCTGCCTCTGTTCCAGTTCATCTATCCCTGCTTTTGTCTTTACTGTTTAAATCCAGAGTAGTAACCAGAGTCTGATACATAAAACCATCCATGCAAAGTGCTCAAACTGTGGTACCATTCACACTGAAATCACGAGTTAGCCAGATGACTTCAAAAACAGATCTAAAGCAGGTTTTCCATCTATGAAAGTTCCTGTTGAGTTTACATGAGAGACAAAATTATTTCAGCTCCTAATTTGATTCCAGGAACAATGTGAGCATTCAAAGTTGGCATTGAAAATGTTTTTTAAAATATTTAAAAATCTAAAGTAAACTGTACTCATTAAACTGAACATATTAATACTGCTTTGAGATTTACATGGAAAAATAATTACAGATGATAAAAATATTTCAACACCAACGTAAAATGTCAATATAAAGTTGATATTTCATGTAAAACTGCAAATTTTTGTGCAGAGTTAGTGAAAGTCTGCTTTAGAATGAGATTTTGTTCACATTTATTTTTTTATTGCCAGGCTTGACTGTTGTAATTCATTTATAATCAGGTTGTTCTAAAAACTGCCAAATAAACATCCAGTTAATCCAAGAAGTTTGAGATTAAAAATATTGGGTGATATGTAAGAACCAGCAGGGAAAATCTGAGAATATAATCAGAAACAATTACAGTATTCAAACTTATCCTAGAAATTGTTCAACACATTTTTCACATGCAACACCTTGAATAATCAGGCCCCATCACATCTTAATAACCGTATAGTACCGTATGATCCCAACAGAGCACGTCGCTGTCAGACTGCAGTCGTACTGGTGATTCCCAGTCTTTAAAACTAGAATGGGAGGCAGAGCCTTCAGCTTTCAGAATCCTCTCCTGTGGAACCAGCTCCCAGTTTGAATTCAGCAGACAGACTCTTCTTTCTGTTTCCTTCCCAGCATCAAAGTCCTCACTCGTCTGCTTGTTGAGGTTTTACACTCAACAAAAGAAAAGAAAAGAAAAATATATTACTAAAAAAAGTCAGACAGAGATTTTGTTGTCACAACTTGAAGTTGTTGAAAAAAGTGTCACGTGACCAAGTGGTCTGTAGTGAACTGAACTCAGGTTTTGAACTCAATATTTTATTAGGCTTAAACTCTGGAAACGTGGCAAGGACAAAAAGCAATAAAACGTAGAGCTTGATGTGGCGTGGCCTGGGCGAGGGAACGGGGCCTGGGATGCAGAGTGCAGAGCAGTCACACTGAAGAGAGAAGACGGTGGAGTTAGTGAGGTAGTGGAGGTTGCCCTGAAGTGGTAAGTAGTAAGTATAGCAATTCTTACTTGCAGTTGGGGAAACCAGAGCGTTGAGAGGGGGGTGACGAGAATCCATCGGAGCTGAATGGCGTTGAAAGGTTGACCTGAGATCCGGGGTCCTCAGAAGGAGTGTGATGGCAGGAGGGCAGGCAGGTGAGGCACAGAGTGATTTTCAGAACGATTGCTTGGTAGTGATGGGTCCAGCAACACTGGCGCACCGCTCATGTATCAAGCTGACAGAGCGAAGCCTGTATCGGTGCGCGCGTGCTGCTTTAAGAAAAGTCACGTGATCGATACAGCTGCTGTATCGTTCATTGCCAATGCGCCAAACTGTGTTTTAAAGTTGTTGTTTTTAAATGAACTTTACTTAGAACAATAACAATGACCATCTCAAAAGACAAGCGACATAATCATTCAGAACAGAATCACACCTCCTTTCTTTTCTCCCAATCAGAGGAATACACATCATTGCCACAGTGCAGTTGGTACACCACAATGAAATCAACTGAAAGTAAACATACATACATATATATATATGCATATACATATGCATACATACACATTTATACACACACATCTACATAATAATAATAATATAAAAGATGAATAACCAATACAAAAAAATAAAAACAAATAAATAACAATAAAAAAGAATGAAAAACAAGGAACAGAAATAAAGGAGACAAGGGGATCATAAAATCTCTAAAAGTGAGGTTCCATAAACAAGACACATGACTTAAATAAGGGGCTAAGAAAAATCAAACTCTTCTAAAAATCTATGCAATTTGTTTGCTTGGGGCTTATTTATTAGCTTCAGAGATTTACGGAGCAGGGAGAGTTCGTTTTTAAGAGCAGGCCATGAAGGGGGATTTAGCATATCGGCATTTATGAATGTAATACTTTGTTATAATAATAAGATTGTTAACTAAAAACTCAGTATTTTTGTCCTTAAGGATTACTCCAATTTGAATATTTTGAAAAGACCAAAATCAATATTTCCATACTGGGACAATATTAGGACATGGAGGATTTCCATAAGTTCTGGACTGTCACACATCCATAAAACATGTGCTCTGTTGTTTCCAAAGTTGTTTTACAAATATAACAGTTGTCTAACACAAATTTAAATCTGTCGCTCATAAATTCATTGGAGGGTAAATATTTTTGTAGTTTTAAAATGGACTTCTTTAAATTTGGGGGAATTGGAGATCAACAAGATCTCAGATTTGTTATAATCTTTAAAGATGAGTGAATGTTTGGTCCTACCTGGATATAAGATGTTAACCAAATACCTCCTCAAAAACTGATTATTGCATTTTTCATTAACCAAGTCAAGACCTTTAATTTAATTTTATGTAAATTTGGAGTCAGTATATTTGAAAAATGGTTCTTTATCGTATTGACAAGGACTATTGGGATATTCTGTGAAACCTTTTTATAGAGCTCGAATGAGCAACTCATGTCATATTTCTCATTAAGCCTGTTTAATTCAAGTATATCTCCATTTTCATCCATTATATGTGTCACAGACCAAATTTGTTTTGTCATCCATTCTTCCACAAACAAAGGAATTGGATCCCCCAACTTTGTTGAAAATAAGAGATGGTATCAAGAACCAGATCTCATTATCATTTTTAAGAAAGATCGGAGCCAATTAATCTTTAAGATGGCATTCATTATTTCAAAATCGATTGCTTTTAAACCCCCCTCTTCATAGTCTTTTACTGATATAATGTCCCTGTTACTGATATAATGATGTTTATTTTTCCATATGAAATTAAAATTCACCTTATTGATGTCTTTTATAATCCTTGGTGGGATGGCTAGGGAATAAGCTGGATAGATTAATCTGGACAAAGATTCAACCTTGGTCAACATTATCCTGTCGAACAATGTTTTTAAAGTGCTATATAAATAAACGATGATGATGATGATGATGATCTCTCTGTAGCCAATGGTTTAGAGTTTTTTTGCATTTGTTAATCGTATTCTGAATATTCTTTTCTTCACTATCAGCCATGCATTTAGTTAGCCAAATTCTAAGATATTTGATGTCATTTTTGACAGGTATATTGTACAAAGAAGAGTGAGAACAATTGTGGATACTCACATTTGTCCAGGTTCAGGCGTAGTCCAGAAGCATCAGATAGGATCTTTATTGTATCTGAGCCCAATGGAATTTGTTCTTTATTTTTTAGAAAGACTGTTGTATCATCGGCAAGCTGACTTATTATTAATTTGTGGTTATTTATGTCTAATCCTTTGATGTTTGAATTTATGACAGTAATAGCAAGTAGTTCAGTGGCTACAATGAATAAAAGAGGTGAGATGCTGCAGCCCTGCCTGATACCTCTCTCCACCCTGAACCTGGGACATGTGCCTTCTGAACGAGAAACACAAATATTAATATCAGTGTATAACATAGTGATCATATCCAGAAATGCATCTCCAAACCCCAAATGTTTAAATGTCTTAATAATAAAAGTGTGTTCGATAGAATCAAATGCTTTATATTATGTTCACATATTGGACAGAGAGGACAGATGGTTTGAAAGAGGAGTGAAAGAAGCCATCTATGTCCACTGTGAGCGACCATCTTTGAACAGAGGCGGTGGTTTACGACACCAACTGTCTGCCATCTATAATCCAGTTTTGAGTTCCCTCCCAGACGCCTTAACGCCCACTCACATCCTGGGCCATCTGACCTCAGGAATTCACATGACAAGGTGGGGCCAGGTTTCACAATGAGCTCACCCGAAACCCTGGCTGATTAGGTCCCACACCCACTTTCACACCTTGGCGCATGTGATTAGAGGATCACCAGGGGTCCTTTGTCCCTCCTTGGGGATACTCCCACTGGGTTTAAATCTGGGACTCTCGGCCATTTGACATTAGAACTGAAGAAGCTTCTCGGATGAGAGGTGAAACGTCTTCAAGCAACTTAAAGAAGTCCAGACGCTTTTCTTTGCAAACTCCTTTGACTACGATGACCTGGATGACTGAGAACCTTCACAGACATACGTCCAAAACCAAGCGGATATTATTTTGGATCAACCGTCCTTTGAGAAATCCTGATTGCGTTGGGCTAATTATTTCAGAAATGCCTGTTTTTAGTCTTGTTGCTAAAACTTTTGTAAAAATTTTGTAGTCTGTATTTAAAAGTGTTATCGGTCTTAGATTACTTAGTTTTTTCTTATCTTTCCCCGGTTTTGGAATTAATTTTAAAGGTTCTTGTTTCATTGTTGCCATAAGCTCCTTTCGCTTTATACATTCATTTAACGCACTGAACAATAGTAATTTTAGATCTTCCCAAAAGTGCTTATAGAAATTAGTTGTTATTCCATCTGGTCCCGTGAGCGATCAGATGCCATGCTCTTAATAGCAAAATCAAATTCTTCTATAGTTAGGTCTTCATCACTAATTTCTCTAAAATGATCATCAATTACTGGAATCCAATTACTGATTTTGTCAAAGAAGGAGGTGATGTTTTGTTCTGAGTATGAAGACTTATAAAGGTTACTGTAAAAAGTAAATACTTCATTTGAAATGCGTTTAGGGTCTGTACATTCCTCTCCGTTGATTAGGTTACATATTGAATTATATTCTTGTCTACGTTTTTCTAGATTGCAAAAATAGGCAGTGTTCTTTTCACCCTCTTCTATCCACTTGGCTTTGGATCGCAAATAAGCGCCTCGGCTCTATAACTGTGTTTAAAAGGTACCGCATCTGCATTTGTCAACCAATGAGTCGCCACCAAAAAATAAACAAAGTTGCAACGATAAAAAAAGTACATCTCTCTCATAACAAAATGGAGCCCGAAAGAAAAGAAAAGTTTCTGCTGTGTGCGATCATTTCGACCTGTTAACTGCAAATAAGGTAACTGTTTGTCTTTGTTTCAGTGTAATCTATCGATATAGCAAAAACATCAATGTGACTTGCAGTGTATTTATTTTATTTTATGGAAGTTAAATGTCGCATCTGTTCTGCGGAGCTTTCTTACACAAACAAAAGGACCTCCTTAATGTTTAGGTATCACAGAGCCAAACATGAAAATGAGGAGACAAACACAGCAAGAATAAACACAGGTAGGCCTGTATAGACATTGAGCAGCATGTGTTTTATTATTTTGAAATCAAGCATGTAGGAAGACAGTTCTGGACCAGGCAGGCCTGAATTTATTATAAAGGACTGCCAACCCCTTAGTGTTGTGGAGAGTGAGGGGGTTCAGAGAGCTGGTTCAGGTCCTTGATCCATCACACGTTTTGCCAACCAGAAAAGTTTATATAGACAATGTCTCATCAGGTAGCTGATGTTAAGTCCTGCATACTGATTTAATTTAGTTTCATCTTCAGACCATCAAGGTATTGATAGTCAAAAAAAATATGTGGAGGAACTCAAGTGAGTGAAAATGGAGTGGTCTGCAGTAATTGCCCCCACAACATCTGAGCCACAGCCTGGACCTTCATCAGAGCAGTCCCCTGTTCCAGGCAAGTTCAGTATTATCAGCTTATCCGTACATTTATTTTGATGCTCATGTGTACTAATTTGGAGTAGATGATGAGAGGAATAGAAATATTTTATTGCTATTATTTGCTGCTATTTTATAATCATCATTACCATTTCATGTGATGTTGCATTCAGATGCATTCAGATGTTCAAATATATTGGTATTATATTAGTCTTTATTACAGGTCCAAAGAAGAACCATTTTAAAGGGTTGAGTTGAATCTATAATTTAAAAGTTATTAATGCTTTTATGATCTCTGTGTAGAGGGCAGAGACAGGAAAATACTCTCTGTGCCAAAATGAGACAGGAAACGAAACAGCGTCTGCAGAGCATGTTTTGCAGAAGTGAAACCGAAAGCAGAGTGAGTGCAAGCCAAAGAGTAGGGTGTTTAGTCAGTCATATTTAGCAGATTAAATATATAGTTCCAGTAAGGTTATTATAGGGAGGGATGAGCCTCTGTTCTGGTGAAAGGTCAGAAGGGTAACGGGCTGATGTGAGAGCATTTAAGGGCGAGACATATACATACAGACACCAATAGTGAGAGGTCATGACACGTCGCAGTACATAGCATGCACGCACGCCTTGCACGTGTACGCACTCACACACACACCATAACAGATCTATTTTGGTAGGGCAGAAATGCAGAAGTGTGTCAAGTACTTTAGAGGAAGTGCACCCGACAAGCGACAGCGAAGAGGGAAGCACCAACCGAAGACAATGTTTTTAGAGCAATGTTAAAGGTCAGGGAACATTTTGTGGTTTGGATTGACGTAAGCTGTACTATTGTCTATTTTTGTAAAAGAGGGGCTTTGTTATTGTACCCATATAAAACCTTGTCTCATGATTGTAAGTTCAGTTCAACACTGATTGGGTTGTTGAACTCACACATGTGTTCATTAAAATGCCGTCTAAATTGCACACGCCTGGATCTGTGGTTTTTATGGATTCTTCTCTCAATATTGAACCCTTAACATTTGGGGGCTCGTTCCGTGAAGAGAGGGAATTAATTTTGGTGTAGATGGAGAGATCCAGGGTCCGTGGTAATTGGACGGGCAGACGGTAATCAGTGGTGAAAGTGAGTAGGCATTCCCGGGGCATTTAAAGGTAAGACACTGCCTGTTGAAATATATTTCCAAAAGGTGTCACATTGGGCATGTCAAATTAAAAGTCTGCTCACTGAAAATTACTGGTGAATGTCTGTTTTTAATTTTGGTGAAGTTTTCATGAAGTTTACCGGTGAAGTAATGATAATGAAGTATAAGTGACAGTACTGAGTAATGAGAATAAGTAAGTAATAAGTGAACTTAGAGTGATAGGGAATTTGGTCAATCTGTGGGTTAGAGTCCCATTGGTCATACAATCCTGAAGAAGTTTCTCGGAGGTGACGCTCCTGCTGGGTAAAGACGTTTATCCTTCACCTACCCTGAAGAGTAGGGATAGTTTCGGGCAACATCCGAGGAGTACTGGGAATCTCCGAATTGTTGAGGTTGTCCTCAATCTTAATCCTTGTTGGGAGGGTAAGATTGTTGACTCAAATTATTCTAAATTTTTCTAGGACGACAGCGGCGTCTGTTAAGAAGCGCATTTTCTCGGAGGTAACGCCTCCCTGGATAAAGACGTTTATCCTTGACCTACCCGGAAGAGTAGGGATAGTACCGTCGACAGCGGGGGAAATCTGGGGAATCTCCAAAATTGCTAGGGTTAGAGTCTCCTATTCTTGCGCTTTTTGGCTACCGGTAAATTAAGTTAGGGCTAGAAATCTGGACAGAGCAGTTCGAGTCTGGTCTGGTGAATTGATTGCAAAAACCTGAGGTTTGCCCGTTCGAGTCGGTTATGGAAAATTTTCGAAATTTGTAGGAGCGACAAGGCCTAAAAAATCTGTGCAGTTGTAATTAATAAGACGTCTGTAATATAAAATATGAGATCTATGAGTAAGATCAGTCTCTGTGTCAGTCATGCACAGCCGGATGTGCACTGATTGTGTGTGTAAATGCAAATGAGCAGCAGTGACGCCATGCAGAGAGGGTGGTTTCAGTTTTCGAGAGGACTGAGCTTTTGCTAAATGCCTGTATATAAGAGGTTGGTTTTGCTTATTATGAGAGTGTAAATACAGTGTGAATATATTAGTGTGGATGCATAGGAAATGACTGAATTTTGATAGATGTATATTTCGTGAGCCATAAATGTTGGTGTGTTTTATTTTCAGTTATGTGTGTGTGGGGAGAAGCGGCGAGATGATGAGAGGTTTCAGTTTTCTTTTCTTTTTCTTTTGACTTGCTCTTTCTGATCATGGAAGGCATGTCCAAAATACTCGTATGAAAGCGTATTTCGAGTGATTTTAACTGTGTGAGTGCTGTCAGTATTTGATTGGAGTGACTCTGCGTGAGTTCTCTGAGTGAGAGAAAAGGCAGGGTGTGTGAGACGATTCATGGCGTCTGAAAGAGGTTGGAACGTTTAAAAAGTGTGTATGAAATAAAGGAGTGTGAAATATATTTCTTTGGTAATGTAAAGTAGGATGTTTTAAAGTTTGAAAGTGCTTTTAATTCAAGAAATCCATGAGTGATGTTATGAGAGGTTGAGTTTATTTTCTGATTGAAAACACATAAGTGTATACGCTACAAACTGACCTAAAGAATGGAGATGTGTGGGAAGAAGTGTTAGTTGTCCTGATGTGTGAAAGAGCTCTATTTACATGTGTGTGAGTGAAATGAAGGTGTATTGTTTTAGATCAAGACTTAGTAGA
Organism: Oreochromis aureus; assembly: GCF_013358895.1. Taxonomy (NCBI): domain Eukaryota; kingdom Metazoa; phylum Chordata; class Actinopteri; order Cichliformes; family Cichlidae; genus Oreochromis; species Oreochromis aureus. The sequence goes on along the minus strand of NC_052950.1, from coordinate 32,664,846 downwards.
ATTAAAGAGGGTTTTAGACCATAAATACAAAGGGAGACAGAGTCTGCAGAAAACAGGAAATATGGCTCTGTGTGCCTGGTGTGTGAGAGGAAGTGTGTGCGTCTGGGACAGGAAACGCATGCCCATAAATGGTAACTGAGTGTGTAAAGAAAGAACACAGAGAGACAGATGAGTGAACTCTAGGCACATGAAGCAAATGAAGCCTTTAAGAAAAGAAATGAATATAATATTAATTGTACGCCTTAGTATGCCAATACAGGTGGACTTCTCTCAACATGGGACTTTGAGTAACTGGCAGAAAGGATAGAGGAACAATTGGGAAAAACAGGCCACTTTTTGGCTAAAATTTATAGCTTCACCTCTCACTTTGTCCCTGAAGCGGAGAAGAAGTTCAAAGGACAGTCAATCGCCTGATGAAGACCGACAGAACATCGTGAACTTGAATACAGCAGGCAAACGGCAGTGCCACTGATCCATTAACACTGATGACGACTGACGACCAGCAGCAGCATGTAAGAGTAATGTAACATGTACTGTGAAAATACAGGCTGGGCAGTTGAACAGTGGGATAAAGAATTGTGGAAGAGCACTGGACATTGAGTGATATTTTGCCATGCTGGGACTTAATCTGAAAGAAAGACTGTAAAGAAACAGAGAAGAAGACAACAGCTGAGTTGAGACTGTGTTTGCTGGAGCTTTGAAGCCCGAACAGGACATTGTGCAGAGAGGACCAGTGAGAGATGAAGCGGACGAGTTTGACTGCATGAGAATATAGGATATAATTGGATTGAAAATTGAAGCCTGAACTCATGAATTGTTTAGGGATGTCCACTACAGCATAACAAAGAGGTAAACATTAGAAAAGGTAAGAATAATGAACGAAAATAATTGTCGTTACCTTAATGAATAGAAAACACACATACAAATTGTTACATGTGAGATTATTTTGAAATGAATCAGAAGTGAGATAGTTTGAATCTAAAGCTCAGTGGTGAAATGCATAAATTAAATATGAATATATAGGATGCAATGAAGAAACAGCTGACACGTAGTGTACATTAACATGAATACATAGAAATGCAACGAAGAACTCAATGAATTAATTTAATGAAGAAGCAGTTTACACCCAATTAACATGAAATGCAGGAAGAACACGCTTACATGCATGGCATAATTGGTATTTCTGACCAGAGACAGAGAAATGGGTCATTTAAGCACTTGTGGTAATAATGAAAATGTCTTAGTTTTGTTATTTTCAGGGTAAAGCAGAACCGGACCAATTCTCCACAGCAGCAGTCGGAAGAAAGTTAGAGGGTAACCTCACTGGATAAGTTAAGGCAAGTTTCTGGTGGAATTGTTCACAGAATGATGTGTCCAGGAACCTGAAAAGCAAGCCCTAGCTCCTGGCTGAAGACCAGGAGGGCGGTAATTTAAGGTGGGAAATCAAAATGTGGGTTAGTAACTCGGGGAAAAAGAAAACTGGCTGCTTAACTGGAGAGTTGGGAAGAAGTCTGGGAGACTGTGAAGCCATAGATGCAAAATAACATATACCCATACACACACAAACAGAAAATGCATTAACCTTATAAAGACAAGCTCTTGAAACTTAATGAACAGATATTGATTTAAAACCTGGCTAAGAATATAAGCATATGCAATGAAGATCTGCTTGCTGCTTGTATGAGTGAGAGAATGGTGTGAATGGTTAATACAATTGATGGAAAGATTTAAAATAGATGGAAAAAAACAAAAAGAAAAGTGTTTATAAGAGTGACTGGAGTGCTCTTGTACTGATTGATCAGAGTAAGTGATTAGTATAGAAAGAAAGTGAAAATAATTCAATGATGTGATAAGGTTTAAACATGTATTCCTCTTGTTAAGTTGGCTGTTGAGCTGTGGGTTTATGCAAATTAGCTGGAGCAGAGACACTTCCTGTGTGTGTGTGTGTCGGAGGCTTTCTGTTCAGTTCAAGAGAGATCGGGGCTGATGAAGAGTATTTGGCGAAATATATAATGGTAAAGTATCAGGATAGTTGATTACGGTGGTCAGGTCTGTTCAGAGGGCAGATTTGGACAGGAAATTTATAATTTAAGGATGATATGTGGTTGAAATTGGTTTTTATCTTGTGCTGAATGAACACATGGTAAAGTGAGGAAGGGTGACATTGTGCAAACGGTCTTTGATCTTTTGACGAGGTTTTCGTGTGTTGAACGGGTGAAATTTAAGATTGTTTCAGATTTTTGAGGCTGTTGTTTTATTTCCAGAGAGGGTGTTTAATTAAGACGTGGATATGTCTGAGAGGGGCCCCAAAAATTTTTTTGTAGTAGTGCACTCAGGAAAAAAACCTGTCAGGTGATTTTGTTTTGTACTTTGATGAGCTAATAATCAGCTCTCTTTTTTTCATTTTGTTCTAAGCAGGCCTGGAAGACAGTGAACCGACGGCGCTGACAAAATTACCAAGTACGAAAATCAGGTGGGCTTTACAGAATTATAATTGATTACTATCAGAGACTGATTGGCGGCAAGTCTCTGTCTAAAAATGGATTGTATCGATTCAATCCAGTCAAAAGTATAGAGAACTATTTTCCTAAACAGGAAAACGAAATAAAACGAATGATTGAGCTCATTTTGCTGATGTGGAGCATCTGATGACGTCTGCGGAGGGCTGCAGATCAGCAAAATATCATGTGAATGCATGGGAGTGAATGTGAGTGGTTGGACCAAGGGGGAAATAAATAAAAGGTTGACAAACAGGAGAAGTGGAAGACTTAAATCTGGGGATGCTGATGTTCCTTTGGGTGAATTTCTGCTTTGTTGATTTGGGTTAGACCATGTTATTACATTATAGAATGCTAAATGCTAAAAGGAAACATTGTTTGGTGTAACTTAAGTTACCATGAACTGAGGTGACACATGATTAATAACTGTTTTGTTTAAGTTTGTTTTTGCCATGACACAGACTGGATCATAGAGGAGAGTATGAAATGTAAAGTACAGGTTTTGTTTTCAGGAAATTCCAAGGATCCAGACCTTGCATGGAGCAACGAGTGAAGGAGATTTGACATGATGATTAAATTGATTTTGTTCCTTAAACACAGGTTTTCAGGGCTGGAGCAAAACACCGGAGAGGAGAATTGCTGAGCTGTTCTGAGAAATGAAATGACTAACCTTTTTCCTTTTGATTTGTTAAGCTTGGGTGGAGCATGTTGAGTTTTTTGCCACATGAGATGTGTCAAAAAGAGAGGATTTAAGATTTAATTTGTTTAATGTGAAAGGGGTTTTACTAGGATTTTATAATGATTGGGGTTGTTTGATAATCTAGATATAGTAAAACTGAGGACTTGTTAAAAGAAAGGAGTAAAATGAACTGAATTCTGTTTAGAAGATAAATTGCTGGGGTTAATAAGAAGTTGTACATCAAACTTAGGGGGAAACTGTGGGAATAAAGGATATGCTTTGGGGAAAATAGTGAAGATTGTATGAGTAGAAAATGTGGGATTTCTTTTTGATTTTTAGGATAAGTTGTAACAGTGACATAATGTTAGAAGGTTGTTATAATGTAGGCTTTAGAAACAGATAGTAAATAGATTTATTTTTAGGGTAGAGGAGAGCTTTTTATGAGGATGTTAAAAGTGTTATGGACTCGAATGAATAATATTGGAGATTATATATGTAGAAATGATTTTTCATACACATTGCATTTTTGTGCCTTTGACGGAGTTGTGGCTCAGAGAGTCGTCTCTTGAGGGTCATAAACTTTTGGTTAACGTTATGATTAGCCAATCTACTGTGAGAATGACCTGAGTTATTGAAGGATTGCACACGCTTACAGACATATAGAGTTCATTAAGACCTGACAGTATTGATTCCAGGCAAAAGGCCTGAAATCCATTTAGCATTTAACTGAATAGGAGTTTCGTTTGTAACTAAATTGGGTGACATGTAAAAGATGGAGATAACACATGCAGTTCTAAATTAGTCCTCTTATATAAAATGCAGTTACAGAATAACAAATGCTTGTTGAAGTAAAAAGTTGTTGTTTAAAACAGAAGCAAAGGGAGAAAGCTTATATATTTTGGTTAAGTCTGATAAAGTTTAAGTTAGAAGGAGTCATTACATTAAAAGCAGCAAAATGAAATAAAATGATATATTCAAACAGGTTATCACCCAGAAAATGGGAGTTCAAAATACTGTTAGAGTTCAGTTTTTAGCTATGATGAAGTTTATCTAGGAGCAAATAACTATGTGCTTACACTGAGTGATTAAAGCGGTTGTTTTTATTATCCTTTTAGTAGAATAAGCCCTTATAATGATTTTATGATGATTTTGCTTGTGAGAGGTGACTTAGATGAGAGGTAGGCCCTTGCAGCAGGGACAGTTTTGTGCACAGGATGTCGATGATCAGATAAGAGAGCAAAGAGGAAGCACATGCAGAGACGTGCTTCCTTCGATTCTCTTAAAGGCAGTGCTTGAAGAGTTTTACAAATGCTGAGTACGGTTGATTAAGATTTGAAAATAAAAGTCAAAAACCAAATATGGAATAAGGTTCATGATTTGAGAACAATTGAGGAAACAGAGTAAGTTAGAGCATAGTAGGGAGAAGGTTTTATCCCTTACAGTTAAGGTGGATCTAGTCTTAGACTAGGATCTACTCCGTGAATTATTAGTTTCGGTTATGCTTTTCGTTGTTTTGGTGACCTCTGGATGTCATCCAGAGGTCAAAAGGGGAAGTGAGAGGAATAGAAATATTTTATTGCTATTATTTGCTGCTATTTTATAATCATCATTACCATTTCATGTGATGTTGCATTCAGATGCATTCAGATGTTCAAATATATTGGTATTATATTAGTCTTTATTACAGGTCCAAAGAAGAACCATTTTAAAGGGTTGAGTTGAATCTATAATTTAAAAGTTATTAATGCTTTTATGATCTCTGTGTAGAGGGCAGAGACAGGAAAATACTCTCTGTGCCAAAATGAGACAGGAAACGAAACGCGTCTGCAGAGCATGTTTTGCAGAAGTGAAACCGAAAGCAGAGTGAGTGCAAGCCAAAGAGTAGGGTGTTTAGTCAGTCATATTTAGCAGATTAAATATATAGTTCCAGTAAGGTTATTATAGGGAGGATGAGCCTCTGTTCTGGTGAAAGGTCAGAAGGGTAACGGGCTGATGTGAGAGCATTTAAGGGCGAGACATATACATACAGACACCAATAGTGAGAGGTCATGACACGTCACGCAGTACATAGCATGCACGCGCCTTGCACGTACGCACGCACTCACACACACCATAACAGATCTATTTTGGTAGGGCAGAAATGCAGAAGTGTGCCAAGTACTTAGAGGAAGTGCACCCGACAAGCGACAGCGAAGAGGGGAAGCACCGACCGAAGACAATGTTTTTAGAGCAATGTTAAAGGTCAGGGAACATTTTGTGGTTTGGATTGACGTAAGCTGTACTATTGTCTATTTTGTAAAAGAGGGGGCTTTGTTATTGTACCCATATAAAACCTTGTCTCATGATTGTAAGTTCAGTTCAACACTGATTGGGTTGTTGAACTCACACATGTGTTCATTAAAATGCCGTCTAAATTGCACACGCCTGGATCTGTGGTTTTATGGATTCTTCTCTCAATATTGAACCCTTAACAATGACAATAACTAAAACAGCCATGCATTTTTTATTATTTCAGAAAACCTGTGGTAGACAAACCAACAATGTAACAGTGGACTCCATCATTGAGGTCCAGCACTACTTTGTGGAGGGAAACATTCCAACATCAGAGGATCCTTTAACGTACTGAGGGAATAGGTAGACATCTTATCTGAACTTTTTCCACCTGGCTTTACAGTTTTGTGTACCCCAGCTTCATCTGTGCCCTGTGAGCGTGTGTTTTCCAACGCTGGGGAAATGGTGTCAAATAAACGCAAGAGAAAACATTGGATAAAGTTTTTTTTCTGAATAAAAATTTATAATAAACTCTGAGTCAATTACATTTAAATGGGTAATATTACATTCACAATACTTTTATTTTAATTTTCACTTAATGTCTTTCACACTATATTTTAAATATGTCTACAATATTTGAAATGTAAAAGATATAAAATGAGTGCATGTAAAGTACAATACCTTACAGCAGGGGTGGGCAACTCCAGGCCTCGAGGGCTGGTGTCCTTCAGCTTTTAGATGTGTCCTTGATCCATTACAGCTGATTTAAATGGATAAATTACCTTCTCAACATGTCTTGAAGTTCTCCAGAGGCCTGGTAAAGAGCTAATCATGTGATTCAGGTGTGTTGACCCAGGGTGAGATCTAAAACCTGCAGGGACACCGGCCCTTGTGGACTGAGATTGGGAACCCTGGTATACATGTATGACTAGGTCATTGAATCAGTGGGCGTTTCTCAATATGCGTACTTGTGCGTACTTGCGTTCTCGTGTACTCGTGATACGTAATCAGTCGGAGACCAAGTACTGTTCCAATTGGCACGCATCAAGCCGAGAACGCGAAAAGTCCCGGATGTGTTCTCGCTCCGCCTGCTTTATCGAGCATGCATCAGTGTGGACTTGGTACAGCTAAATATCCCAGAATGCATTTCGTCCAAAACTCAACAGCGGACTCCGGCACATCGCTTTCAACCCCCGCCTCGGTCTCCTCACTACTCAGGTTAAAGAAACCCCAGCAGCTGTATATAGTATTGAGTGTCCACTAAAATAAAAATAAAAGCGTTCAACATCTCACCTGCTTGTTTTTATTAAGGTATGTACACTATCTGTATTAATAGAGGTTTCACTACTGAGGTTAAAAATGATATATAAGTCACTTAGATCACTTCTAAATGTTAATGTTTGGTTTATTTCAGTGTTTTATTTGTTCCTGAGTAAACCGGTTTGGCTGTGATTAAAGTTAAGCTTCATAACATGTTACTCACAGTTAAATTAAGAGGGGACGGCAGTAAAAACTCCAGACCTGTGACATCATCACGTACACTGGTGTTCCAATTGTACAAATCGCGAGTCCGTGCTTGCGTTCTCGGTCAGTACGTATCTGCCCGAACGCTACTCACAGATTTGAGAATTGAGAAACGGCCAGTGTCTGTTGTGTCTCAAGTAGTGATGGGACGTTCTGTATCGAGGCTTTAAAGCTTGTGTCGAGTGATGGAGGGGGCGTTTCCGCGATGCGCGTATCGAGGCTCGCTTCATTTATGGGAGGAGCTGAAAATGATGACGTCCGAAGCCTCGCTGCCCGGCTGTACCACGTGACTGGTTCAGGAAGTGGTTCAAACATTGCCGCGAGCTATGATAGTGATATAAACCCCTCAGACTTCATTCAAAATGTGGGTGTTTGATGGAGAGTTGCGGTTAGTGAGAGTTTGGAGACAGTTTGGAGGTTTAGGAGAGTGAGGAGAGAAAGTCAGGAGAGAATGGAGCCAGCTAAGAAGAGGAGGATGTCCTCCCCTGTGGGAACATTTTGATCTTATTCCCTGTGGCGTGTCCAGCGGGTGGCCTGGGGGGGCACAAAGAAATACTTTTCTTTCTTATTCTCATTTAAAATATCTAGCTTTTATTAAATAATTATCTGAATCTTGCGAACAAAGTTTTTATCTGACGAAATGTATAGAAATCATACATATACCAAAAAGACAGTGTACATCACTGTCACAACAGCGTTGTTTTCATTCAAAGGCTTTATGGCTTTAATACCTGGTGGGCCGGTCTCTGGTCAAAATGCCCAATTTTTTGTCCCAGTCCAGCCCTGCAGGTTAATACTGGCAGTGTCACTGTGCCAGCTGACTGTATTTCATCATCAGCCAGTGTTGTTCTTTATACATCAATATTACCAAAGTTTACCATAAGGCAGCATAGAAAGTATTAACTTGCTTTCAGTTTTCATTCAAATGTTAGTCTTTTCAGTCGTTTCCCCACTTTTTTCCTGTTTCAAAATCAAACACCAGTTTGTGAGAAGATTATCTTCTTTTTTTAATGAGGCGACCGAGCGTTCTCTATTGTGGCTCCTAAGGTTTGGAATAACCTTCCTCTTCACATTAGGCAATCGACATCAGTGCTGGTTTTAAATCCAGATTGAAAACGCATTTTATTCACTGGCTTTTGACTCAGTGGTTGACTGACTTGTATTTACTTATATTTTATTGTTTTTGCTATGTTTATTATGTTTATTATTTTTATCGTATTTATTATTCTTATGGTATCTATTATGTTTCTATTGTTCAGCACTTTGGTCAGCCTTGTGTGTTTTTAAAGTGCTATATAAATAAACGATGATGATGATGATGATGATAATAGGCAGATAAAGTTTTGCATTGGCTAATTTGCCAATTGTATGTTAAAAATGTTCATATTTTAATATTCAAAAATGTTTTTGCCCAAAACACATGTGCACTATATGTCAGTAAAAATACTATGCGACTATTGCTGTCCTTGAATGCTGAATAAACACTGACAAAGCACTGATTGTATCTCTTGTACTTTTATCAACGCAGTATCTAAAAACTTTGCACCGTAGTGGTTAAAACCTCATTCTAATAAGAGTTAAAAGTGCATTTGGTTATTAGGTTTATAGGGTTATTGAATTATGTTTAACGGTTGGTATAATTTTTTTAACATTATCTGCCAATTACATCTGCCACCCTTCTCCAAATCTGTGCCCCTACCTGGCCCCCCAACAAAAATTTTCTAGACACGCCACTGCTTATTCCTCCCAACAAAGTATGTAAATTTCTACAGAAGATGTATTTTCATAATACTGATGGTGCAATACAATTTATGTTAAGCTGTCTTTACTTGTGTACAAGGTGAAGTGTTTGCTATGTGCCAGGGAGCTGGGATATAACAACAACACCTCATCCATGCTTAGGCACTACAGAGCTTTGCATGAGAATAAGGGGAACACCGATTGTGGAGCAAGACCAGGTGAGCCATCAAATGCCATGATAATATAGCATGCCGTAATGTTACTAAATGATATAACAATATTATACAACTGTAATAAATTACGTGTGTGATATTTATATTTGTGCTTTGTTTTATTGTCTTTCCTCAGGAGAACAATCTCAAATAGATGAAGACCTGGTTAGCATGGTGATTGAGGACCCCAGCCATTTACCACTGTGGAGGACAAAGGATTTAAAAGATTTGTTAAATCATTAAATCCTAGCTATGTTCTCCCACTAAAAGGTCATAAAAGCAGTGAAAATTTAGGTTTTACAGAATAAAATGTGAACAGGCAAGACTGAGGCTCAAAGCCTCAGTGTGTAGCTGTCCACACCCCAACCACACCTCACCTCACAGTAAATGATCATTTCCATTTTAAGCATTTCCAAATAATCATTTTCCATACTGCCAGCATAAATATACACAGTATTCTGCCATAACTACAATATACATGTTTTACACACCCTTTTGTTATTGACATTTACAGGCTGTGTGCAAAATGCCACACTCTTCAAATTCATGCCAACTAATATTTTTACGTCCAGTAGATGTCCTACTAGAGCAAATGAAGCTTCAAGAAGCTTTGCGCTGGAGTGAACCAATTGGATGAAAAGCTTCAGTGCTTCATGAAGCTTCATCTGTCCATCACTAGTCTCAAGTCAGTTGCCTGCAATGATATTTAAGGTCCAGCAGGTGTCAGTATGGAGCAAAACAGCAAAACTGTGTCGACACCGTATCGATACAGTTTGGGAAATGTGTTGAAATGCTTCATGAGGCCTCATCTATCCATCACTATTGCTTGGTATTCTGAATCTGAAGGTAGAGCATGAACCAAGGATTTGAGCCAAGATTAATCCAGAAACTGCAGCACAAGAAAGTCTCAGTAATAAGGTAAAGCACAGCAAGAACTTGAAACATGAGCACGAGTTACCAACATGGGTGGATGACAAACTGGCGGTGAATGAAGGTCAGCGCTTGGCTTAAATCACTCTGGTTTGATGGCCTGCAATTGGCTCCAGGTGTGAAAGGAGCTGGAGGAGGTGGCCCTGCCCAGGGCGGATCCCAGGTAGGTTCAGGAGCTACATGGAAATTCCAGTAAGTAAGATTTATAATATTTGATGTATAACTGTCTGTTATTGGGGAAAAACAAAATCAAGGTTGAGTATGGAGAGAATAACAGAGTAACAGAGATTGATGAAATACTACACAGACATAAAGAATCCCATTTTAAAATCAGTCACTCCTGTTATTATAAGATAATAAGATATTATTAGAATATGTTTATAAAGCTGTAAATGACATTTACCTTGCAATAGCACACCTTGAAACTCCCATTGTAAATTAGAGCTATATATAAAAGGAAATACATGCATGAATTAATAAAAAAAACTATTTAATGACATTAATATAACCACTAAGAAAACCTCTCATCTAATCAAACTCTGCCTGCACAGTAAAATACACTCAAATTGATCAAAAACTGAACTGATGACTTCCTACTTAGAGATTTGTTTCAGTTCAGTGATGGTGGATTATAACCTCCATTCAAATCATTCAAAAAAGAGAAAAGAAACTGTAGAACATGTTATATTACACTGTGAGAAGGTAACTGATCCAAAACCTCAGTAACATAAAAATGAAACTGGATCTTATTGATTTACTGCAAAAGGACTCAAGAAGTGAAAGTTATCAGGCCTTATTCCAGTTTTTAAAAGAGAGAATATTGTTTGGGAGGATATGAGTTTACACTCCACACCAGTAGGTGGCGGTAATGCACCTTTCAGTTGTTTGACAACCGCCAAAACAAACGTAAGAAAGAAGAAGAAGGAGGGGGCGGAGCAAAGTAAGAATGTTCCACGAGAGGAGGTGTTTGCACAGAGAGCTGCTTTTTCATTCAAAGAGAATAAAGTAGTACCAACGTTTGGATCGATATCTGCATCGATCTGCCCACCCTTGTCTCCTGGATCGTAGCTGAGATCAGCGTGAACCACGTGGGTCTCTGCTCCCCGATCTGTTTCCTGTGTTTGGAAAGAGTTCCAGCTTCATCACGGAGTTTCTCTCGGTTTGTGGGCTCATCTAAAGGTAAGCACCGAGCTAACTTTACTGTGAGTTCAGTTCATGTTGAGTTTAGCTCCTGAATGAGGTCTTCTGCTGCTCTCCTCGGTGTCTGTTCACAGTTTAATGTGAACACGTTGAGAGAAGAGTGAGAGAGTGTTTGGAGAAAAACACCAACTAATCTTTAGCTCAGCATGCTGGGAGAAGTTGGAGCAGAAAAGTCTTTTCATTGTCCCTGCAGCTGTTTTTCTGCCTGCACCAAACCTCTACAGCCTGATTTCTATTTGAAGTGATAACAGGAAATGGATGAGAGCGATCTGCTGCAGTATCAGGGTCACAATAAACTTTATTGTCCAGCTGCTGTGGATGAACACATGAGAGGAAGTGAACTCCTACAAAGTCTCATTTTAATGAGTGTGGCTGCTGTAAAGTGATGCACAGGAAGATGTTAACAAAAACTAATGAAACAGAGATGAAAGTAAACAGTGTTCATATTTGAAAGCACAGAGAATAAAAATATATTGTGCTGGTTAATGTGCAGGAGAGTGTGAAGAGTGTAATAATGTCTTCCTGTGTCAAACACAGCTGCAGTCAAAGCAGGAAGGAAAGCACTGAAACTGCTGATCAAGGCTCATTAATCAAAGACTGCTGATCAATGGCCATGAGTACCATTCACAGAGAGTTGGGGAGTCGCTGCAATCACAGCATTTGATCAGTGAGCTTTGATCAGTGGTTGTTGATCAATGTTCATGAGAATTTGCATATTAATGCTCAATAACTGACCTCCCAGCCCATTGTTCCTTCAGTGGTTCTAGTTTCAGTCATTATGCAAATGCACTGTTGAAGATTGGGGAAACCTGCAGTCAGCTGAGACTGAAGAAGTCACTTGGATGAGTGACGAAACGTTTCTCCTACTGCAAAAGCTACATCCAGATGAACAGAATCAAACTTTGGGGAATGGTGGAGGTGGTGGGACTGGGGGGCCTGAAGGTGTTGAAAGTGTGGGGTGGGGGAGTAACAGGTCTGTCCCTGTTTGTGGAAACCACAGGAGGAGCTGTTCAGGCTGTTGCTGGGTGTGAATTGTTGATGGAGTCTTTAAACTTGTAGTTGCTGTTTTCCAGACTGAAGCAGAGTCGTTAGCTGAAAACTGGTTTTAGAGCTTCATTCAGGACACCTTCTCAGGCTCTTACAGCCTTACCTGTATCATAACAAAGTGTATAATCAGAATCAATAAGGGTTTTATTGCCAAATGTTGAGCAGGTTTACAACATTAGGAAATTGCTGCGGTACTTTATGCAAAACATTCTGTCAGGCAACGCTTAAATAAACATAAAAATAAGAATTAAAAGGGCTAAGTAGATAGATATATACTGTTAGGAATAAAAGAAATATTTTTAATGTGTATCTGCTCCTTATATTCTTTTATGTACTTTAATAATGAAGACTTGTAGAGCAAGGCAACCTTTGACTCACAAATAAGTGCTCAGCCAGACTGAAAAAGAGGAAGTTTTAGTGCACAAGGCATATTAATAAATCAGACCCAGAAAAGAGGAACTTTCAGTTGCAATGTTCGAGCCTGTGTGACGTGTAAAGTACCAAAATAACACCATATAAATGGTAAATGGTAAATGGCCTGTATTTATATAGCGCCTTTATGGTCCCTAAGGACCCCAAAGCGCTTTACATACCCAGTCATTCACCCATTCACGCACACATTCACACACTGGTGATGGCAAGCTACGTTGTAGCCACAGCCACCCTGGGGCGCACTGACAGAGGCGAGGCTGCCGGACACTGGCGCCACCGGGCCCTCTGACCACCACCAGTAGGCAACGGGTGAAGTGTCTTGCCCAAGGACACAACGACCGAGACTGTCCGAGCCGGGGCTCGAACCGGTAACCTTCCGATTACAAGGCAAACTCCAAACTCTTGAGCCACGATCGCCCCGCACATAAGACACAGCTTATGATTCTAATGTTAGAGAGCTCTTGCAACTGGCGTTTGAGCTGTGCAGGGGTCTCTCTCTATTGGAAGATGATTGAATAAAAAGAAATATCAATGTTTTAACACACTATGAGTCGGTTTTATCTGTTTTGTCATGGGGAAAAAGGATCAGGTCCAATAATACATGAGTGCAGGTGGTGATCAGTGCAAAAATGGAACGGATGCAGTGAACACAGTATAGGGTCATGTGTTAGTGGTGCGAACAGTCATATGGTTATTGTTCATGAGGGGAAGAAACTGTTCTTATGGCGAGAGGTTCTGGTACGAATGGACCGGAGCCTCCTGCCTGAGGGGAGTATGTCAAACAGACTGTGTCCAGGGTGAGAAGGGTCAGCTGTGATCCGAGCTGCACGCCCAGTGTCCTGGAGGTTTACAAGTCTTGCAGAGATGGGAGTCTACAGCCAATCACCTTCTTAGCAGAGCGCACAAAATGCTGCAGTCTCTGTTTGTCCCTGACGGTGGCTCCAGCGTACCACACGGTGATGGAGGAGGTGAGGATGGACTCGATGATTGCGGTGTAGAATTGCATCATCGTCCGTGTTGGCAGGTTGAATTTCTTCAGCTGCCTCAGGAAGTACATCCTCTGCGGGGCTTTCTTTATGACGGAGGTGATGGTGGGCTCCCACTTCAGGTCCTGGGTGATGGTGGTACGCAGGAAGCAGTCCACAGAGGTGATGAGGGTGTCAGTCAGGATGATGGGGGAGTGGGGCTGTGTGCTTCCTGAAGTCCACAATAATCTCCACTGTCTTCTGTGCATTCAGCACCAAATTGTTGTGGCTGCACCAGGACACCAGACGCTCAACCTCCTCCTGTAGGCAGACTCATCCCGCCTGAGATGAGTCCAATAACGGTGCTGTCATCTGCAAACTCGATTAGCTTGACAGACTGGTGGGTGGAGGTGCAGCAGTTAGTGTACAGGGAGAAGAGCAGAGGAGAACAAACACAGCCCTGTGAGGAGCCGGTGCTGATGGTCCGGGAATCCGAGATTTCTTTTCCAGCCTCATATGCTACTTCCTGTCCATCAGGAAGTCAGTGATCCACTGGCAGATGGGATCAGGCACATTCATCTGGGAAAGCTTGCCTTGGAGATGGTCTGGAAGGATGGTGTTAAAGGCAGAGCTGAAGTCCACAAACAGGATCCTGGCGTAGGTTCCTGGGGAGTCCAGATGCCGCAGGATGAAGTTTAGAGCCATGTTGATAGCATTGTCTACAGACCTGTTGGCTCTGTATGCAAACTGCAGGGGTCCAGGAGGGGGCCATGAAGGTCTTGAGGTAGAACCAGGCGCTCAAATGACTTCATGACCACAGATGTCAGAGCCACAGGTCTGTAGTCATTTAGTCCAGTGATCCTTGGTTTCTTGGGGACAGGGATTATGGTGGAGGACTTGAAGCAGGCAGGCACATGACATGCCTGCAGTGAGGAGTTGAAAATGCCAGAAAACACTGGGGCCAGCTCGTTTGCACAGTGTCTGAGGGTGGCAGGAGACACACCGTCTGGGCCAGGAGCTTTCCGAGCATTCAGACTCAGTAAACTGCTTCCTAACATCTGCTTCATGAATAGGGCTTTGAGTTGACGTCACGCCGCAATGCATTGTGGGAGCGCGCGCCATGTTCGGGGTCTACTGAATCAAAACAGACACTGTGTTGGAACGACGACGACAAGAATCATGCTTAAAAGCAGCTCCAAAGAAAACGGACGGTATAGAGACCGATTGCGTCCAGAGGCGAAGCAGCGGTACTTGCAGAAAATAGCGTGCATTGGAAATGTGGACCCGTATGAAACACGGCCGTGGGTAGAAACCCTGAAGACCAACCGCTATTGACGTAGCCCGACATATTTTCGTACCTTATCTGTGGAGTCAGCGGTACAAGTCGTCATTCAAACAAAGGTAAGTCAGCTCAAGTACTGCGTGTGAAATGCGTTTGATTTCCCAGCAAACATTCAGATTAGTGCAGCAGAAATTAATTCATGAGGGTGAAATTACAGTGAGAACATGTGGAGGCTGTTAGAGGGATAACATAGTGAGTTCAGTGCATTGATGTGACATTGTCCTGAAGGATTTAGTTATTCTTTATGGTTAAAGAAATTGCACTGATTTATTCATATTTATTATAAATAATTCTAATTACAAATATTGAAGCAAGATCTATATCTTGTGTCACTAAAAATACATTTTAGTTTAATTTTATACATTGATTAATGACCTGCAGAATCTCCTTATCATATTAAGTGATTCATAATTGTCACTTTATGCTTTCTCCATCTCTAAAGCGATTACATCCTTGCATTTATGGATGGGTATCATTTAGGTTTTATCCGATACCGGTGCCAAACCGGTACTTTTGAAACGGTGCCGGTGCTTAAAGAATGGAGAACACAAAATTGGTCCAAAAACCTCTGATGTTTAACTGTTTTCCACTTTTTCTTTGGTCATTTTAGCCTTTTTGGCCAGGGTGAAGGGAGTATCTGCCATCACACAAGAAGACAGCCGCATGTAACTACGACTGTGTTTGCTAGTTCACCTTACATGCATTAATGTAATAACGTGGTTAGCGTACTCAACGTAAATTACACACGAACAACATGAAGCTACTCACGCAGAGAAGAACGGCTGCTGCTGCCATCATCATCATCATCATTTCTGCTACGCTGACAGGGCTAGGGGCCAGGACTCTACTCTTCGGGTTTTTGGGGATGTTGTTAACTCCGGTCCGATAACAGGCACCACAACCCGCAGTAGATGTGCACGGTGTGAGGTCTCGCAGCAAGCTATCAAACACGGCGCATTTCTCAGCTTTAAAAAAAAAAATGCTATGCGTCGCCAGGTGTTTCATCGGATTTGAGGTGTTACCTCCTTTGACAGTATCACAGTATCAGCTTAAAGGGATCTCAAAACTGGATTATAGATGGCAGACAATTGGTGTCGTAAACCACCGCCTCTGTTCAAAGATGGTCGCTCACAGTGGACATAAATGGCTTCTTTCACTCCTCTTTCAAACCATCTGTCCTCTCTGTCCAAAATGTGAACGTTGGCATCCTCGAAAGAGTGACCTTTGTCCTTTAGATGCAGATGAACTGCTGAGTCTTGTCCCGTGGAGGTGGCTCTTCTATGTTGTGCCATGCGGTTGTGAAGTGGCTGTTTCACTGGGTTTAAATCTGGGACTCTCCACCATTTGACCTTAGAACTGAAGAAGCTTCTCGGATGAGAGGTGAAACGTCTTCAAGCAACTTAAAGAAGTCCAGACGCTTTTCTTTCCAAGCTTCTTAGACTACAATGACCTGGATGACTGAGAACCTTCACAGACACAATGAAAAGATAAACCATTTTCAAGCTTATTCTCTTGCCGGTCGTGCAATCACACATTGCAGCCGACCACACAGCAAATACGAACCATGGCTGTTGTGTGTGCCTTCGCTCCCTTTTCACTTGCGCTAGACCCCAACATGGCGGATTGGGCCAAAATCCTTTCCACGCCCACCCCTCAGACATCACACTCCAGAGCCCTGAAGTGTTGTAGTGCGAGAAAGGTGGTGTGATATCCTCCATGGTGTGGGGAGGAGGGGGTTTTGTAGGTAAAGTGTTTGATGGTGGTGATGGCTCTATGGTGGGGGAGAGGTGGGGAATGAGTGTCCAAAGTGTCTCCATTGTTGGGGCTGTTGGGGTGTGAAGGCTGCTTGATGGCTCGTCAAAACGGCAGTAAAAGTCGTTAAGGGTGTTGGCCAAGAGCAAGTCATCAGTGGAGTGGGGGTTTTAGGCTTGTAGTTGGTGATATTCATAAAACTTTTTCACACAGAGGTCGAGTCATTCTCTGAGATCTGCTGCTGCATCTTCTCAGAGTGCTGATGTTTAGCAATGTCCACTTCTTTAGTGAATCTGTACTTGGCCTCTCTGTAGCAGTCCCTGTCTCCGCTTCTGAACGGCTTTCTCTATAAACCCCAATCCACCTTTAACATGGTCCTTCTCCCAAACCTTCAAATAGGACTTTCTGGCCCTGTCATAGTAAAGGGCTGCTTAGAATATTAGAGCCAATGTCACAAAGTTCCTCCTGAAGTATAAGTGAGTGAGAGAGTTCCCTCACTTTGCAGCACAACACGTCTCACAAGATTTCTACAAGCAATCAGAGTGAAATTTGTACTTTGTGTTGTCAGATGAACATATGAGACACTTTGACTCTTCAGTGCAGTGTGGAGCCTAACAAAGATCTGTTTTGTGTCCCAGCTGATCAGCAGGAGGAGAAGAGTCTGACGGAGCAGCAGAGGAACATTTTCAGCCATCTGGACTCAGCTGAGTCACTACAGAGGAAACAATGAGCTCAACACAGAAGGTGAGGAAAATATCACAGTTTCACCAAATAATCAGTCACGTCTAAAACTCTCATACTCCCAACCTGTTACATGACTGTGTTGTATATTATAATGTAGTATGTATTTTTAAATTATGTTTACAAACATTAAGAAGTCACAAGCAATTATTATTATTATTAGTAGTAGTAGTGTTATTAATTTAATTTTCAATTCAATTCAGTGTTATTTATACAGCACCAAATCACAACAATAGTTACCTCAAGGTGCTTCATATTGTAATGTGGATCCTACAATAACACATACAGAGAAAACCCAACAATCATATGACCCCCTTTGAGCAGCACTTTGGTGACAGTGGGAAGGAAAAACTCCCTTTTAACAGGAAGAAACCTCCAGAAGAACAATGCTCACAGAGGGGCGGGGCCATCTGCAGAGAGCGGTAGGGGCAAAAAAAGGAAGACAGGATAAAATGCATGCTGTGGAAGTACATTGTTATTATTATTATTATTAGTATTATTATTATTATTATTGTTATTAAGACTAATAATATTATTATTCCTATCATTGCTGTATAAATAGACTTAATATTGGTTCATCACCCCAAAAAATATACGTCCAAAGCACCACAACGGTAGTCCGATATCAGGCAGTAAACACATTGTGTATATTTTCCCTTTATTTTTGAGTTTTTTTTGCTCATGCAAATTGAAATGCGATTAATATAGATTGAAAATGAAAGACATTTAATTGCCATTAATCAAAAATTAATCCAATGTTTTCTACAGTGAAACGTAGAAAACCACACCGACTGTAAGTGGGAAAAGAGACTATTGACTGTGTATTTCTGCAGGAAGCTGATGCCTTTTCCTTTTTTAACCAGCATCTATTGGCATCAATGTCACTGCATTATAAAACACGTCCCCTGATTTTTATTTTTATTTTTTTTTCAGCAGTGGTAGCTACTGTCATAGAGCACTGGCACCAGTGAAGGCCTCTAGGTGACTTCAGCAGTGTCCACAAGTGTGTTCCTTCTTCATGTCATAGCGTCAGTGGGGTCCCAACTTGGGGCAGCTTTGGGTGGAATAACTACCCTTTAACACCAGGTTGGATGTAATGTGTTAGAACTGCCAGCAGGTGGGGACAAGAGACCTTTAAGGTGTTTGGTGCCACATTCCACCTTCAGGTTTAAAACTAGTGTTAATGGAGGAGTTTGAAGGTTGAGTTTGTTCCACGACTGCATTTCACTCACTGCCTCTGTTTGTATCTCTGTCACTGCAGGACCAACATGCAGCGAGAAGTCAGCGCTCTCAGGAGGCCGACAAACCTCACAGAAGAAAGAGAGAGAAAAAACACACCTGTGATGAGTGTGGGAAGGATTTTATTGGGAAGTCTGAACTAAAACGTCATCAGGTCATCCACACTGGAGAGAGACCGTTCAGCTGTGACTCGTGTGGAAAGACTTTTTCCTGGAAGAATGCTCTAAAAAAACACCAACTCATCCACAGTGGAGTTAAAGCGTACAGCTGTGATCAGTGTGGCAGAGCTTTTACTCGCAGTAGCCACTTACAGAATCATCTAGTTACCCACTCTGGAATTAAGGCATACAGCTGTGACATCTGTGGAAAAACCTTCAGTCAGAGAGCGCACCGAAATATACACCTACGCATTCACACTGGACATGATGTGTACTGCTGTGAACAGTGTGGCAAACAGTTTACAACCAACAGGCAGTTACAACGCCACATGTTGACCCACACTGAGGAGAGACCTCATAAATGTGACCTTTGTGAGAAGACTTTTAAATCTCCACATCACCTGAGACGACACCAACAGATCCACACCAGAAAGAGACTCTACAAGTGCAGTTACTGTGAGGTATGTATTTATATTGTTATCTGTGTTAACTGAAACAGTAAAATGTAATTGGACGTCTGCAGAGATGCTCTTTATTTCAGGCGACGTTCAGGATAAAAATGTTGAAGGACTGACTTACACTGTCTTTGTGTCTTTGTTTAGAAGCAGAGCGACACAGATGGATCCAGTTCTCATTCCTGTCATCACTGTGGTGGTGGGAAAGACTTTCGTTGTGACCTCTGTGGAAAAACTTTCAATTGGCAAGACAACCTAAAAAAGCATCAACGTCGACACACTGGAGACAAACTGAAATACTGCAAAGAATGTGGGAGAGGCTTCCCCACACCAACTGAGTTAAAACGACATGAACTGATTCACAGTGGGGTTAAAAAGCACGTCTGTGATCAGTGTGGGTCATCCTTCACCACTGCAGTCACCCTTAAAACACACAAACGAGTCCACACAGGAGAGAAACCATACAAGTGCAGACACTGTGACAAAAGCCTCTCATGTTCACATAGTCGTAACGATCATGAACGTACACACATGGAAGGAAACTACAGCTGTGACCAGTGTGACAAGAGCTTCAGGAATCTCAGTTCATACTCCAAACACAAACGATCCCACGTTACTAATAAACTATTTCACTGTTACCAATGTGCCCAAACATTCACCTCATTGTCTGCTCTGTGCAAACATCAGCGTGATCACTCAGGGCTGAAATCACTCCCATCACTGGATCACAGTGAATCTGAAGAGACAGAAAGATCCTCTGGTTTCAGTGTCAGACTTAAAACCCTTGAGATCAGGCTCCACAGAGTTCAGATGGAATCTCCTGTAAAGATCTGATGAAAATGTTCCACTAGATGGATGTATAATCTCTTTTTCTGACGGTTGCTCTCTTCCTGTTTCTGCCAGTGCTGACTGCACAGCTGTAATTCAGATCCATGTCACTGTTTGGAAGTATCAGAGAACTGCTGATGCTGTAAAGCTGCTGGTCAGTCTGATGGGCTGTTGTGTTGTTGTTGGTGATGCTGGATGAAGGGCTGGTGGACCAGGTGAGCTCAGGTTGAGGGTAGATCCCCTCTGAGCTGCAGGTGATCCTTTGTCCTACTTGTTGGAGATTAACTTTACGGACTGGAGCTGGAAAAAAAAACTAAGAATAAAAAAACCAAAAGAAAAATATATTTCTAAAGAAGTCAGAAAGAGATTTTGTTGTCACAATTTTCCTTTTCTGTTTATTTCATGTTAACATGATTTAATTGAACAAAAATCATGTAAACATGAATCTCAGACCACAGTAAAATATAACATTTGTCTTAGTGTTTTGACACAGCATTTCTAAATACAGATAATGATTAATGATGTAACATGTCATGTATTCTTTATGTATTTGAAGTGTGATAAAAATGACTCTGGATCAGTCCTGGTGTCACAGACAGGCCTCGGGGCTTCAAACCTCAGAAAGTCCTTTTGGCTCAGCTGAATTCCTCTGACACACTTTAACAACTATAAGTCAAAGGTCAGAGGTCATATGATTTGGGAATGACAATGCTGAATAACCACATCACTGATTAGGTATTGTAGTAACAACTCAGACTGTTATAATTATTTAGTTAATAATATGGGTTCATGATGTTGTTTCAGGTTGTTTGTGGTTCAATTTCTTGCGTCGGTTGTAAATGTGGCAGCTTTAGTCTTTCCTGTCTTTTTAAAGAGAGTTTTGTTACCGTCCACATTCAGGATGATGAACATTTCACTGATGGTGCTGGTGTGGCACTGGTATCTCCCTCATCCTGAATGTTCACCTCTGTCAGCTGGAGTGAGGCGTTTCCTCTGGAGACCTGATCCTTGGAAAGTGAAGTTTTACTTCTGACTGAATATATGATCGAGCAGTTATATAAACATGAATCTATCCACGGAGCTCCTCCACGCCTGCTGTGCATCCGTGTTCAGCAGCCTTTCATCTGTTTCTCAGGTTTTGTATATTAAATAGTACCTGCTTCTGGGGTTCGACATGTTTCGTTGTCTTATTTTACGATATAATTAAGATGTTGTGAATAAGTATTTCAGTTGTATCCCGTAGTTGTTTGCTTGACATCGAGCTTTATCCAAGGAAAAACAAAAACACTGTCTGTCTTTCCTCCAAAATCACACTTGGATTACAGCTGGACTGATTTACCAGGTGGTGATACAAAAAATAAAAAGTCTAAGCTATTTAAATCTATAGAACATAATCAACAACAGAGACCAGACCTGACAGTGTGAAACATACTGTATTTGGCAAAAATATATATACAACAAAATATAATAAAAATAATTATAAACAAAAATATTTTTTGAATAAGTGTTTTCATTAAGTGTTAGATAATAAACTCAAAAAGCTGCACTGTACCATAACAGCCAAGGAGCAACAAAGTCAGTGTCCACGCTCTACCTCACATTAAACAGACATATTTCATATGAAATGACTGAAATGTAAAACAGAAAGCTGACTAAAATATTTTAATTCTCTTGAAAACGCTCATGAATGGTTTTCATGGGTACCCCTTTAATGAGCTGATGGGGCACCCAGTGTATTTATAACTGAAGCAGAGTCTCTCCGAGTGAACGTCCAGATGTGATCAATAGTGAGTCAGGATGTGATTCCTTCAAGAGTCGTGGTGAGAATTACATAAATATTGGAAATTGGAAAAGTTGTTGCTTAAGTTTTTATAATAGCAATTTGCATGCACTCCAGAATGTTATGAAGAGTGATCAGATGAATTGCATCGTCCTTCTTTGCCATGGAAATGAACTTAATCCCAAAAAACCCTTACCACTGCATTTCATTGCTGTCATTAAAGGACCTGCTGAGACCATTTCAGTAATCGTCTTCTTAACTCAGCACAAGGCTGGAGATCATCATGTCAGGCTGATTGTGTTAGAATGACAGACAAAGACGATTCAGCTGCGGGATCGAAGTGTCACCAGTGCAGAGCGTGCTCAGGAATGGCAGCAGGCAGGTGTGAGCACATCTGCACGCACAGTGAGGCGAAGACTGTTGGAAGATGGCCTGGTGTCAAGAAGGGCAGCAAAGAAGCCACTACTCTCCAAAAAACACATGAGGGACAGATTGATCTTCCACAGAAAGTTTGGTGAATGGACTGCTGAGGACTGGGGCAAAGTCATATTCTCCAATGAAGCCTCTTTCTGATTGTTTGGGGCATCTGGAAAAAGGCTTGTCCGGAGAAGAAAAGGTGAGCGCTACCATCAGTCCTGTGTCATGCCAACAGTAAAGCATCCTGAGACCATTCATGTGTGGGGTTGCTTCTCATCCAAGGGAGTGGGCTCACTCACAATTTTGCCCCCAAAACACAGCCATGAATAAAGAATGGTACCAGAACAGCCTCCAACAGCAACTTCTTCCAACAATCCAACAACAGTTTGGTGAAGAACAATGCATTTTCCAGCACGATGGGGCACCGTGCCATAAGGCAAAAGTGATGACTAAGTGGCTCGGAGACCAAAACGTTGAAATTTGGGGTCCATGGCCTGGAAACTCCTCAGATCTTAATCCCATTGATAATTTGTGGTCAATCCTCAAGAGGCAGGTGGACAAACAAAACCCCACTAATTCTGACAAACTCCAAGAAGTGATTATGACAGATTGGGCTGCTATCAGTCAGGATTTGACCCAGAAGGTGATTGAGAGCATGCCCTGTTGAATTGCAGAGGTCCTGAAAAAGAAGGGCCAACACTGCAAATACTGACTCTTTGCATAAATGTCATGTAATTGTCGATAAAAGCCTTTGAAATATATGAAGTGCTTGTAATTATATTTCAGTTCATCACAGAAACAACTGACAACAAAGATCTAAAAGCAGTTTAGCAGCAAACTTTGTGAAAACTAATATTTGTGTCATTCTCAAAACTTTTGGCCACGACTGTACTGGTCACTTACAAAGCAGCTGCCTCTGTTCCAGTTCATCTATCCCTGCTTTTGTCTTTACTGTTTAAATCCAGAGTAGAAACAAGAGTCTGATACATAAAAACATCCATGCAAAGTGCTCAAACTGTGGTACCATTCACACTGAAATCACGAGTTAGATGACTTCAAAAAACAGATCTAAAGCAGGTTTTCCATCTATGAAAGTTCCTGTTGAGTTTACATGAGAGACAAAATTATTTCAGCTCCTAATTTGATTCCAGAAACAATGTGAGCATTCAAAGTTGGCATTGAAAATGTTTTTAAAATATTTAAAAACTCGAAAGTAAACTGTACTCATTAAACTGAACATATTAATACTGCTTTGAGATTTACATGGAAAAAATAATTACAGATGATAAAAATATTTCAACACCAATGTAAAAATGTCAATATAAAGTTGATATTTCATGTAAAACTGCAAATTTTAGTGCAGAGTTGGTGAAAGTCTGCTTTAGAATGAGATTTTGTTCACATTTATTTTTTTTTTCCAGGCTTGACGGTTGTAATTCATTTATAATCAGGTTGTTCTAAAACTGCCAAATAAACATCCAGTTAATCCAAGAAGCTTGAGATTAAAAATATTGGGTGATATGTAAGAACCAGCAGGGAAAATCTGAGAATATAATCAGAAACAATTACAGTATTCAAACTTATCCTAGAAATTGTTCAACACATTTTTCACATGCAACACCTTGAATAATCAGGCCCCATCACATCTTAATAACCGTATAGTACCGTATGATCCCAACAGAGCACGCCGCTGTCAGACTGCAGTCGTACTGGTGATTCCCAGTCTTTAAAACTAGAATGGGAGGCAGAGCCTTCAGCTTTCAGAATCCTCTCCTGTGGAACCAGCTCCCAGTTTGAATTCAGCAGACAGACTCTTCTTTCTGTTTCCTTCCCAGCATCAAAGTCCTCACTCGTCTGCTTGTTGAGGTTTTTCACTAATACTGCAGTTTGGACAAAAGTCGCAGCATCTGTGGGACACTTTTAGTGTAAAACTGATAAAACATTATTTTACCTTCATGTGACCCTGAGACTCCTTTGTAAATATTGTTTGGTGTCACATGGCATTTCTTTCCTCACAGGAAAACTGGCTTCAGTGACTCATGAAAAGCAGCATTTCTGTTAAATGACAATAAAACAATCACATACTGTGTATTCATCATGAAGCACAACTTCTACAGATTTAAATAAGCTGCAGTGATTCCAGCTGTTTGATTTTCTATGATATCATATCAGTTATGCATAGTGGTGAAATAATTTCAATCCTGAATTCAAATGAATTAGTAATAATCTATTAATTATTTATTAAAGCATATCAAAAAACTAGAAACTAGACTGAATGTAGAGAACAGTTTGGACCTTTAGATTTCACACTGTTCACAGAGAGCTGCTCTGTGTTTTAAGACATAAGATTTAATCATGTTCTGGTTTCACTCTTCAAAGTTTTCTCACATTTTCTTTGTAACCTGACGAATGTTTTACAAACCATGAAAAATCACTGTGTGTAAAATGTCTTTTTACCTGATTTTTCCACAGTACCAGGAGAGTTACTAATGAGGCTAAAACTACAATGACTGCAATGACCACTCCTACGATTGCTCCAACATTAGATGAATTCCCTGAAATGAAACAGAAGTCAGATAACTGATTTTTTCCTTGGAAGTTTAATAATCTTGCTTGTTCGGTTGCTTGATTTTTAGCCCTATTCCAACAAGTCTGTTCAACAAACTCTGAGTTTAAAATGCATTTTGAGTTTATTAGCTCTGTGATGAATAACTCTGAGTCGGACAGCAAAACATCATCAATGGAGCTTTAATAGCACAGTTCACCATGGCAACGGGTAAATAAAATGTAAATAAATGTGGACCAGGGAATATAAAAATGTCAGTGTGGACCGTGACATTAATCTTTAAAAAGGAGGGAAGAAAATAGTCAGTTTGATCAGCTCAGTCCACTCCACCATCATCATCACACGCTGGGAAAAACGTTTTATTAAAAAAAAAAAAACAAAATATTGACAGTGTTCCTGACAGATTACTCAGTTATATCAGGTATCGAGCAAAACATTTTCCCACTGATAACTGATGTGTTTTCAAAATGTTCCTTTAGCTTTTTGAGTGTTGTTTTTGCTATGCTTACTCCCCAAAAGGAAAATAATGATGTTAATTTACCTTCATTGATCTCCACGAGGATATTAGTTATTTTAGTCTCCACAGCATCAGCGAGTTCACACGTGTATGTTCCCTCCTGATCTGAGGAGAAGTGCTGCAGTGTGAGGCTGCCTGACTCTGACACATCCTTTACATGCTGCTTCCACTCCTCTGAGACTGTGTACTGACTGTCAGTCTTTGTCAGGATGATCTGACTGTGGTCGAATCTCCAGATGAGGTTTGTTACAGGGGTGCGTGAGGGGAACAGTGGATTGTTGTTTCAGACTGGCTCCCAGTCACTAATCCTGAAAAAACAGATGCAAACACACACACAGAAAAACATTTTTTATTTGATTGTAATTTAAAATTTTTAGTTTCACCTTTATAAGGTATAAAAGATGGTGACTTGTCACAATGTGACTTAATTTCTCTGTTCTCTACTCTCTCTAATGACTTATCCTCAGACGTGATTCACCAAACTCTGAAGGAGAGACTAATATTTCCTTTGATTGCATGAAATACAAAACAAGTGAAGTACGATTAAAAATAAAAAAAAAAAAAAAAAAAATATTTCAACGACTTTTCAAAGCCTAAATGAAGCTTTTAAAAGGAGGAACTGTTTTATCTTCAGAATGAGATGTTAAACTCACCTTGTTGCCTGAAGGTTGCTCTCTTCCTGTTTCTGCCAGTGCTGACTGCACAGCTGTAATTCAGATCCATGTCACTCTTTGGAAGTATCAGAGAACTGCTGATGCTGTAAAGCTGCTGGTCAATCTGATGGGCTGTTGTGTTGTTGTTGGTGATGCTGGATGAAGGGCTGGTGGACCAGGTGAGCTCAGGTTGAGGGTAGATCCCTCTGAGCTGCAGGTGATCCTTTGTCCTACTTGTTGGAGATTAACTTTACGGACTGGAGCTGAAAAAAAGAACAAAAAACTAAGAATAACAAAAAAAAAAAAAAAAAATATATTACTAAAAAAAAAAGTCAGACAGAGATTTTATTGTCACAACTTGAAGTTGTTGAAAAAAGTGTCACGTGACCAAGTGGTCTGTAGTGAACTGAACTCAGGTTTTGAACTCAATATTTTATTAGGCTTAAACTCTGGAAACGTGGCAAGGACAAAAAGCAATAAAACGTAGAGCTTGATGTGGCGTGGCGTGGCCTGGCGAGGGAACGGGCCTGGGATGCAGAGTGCAGAGCAGTCACACTGAAGAGAGAAGACGGTGGAGTTAGTGAGGTAGTGGAGGTTGCCCTGAAGTGGTAAGTAGTAAGTATAGCAATTCTTACTTGCAGTTGGGGAAAACAGAGCGTTGAGAGGGGGTGACGAGAATCCATCGGAGCTGAATGGCGTTGAAAGGTTGACCTGAGATCCGGGGTCCTCAGAAGGAGTGTGATGGCAGGAGGGCAGGCAGGTGAGGCACAGAGTGATTTTCAGAATGATTGCTTGGTAGTGATGGGTCCAGCAACACTGACGCACCGCTCATGTATCAAGCTGACAGAGCGAAGCCTGTATCGGTGCTCGTGTCGCTTTAAGAAAAAGTCACGTGATCGATACAGCTGCTGTATCGCTCATTGCCAACGCGCCAAACTGTGTTTTAAAGTTGTTGTTTTTAAAATGAACTTTACTTAGAACAATAACAATGACCATCTCAAAAGACAAGCGACATAATCATTCAGAACAGAATCACACCTCCTTTTTTTTTTCTCCCAATCAGAGGAATACACATCATTGCCACAGTGCAGTTGGTACACCACAATGAAATCAACTGAAAGTAAACATACATACATATATATATATATATATATATATATATATATATATATACATATATACATATATGCATATACATATGCATACATACACATTTATACACACACATCTACATAATAATAATAATATAAAAAGATGAATAACCAATACAAAAAATAAAAACAAATAAATAACAATAAAAAGAATGAAAAACAAGGAACAGAAATAAAGGAGACAAGGGGATCATAAAATCTCTAAAAGTGAGGTTCCATAAACAAGACACATGACTTAAATAAGGGGCTAAGAAAAATCAAACTCTTCTAAAAATCTATGCAATTTGTTTGCTTGGGGCTTATTTATTAGCTTCAGAGATTTACTGAGCAGGAGAGTTCGTTTTAAGAGCAGGCCATGAAGGGGGGATTTAGCATATCGGCATTTATGAATGTAATACTTTGTTATAATAATAAGATTGTTAACTAAAAACTCAGTATTTTTGTCCTTAAGGATTACTCCAATTTGAATATTTTGAAAAGACCAAAAATCAATATTTCCATACTGGGACAATATTAGGACATGGAGGGATTTCCATAAGTTCTGGACTGTCACACATCCATAAAACATGTGCTCTGTTGTTTCCGGGTTGTTTTATAAATATAACAGTTGTCTAACACAAATTTAAATCTGTCTCATAAATTCATTGAGGGGTAAATATTTTTGTAGTTTTAAAATGCACTTCTTTAAATTTGGGGGAATTGGAGATCAACGAGATCTCAGATTTGTTATAATCTTTAAGGATGAGTGAATGTTTGGTCCTACCTGGATATAAGATGTTAACCAAATACCTCCTCAAAAACTGATTATTGCATTTTTCATTAACCAAGTCAAGACCATCTAATTTAATTTTATGTAAATTTGGAGTCAGTATATTTGAAAAATGGTTCTTTATCGTATTGACAAGGACTATTGGGATATTCTGTGAAACCTTTTGTAGAGCTCGAATGAGCAACTCATGTCATATTTCTCATTAAGCCTGTTTAATTCAAGTATATCTCCATTTTCATCCATTACATGTGTCACAGACCAAATTTGTTTTGTCATCCATTCTTCCACAAACAAAGGAATTGGATCCCCAACTTTGTTGAAAATAAGAGATGGTATCAAGAACCAGATCTCATTATCATTTTTAAGAAAGATCGAGCCAATTAATCTTTAACATGGCATTCATTATTTCAAAATCGATTGCTTTTAAACCCCCTCTTCATAGTCTTTTACTGATATAATGTCCCTGTTACTGATATAATGATGTTTATTTTTCCATATGAAATTAAAATTCACCTTATTGATGTCTTTTACAATCCTTGGTGGGATGGCTAGGGAATAAGCTGGATAGATTAATCTGGACAAAGATTCAACCTTGGTCAACATTATCCTGTCGAACAATGTTAAATCTCTCTGTAGCCAATGGTTTAGAGGTTTTTTTTGCATTTGTTAATCGTATTCTGAATATTCTTTTCTTCACTATCAGCCATGCATTTAGTTAGCCAAATTCCAAGATATTTGATTTCATTTTTGACAGGTATATTGTACAAAGAAGAGTGAGAACAATTGTGAATACTCATGAGTTCACATTTGTCCAGGTTCAGGCAGAGGCCAGAAGCATCAGAAAAGATCTTTATTGTATCTGAGGCCAATGGAATTTGTTCTTTATCTTTAAGGAAGACTGTTGTATCATCGGCAAGCTGACTTATTATTAATTTGTGGTTATTTATGTCTAATCCTTCGATGTTTGAATTTATGACAGTAATAGCAAGTAGTTCTGTGGCTCCAATGAATAAAAGAGGTGAGATGCTGCAGCCCTGCCCGATACCTCTCTCCACCCTGAACCTGGGACATGTGCCTTCTGAACGAGAAACACAACTATTAATATCAGTGTATAACATAGTGATCATATCCAGAAATGCATCTCCAAACCCAAAATGTTTAAATGTCTTAATAATAAAAGTGTGTTCAATCAAATGCTTTATGGAAGTCCAAGAACATCATAAAACCATCATCCTTAATTAGGTAATTGTAATCGATAAGGTCCAAAACCAAGCGGGTATTATTTTGGATCAACCGTCCTTTGAGAAATCCTGATTGTGTCTGGCTAATTATTTCAGAAATGCCTGTTTTTAGTCTTGTTGCTAAAACTTTTGTACAAATTTTGTAGTCTGTATTTAAAAGTGTTATCGGTCTTAGATTACTTAGTTTTTTCTTATCTTTCCCCGGTTTTGGAATTAATTTTATAACTCCTTGTTTCATTGTTGCCATAAGCTCCTTTTGATTTATACATTCATTTAACGCACTGAACAATAGTAATTTTAGATCTTCCCAAAAGTGCTTATAGAAATTAGTCGTTATCCCATCTGGTCCCGGTGAGCGATCAGATGCCATGCTGTCAATAGCAAAATCAAATTCTTCTATAGTTAGGTCTTCATCACTAATTTCTCTAAAATTATCCTCAATTACTGGAATCCAATTACTGATTTTGTCAAAGAAGGAGGTGACGTTTTGTTCTGAGTATGAAGACTTATAAAGGTTACTGTAAAAGTAAATACTTCATTTGAAATGCATTTAGGGTCTGTACATTCCTCTCCGTTGATTAGGTTACATATTGAATTATATTCTTGTCTCACGTTTTCTAGATTGCAAAAATAGGCAGTGTTCTTTTCACCCTCTTCTATCCACTTGGCTTTGGATCGCAAATAAGCGCCCTTGGCTCTATAACTGTGTTTAAAAGGTACCGCATCTGCATTTGTCAACCAATGAGTCGCCACCAAAAAATAAACAAAGTTGCAACGATAAAACCCATCTCTCTCCATAACAAAATGGAGCCCGAAAGAAAAAGAAAAGTTTCTGCTGTGTGCGATCATTTCGACCTGTTAACTGCAAATAAGGTAACTGTTTGTCTTTGTTTCAGTGTAATCTATCGATATAGCAAAAACAGCAATGTGACTTGCAGTGTATTTATTTTATTTTATGGAAGTTAAATGTCGCATCTGTTCTGCATGAGCTTTCTTACACAAACAAAAGCACCTCCTCAATGTTTAGGTATCACAGAGCCAAACATGAAAATGAGGAGACAAACACACCAAGAATGATCACTGGTAGGCCTGTATAGACATTGAGCAGCATGTGTTTTATTATTTTGAAATCAAGCATGTAGGAAGACAGTTCTGGACCAGGCAGGCCTGAATTTATTATAAAGGACTGCCAACCCCTTAGTGTTGTGGAGAGTGAGGGGTTCAGAGAGCTGGTTCAGGTCCTTGATCCATCATACGTTTTGCCAACCAGAAAGGTTTATATAGACAATGTCTCATCAGGTAGCTGATGTTAAGTCCTGCATACTGATTTAATTTAGTTTCATCTTCAGACCATCAAGGTATTGATAGTCAAAAAAATATGTGGAGGAACTCAAGTGAGTGAAAATGGAGTGGTCTGCAGTAATTGCCCCACAACATCTGAGCCACAGCCTGGACCTTCATCAGAGCAGTCCCCTGTTCCAGGTAAGTTCAGTATTATCAGCTTATCCGTACATTTATTTTGATGCTCATGTGTACTAATTTGGAGTAGATGACAAAAACTAAAACAGCCATGCATTTTTATTCTTTCAGAAAACCTGTGGCAGACAAACCAACAATGTAACAGTGGACTCCATCATTGAGGTCCAGCACTACTTTGTGGAGGGAAACATTCCAACATCAGAGGATCCTTTAACGTACTGAGGGAATAGGTAGACATCTTATCTGAACTTTTTCCACCTGGCTTTACAGTTTTTGTGTACCCCAGCTTCATCTGTGCCCTGTGAGCGTGTGTTTTCCAACGCTGGGGAAATGGTGTCAAATAAACGCAA
This sequence comes from Oreochromis aureus, assembly GCF_013358895.1. Classification (NCBI taxonomy): domain Eukaryota; kingdom Metazoa; phylum Chordata; class Actinopteri; order Cichliformes; family Cichlidae; genus Oreochromis; species Oreochromis aureus. Next base: position 32,633,910 of record NC_052950.1, on the reverse strand, counting down.
TAGACTGAATGGAAAAACATTGGATAAAGTTTTTTTTCTGAATAAAAATTTATAATAAACTCTGAGTCAATTACATTTAAATGGGTAATATTACATTCACAATACTTTTATTTTAATTTTCACTTAATGTCTTTCACACTATATTTTAAATATGTCTACAATATTTGAAATGTAAAAGATATAAAATGAGTGCATGTAAAGTACAATACCTTACAGCAGGGGTGGGCAACTCCAGGCCTCGAGGGCTGGTGTCCTTCAGCTTTTAGATGTGTCCTTGATCCAACACAGCTGATTCAAATGGCTAAATTACCCCCTCAACATGTCTTGAAGTTCTTCAGAGGCCTGGTAATGAACTAATCATTTGACTCAGGTGTGTTGGCCCAGAATGATATCTAAAACCTGCAGGACACCGGCCCTCGAGGCCTGGAGTTGCCCACCCCTGCCTTACAGTAGTGATGGCCCGCTTGAAGCTGAGGCTCCGGAGCGTGTGTCGAAAAAAAACAACACACTGGTTCAGAAGCTCTGTGTCGAGGCTTGCTTCGTTTGGCAAAAGTCACGTGACCAGTGACGTCCGAAGCTTCATTACGCACGTAACTGCTTCGGTACCTGATTCAAATGGAACGAAGTGAATCATTTGCGGGATTTGTGGAGTGTCTTGATGGTGACAGATAGCGAACCACTGATCATTCTACTGAGAGATTTGGTTCTGTTGTGTATTTCGAGTTGATTCTGGTCAATCGGGTGGGTTTTCCAGCTTTGTGTTCTGGCTGTTTGCTTTTGTTTTGTGCGTCTTTATTTTATCTGAAAACGGGAAAACTTAAAATGTAAAAATCTGCTTTTCATAATATAAATATCATTAAATAACTTCCATTTGACTCGTAACATTTAATGTTATAAAAAGATATATTTTATTTTAAAAAATAATCTTAAAATGTTAGTCTACAAAATGGGCAGCAATTTAATTTATTTATTCTCTTTAGCTGATAGTTTGTGGAGCCATAACTGCATCTCTACCAGTTTCTCTGCACTCCAGCCTCTTCTGTGCCATGTGAAGGGATTTTCCTTAAGGCAGGAGAAATTATCTCCACGAAAAGGAACAGATTCGGCCATCGCACAGTGGAACTAATTTTCTTCTTAAATAAAAATGAAAAAGGGTTTCCTTAAATGCATCATGTTTTTAATTTGCAAGTTCATGAGCATTTCCCTTTCCATTTCACAATCAATTCTACTCCCAGGTCAAAAATATGTATAGGAAAATTTCCCTAATATAATATTATTTATAAATATACCCGTCTAGAGATTAAATGCATAAGGACATGGAGGCAGGACCTCACAGCAGAAGCATACTGCATAATGTGCATTATTATATGTATGTTATATGTAACGTGGTATTTTTCAATTATTGTATTTACCAACATCAAGAAGTCACAAACAAAGAAAGACCAAACCATGGTGCATGTTCACACAAGGAAAGTTTACTGGTCAAAATTATTTATTAAACAAATAAACTACATTTTTTAACACCAAAAAATACACGTTCAAAGCAACACAACAGCAGCCCAATGTGAGACAGAGTTCCACTCTGTAGAGTGGGCAATCATTATGAAGCAGTTGGTTTTATTTTGTGGATTCAAACTGCTCTTCATATTTTTGGCCACCAGATGTCACCAGAGAGGACTGTGTTGAAAAGCTTCGAGTAATGAACCGTTTTTCAATACAAGCTTCAGTGCTTCAGAAAGCTTCATTTGGCCATCACTACCTTACAGTGTATACACCAGGGGTCCCCAATCTCAGTCCACGAGGGCCGCTGTCCCTGCAGCTTTTAGATGTGTCCTTGATCCATCACAGCTGATTTAAATGGATAAATTACCTTCTCAACATGTCTTGAAGTTCTCCAGAGGCATAGTAAAGAGCTAATCATGTGATTCAGGTGTGTTGACCCAAGGTGAGATCTAAAACCTGCAGGACACCGGCCCTCGTGGACTGAGATTGGGGACCCCTGGTATACATGTATGACTAGGTCATTGAATCAGTGTCTGTTGTGAGTCTCAAGTAGTTATGGGACGTTCTATATCGAGGCTTCAAAGCTTGTGTCGAGTAATGGAGGGGGCGTTTCCACGATGCGCGTATCGAGGCTTGCTTCATTTATGGGAGGAGCCGAAAATGATGACGTCCGAAGCCTCGCTGCCCGGCTGTACCACGTGACTGGTTCAGGAAGTGGTTCGAACTTTGCCGCGAGCTATGATAGCGATATAAACCCCTCAGACTTCATTCAAAATGTGGGTGTTTGATGGAGAGTTGCGGTTAGTGAGAGTTTGGAGACAGTTTGGAGGTTTAGGAGAGTGAGGAGAGAAAGTCAGGAGAGAATGGAGCCAGCTAAGAAGAGGAGGATGTCCTCCCCTGTGTGGGAACATTTTGATCTTATTCCCTGTGGCGTGTCCAGCGGGGTGGCCTGGGGGGGGCACAGGCCACCCCCCCAACCAGACTGGCCACCCCAGGTGCCACCCCGAAGCTAAAACAATAAAATTCAATGAAATATCAAATGTACGATTGTTTTCACAGTGAAGCTCAGATATCCGAGTGTAAGTGAATGCTGCATTGGCTTCTGCGCTATGAGCATCATGTTAGCAAAGTAGGAGAGCCAAGCACGAGTGACGGCACCGCAGAAAACAATTTTTCGGCGAAAGATTAACGGTTTAACATATCTGGACTGGCCATCAAGCATACCTGGGTATTTACCCGGTGGGCTGATGACTTATTTATTTATTTTTTTTGTAACGGCATGAACAATGAGAGGTGGTGGATTGGCCAGATGCTGGCCCATGTGTAAAAATAACTCAGTTGTTTGGTGGTCGCTATGGCGGAGCTTCCACAGAGGCCAGCAGGTGGATGAGAGAAGGGGAGGCAGGAGGAGGAGAGACCCGAGGCAGGAGGAGGAGAGACCCGAGGCAGCCGTCAGTCCGAGTATCAGGTGAACTGAACTTCAGGTAAGAAGTTATGACCTGCAGTCTATCTGGGTCAGATATAAACCAAGTTTAGGTGGTTCTATTCAGCTGGGTGGGTGCTGTGATGTTACTGATGTTGAACTTTATTTTATTCATAGGTTTAGTTAGTAGAGTTGCCAACGGCTCCTTAAAAAATGGAATCGTCCGGCATTCAGAAAAAATATTACGGTTTGGTATTGAGCTGAGAAGAGACGCAGTTTGTCCTGTACTTCAGCTAGAATGAAAAAAAGACACAAAGCTGGATTTATTCTGTGTCTTTGCTGCACAGCCACTTCTTCTTCTCTCATTCTCTCCCCTCCCTCTCCTGTTGCTATACTTCAATCATGAAACTGATCAATGATCAGCTGATCAGCTTTTCTTTCTTGTTTGTTTATCGCCCACTTTGCGCCAGAAAGAGGAAACCAGCCGATGTTGCGCTAAACAGCAGCAACACGTTTAAGCTTGATCAGCTGTTGTTAGAATTTATTTAGTATTAATTTCTAGTATCAGCTGATGTTTGCTGGAGCCACAGCCGTAAAGCTGCTGGTCATGATATCGGTTTGGATATGTAGTGAGAGGGAAACATGAAGATGAAACCAGATGTCCTTACTGAATCATCAGAGCTGAACAGGTGATGGAGAAACAGGTTTACCTTTTAGGTGACATGAATGAGTTGAAGGGAAGTTCTGAACTGTTTCTGAGAGACAAATAACACCAGGATCCTTTTCTGTGTAGCTGACAGCTGGTAACTGTGCAGGGGCGGATCTAGCAAAGTTTTGCCAGGGGGCCAGGTAGGGCATTAAGAGGGAAAGGGGGGCACAAAGAAATACTTTTCTTTCTTATTCTCATTTAAAATATCTCGCTTTTATTAAATAATTATCTGAATCTTGCGAACAAAGTTTTTATCTGACGTAAAATGTATAGAAATCATACATATACCAAAAAGACAGTGTACGTCACTGTCACAACAGCGTTTGTTTTCATTCAAAGGCTTTATAGCTTTAATACCTGGTGGGCCGGTCTCTGGTCAAAATGCCCGATTTTTTTTTGTCCCAGTCCAGCCCTGCAGGTTAATACTGGCAGTATCACTGTGTCAGCTGACTGTATTTCATCATCAGCCAGTGTTGTTATTTATACATCAATATTACCAAAGTTTACCATAAGGCAGCATAGAAAGTATTTACTTGCTTTCAGTTTTCATTCAAATGTTAGTCTTTTCAGTCGTTTCCCCACTTTTTTCCTGTTTCAAAATCAAACACCAGTTTGTGAGAAGATTATCTTCTTTTTTTAATAGACAGATAAAGTTTTGCATTGGCTAATTTGCCAATTGTATGTTAAAAATGTTCGTATTTTAATAATCAAAAATGTTTTTGCCCAAAACATATGTGCACTATATGTCAGTAAAAATACTATGCAAATATTGCTGTCCTTGAATGCTGAATAAACACTGACAAAGCACTGATTGTATCTCTTGTACTTTATCAACGCAGTATCTAAAAACTTTGCACCGTAGTGGTTAAAACCTCATTCTAATAAGAGTTAAAAGCGCATTTGGTTATTAGGTTTATAGGGTTATTAAATTATGTTTAACAGTTGGTATAATTTTTTTTAACATTATCTGTCAATTACATCTGCCACCCTTCTCCAAATCTGTGCCCCTACCTGGCCCCCCCAACAAAAATTTTCTAGACACGCCACTGCTTATTCCTCCCAACAAGGTATGTAAATTTCTACAGATGATGTATTTTCATAATACTGATGGTGCAATACAATTTATGTTAAGCTGTCTTTACTTGTGTACAAGGTGAAGTGTTTGCTATGTGCCAGGGAGCTGGGATATAACAACAACACCTCATCCATGCTTAGGCACTACAGAGCTTTGCATGAGAATAAGGGGAACACCGATTGTGGAGCAAGACCAGGTGAGCCATCAAATGCCATGATAATATAGCATGCTGTAATGTTACTAAATGATATAACAATATTATACAACTGTAATAAATTACGTGTGTGATATTTATATTTGTGCTTTGTTTTTATTGTCTTTCCGCAGGAGAACAATCTCAAATAGATGAAGACCTGGTTAGCATGGTGATTGAGGACCCCCAGCCATTTACCACTGTGGAGGACAAAGGATTTAAAAGATTTGTTAAATCATTAAATCCTAGCTATGTTCTCCCACTAAAAAGGTCATAAAAGCAGTGAAAATTTAGTTTTACAGAATAAAATGTGAACAGGCAGGACTGAGGCTCAAAGCCTCAGTGTGTAGCTGTCCACACCCCAACCACACCTCACCTCACAGTAAATGATCATTTCTATTTTAGGCATTTCCAAATAATCATTTTCCATACTGCCAGCATAAATATACACAGTATTCTGCCATAACTACAATATACATGTTTTACACACTCCTTTTGTTATTGACATTTACAGGCTGTGTGCAAAATGCCACACTCTTCAAATTCATGCCAACTAATATTTTTACGTCCAGTAGATGTCCTACTAGAGCAAATGAAGCTTCAAGAAGCTTTGCGCTGGAGTGAACCAATTGGATGAAAAGCTTCAGTGCTTCATGAAGCTTCATCTGTCCATCACTAGTCTCAAGTCAGTTGCCTGCAATGATATTTAAGGTCCAGCAGGTGTCAGTATGGAGCAAATCAGCAACACTGTGTCGACACAGTATAGATACAGTTTGGGAAATGTGCTGAAATGCTTCATGAGGCCTCATCTATCCATCACTATTGCTTGGTATCCTGAATCTGAAGGTAGAGCATGAACCAAGGATTTGAGCCAAGATTAATCCAGAAACTGCAGCACAAGAAAGTTTCAGTAATAAGGTAAAGCACAGCGAGAACTTGAAACATGAGCACCAGTTACCAACATGGGTGGATGACAAACTGGCGGTGAATGAAGGTCAGCGTTTGGCTTAAATCACTCTGGTTTGATGGCCTGCAATTGGCTCCAGGTGTGCAGGAGCTGGAGGAGGTGGCCCTGCCCAGGGGCGGATCCCAGGTAGGTTCAGGAGCTACATGGAAATTCCAGTAAGTAAGATTTATAATATTTGATGTATAACTGTCTGTTATTGGGGAAAAACAAAATCAAGGTTGAGTATGGAGAGAAATAACAGAGTAACAGAGATTGATGAAATACTACACAGACATAAAGAATCCCATTTTTAAAATCAGTCACTCCTGTTATTATAAGATAATAAGATATTATTAGAATATGTTTATAAAGCTGTAAATGACATTTACCTTGCAATAGCACACCTTGGAAACTCCCATTGTAAATTAGAGCTATATATAAAAGGAAATACATGCATGAATTAATAAAAAAAAAACTATTTAATGACATTAATATAACCACTAAGAAAACCTCTCTCATCTAATCAAACTCTGCCTGCACAGTAAAATACACTCAAATTGATCAAAAACTGAACTGATGACTTCCTACTTAGAGATTTGTTTCAGTTCAGTGATGGTGGATTATAACCTCCATTCAAATCATTCAAAAAAGAGAAAAGAAAACTGTAGAACATGTTATATTACACTGTGAGAAGGTAACTGATCCAAAACCTCCGTAACATAAAAATGAAACTGGATCTTATTGATTTACTGCAAAAGGACTCAAGAAGTGAAAGTTATCAGGCCTTATTCCAGTTTTTAAAAGAGAGAAAATTGTTTGGGAGGATATGAGTTCACACTCCACACCAGTAGGTGGCGGTAATGCACCTTTCAGTTGTTTGACAACCGCCAAAACAAACGTAAGAAAGAAGAAGAAGAAGGAGGAGGGGGCGTAGCAAAGTAAGAATGTTCCATGAGAGGACGTGTTTTCACAGAGAGCTGCTTTTTCATTCAAGGAGAATAAAGTAGTACCAACGTTTGGATCGATATCTGCATCGATCTGCCCACCCTTGTCTCCTGGATCGTAGCTGAGATCAGCGTGAACCACGTGGGTCTCTGCTCCCTGATCTGTTTCCTGTGTTTGGAAAGAGTTCCAGCTTCATCACGGAGTTTCTCTCGGTTTGTGGGCTCATCTAAAGGTAAGCACCGAGCTAACTTTACTGTGAGTTCAGTTCATGTTGAGTTTAGCTCCTGAATGAGGTCTTCTGCTGCTCTCCTCGGTGTCTGTTCACAGTTTATTGTCAACACGTTGAGAGAAGAGTGAGAGAGTGTTTGGAGAAAAACACCAACTAATCATTAGCTTAGCATGCTGGCAGGAAGTTGGAGCAGAAAAGTCTTTTCATTGTCCCTGCAGCTGTTTTTCTGCCTGCACCAAACCTCTACAGCCTCATTTCTATTTGAAGTGATAACAGGAAACGGATGAGAGCGATCTGCTGCAGTATCAGGGTCACAATAAACTTTATTGTCCAGCTGCTGTGGATGAACACATGAGAGGAAGTGAACTCCTACAAAGTCTCATTTTAATGAGTCTGGCTGCTGTAAAGTGATGCACAGGAAGATGTTAACAAAAACTAATGAAACAGAGGTGAAAGTAAACAGTGTTCATATTTGAAAGCACAGAGAATAAAAATATATTGTGGTGGTTAATGTGCAGGAGAGTGTGAAGAGTGTAATAATGTCTTCCTGTGTCAAACACAGCTGCAGTCAAAGCAGGAAGGAAAGCACTGAAACCACTGATCAAAGCTCATTAATCAAAGACTGCTGATCAATGGCCATGAGTACCATTCACAGAGAGTTGGGGAGTTCAGTGGTGCTCGTTTCAGTCATTATGCAAATGAACTGTTGAAGATTGGGGAAAGCTGCAGTCAGCTGAGACTGAAGAAGTCACTTGGATGAGTGACGAAATGTTTCTCCTACTGCAAAAGCTACGTCCAGATGAACAGAATCAAACTTTGGGGAATGGTGGAGGTGGTGGGACTGGGGGGCTGAAGGTGTGGAAAGTGTGGGGTGGGGGAGTAACAGGTCTGTCCCTGTTTGTGGAAACCACAGGAGGAGCTGTTCAGGCTGTTGCTGGGTGTGAATTGTTGATGGAGTCTTTAAACTTGTAGTTGCTGTTTTCCAGACTGAAGCAGAGTCGTTAGCTGAAAACTGGTTTTAGAGGTTCATTCAGGACACCTTCTCAGGCTCTTACAGCCTTACCTGTATCATAACAAAGTGTATAAACCCCAATCCACCTTTAACATGGTCCTTCTCCCAAATCTTCAAATATGACTTTCTGGCCCTGTCATAGTAAAGGGCTGCTTAGAATATTAGAGCCAATGTCACAAAGTTCCTCCTGAAGTATAAGTGAGTGAGAGAGTTTCCTCACGTTGCAGCACAACACGTCTCACAAGATTTCTACAAGCAATCAGAGTGAAATTTGTACTTTGTGTTGTCAGATGAACATATGAGACACTTTGACTCTTCAGTGCAGTGTGGAGCCTAACAAAGATCTGTTTTGTGTCCCAGCTGATCAGCAGGAGGAGAAGAGTCTGACGGAGCAGCAGAGGAACATTTTCAGCCATCTGGACTCAGCTGAGTCACTACAGAGGAAACAATGAGCTCAACACAGAAGGTGAGGAAAATATCACAGTTTCACCAAATAATCAGTCACGTCTAAAACTCTCATACTTCTAACCTGTTATATGACTGTGTTGTATACTATGTAGTATGTATTTTTAAATTGTGTTTACAAACATTAAGAAGTCACAAGTAATTATTATTCTTTAATATTATTATTAGTAGTGATATTAATTAAATTTTCAATTCAATTCAGTGTTATTTATACAGCACCAAATCACAACAATAGTCACCTCAAGGTGCTTCATATTGTAATGTGGATCCTACAATAATACATACAGAAAAAACCCAACAATCATATGACCCCCTTTGAGCAGCACTTTGGCAACAGTGGGAAGGAAAAACTCCCTTTTAACAGGAAGAAACCTCCAGCAGAACAATGCTCACAGAGGGGCGGGGCCATCTGCAGAGAGCGGTTGGGGTGAAAAAAGGAAGACAGGATAAAATACATGCTGTGGAAGTACATTATTATTATTATTATTATTATTATTATTATAGTAGTAGTAGTAGTAGTAGTAGTAGTAGTAGTATTAATGATAATAATAATAATAATGATAATAATAATATTATTATTGCTACAATTGTTGTTCAAATAGACTCAATATTGGTTCATCAACCCAAAAAATATACGTCCAAAGCACCACAACGGTAGCCCGATATCAGGCAGTAAACACATTAAGTGTGTGTATTTTCCTTTTATTTTTGAGTTTTTTTGCTCATGCAAAATGAAATGCGATTAATATAGATTGAAAATGAATGAATGACATTTAATTGCCATTAATAAAAAATGAATCCAATGTTTTCTACAGTGAAACGTTTGAACAGTCATGAATTATTTTTAACACCAGGTTGGATGTAATGTGTTAGAACTACCAGCAGGTGGGGATAAGAGACCTTTAAGGTGTTTGGTGCCACACTCCACCTTCAGGTTTAAAACTAGTGTTAATGGAGGGAGTTTGAAGGTTGAGTTTGTTCCACGACTGCATTTCACTCACTGCCTCTGTTTGTATCTCTGTCACTGCAGGACCAACATGGAGCGAGAAGTCAGCGCTCTCAGGAGGCCGACAAACCTCACAGAAGAAAGAGAGAGAAAAAACACACCTGTGACGAGTGTGGGAAGGATTTTACTGAGAAGGCTAAACTAAAACAGCATCAGGTCATCCACACTGGAGAGAGACCGTTCAGCTGTGACTTGTGTGGAAAGTCTTTTTCCAGGAAGGAATCCCTAAAACAACACCAACTCATCCACAGTGGAGTTAAAGCGTACAGCTGTGATCAGTGTGGCAGAGCTTTTACTCGCAGTAGCTACTTACAGAAGCATCTAGTTACCCACTCTGGAATTAAGGCATACAGCTGTGACGAGTGTGGAAAAACCTTCAGTCAGAGAGGGGACCGAAATACACACCTACGCATTCACACTGGACATGATGTGTACTGTTGTGAACAGTGTGGCAAACAGTTTACAACCAACAGGCATTTACAACAACACATGCTGACCCACACTGAGGAACGACCTTATAAATGTGACCTGTGTGAGAAGACTTTTAAAGCTCCACATCACCTGAGACGACACCAACAGATCCACACCAGAAAGAGACTCTACAAGTGCAGTTACTGTGAGGTATGTATTTATATTGTTATCTGTGTTAACTGAAACAGTAAAATGTAATTGGACGTCTGCAGAGATGCTCTTTATTTCAGGCGACGTTCAGGATAAAAATGTTGAAGGACTGACTTACACTGTCTTTGTGTCTTTGTTTAGAAGCAGAGTGACACAGATGGATCCAGTTCTCAACCCTGTCATCACTGTGGTGGTGGGAAAGACTTTCGTTGTGACCTTTGTGGGAAAACTTTCAGTCACCAATACACTCTAAAAGTACATCAACGTAAACACACTGGAGACAAACTGAAATACTGCAAAGAATGTGGGAGAAGCTTCCCCACACCAACTGAGTTAAAACGACATGAACTGATTCACAGTGGGGTTAAAAAGCACCTCTGTGATCAGTGTGGGTCATCCTTCACCACTGCAAGTAACTTTAAACGACACAAACGAGTCCACACAGGAGAGAAACCATACAAGTGCAGACACTGTGACAAAAGCCTCTCATGTTCACATAGTCGTAACGATCATGAACGTACACACATGGAAGGAAACTACAGCTGTGACCAGTGTGACAAGAGCTTCAGGAATCTCAGTTCATACTCCAAACACAAACGATCCCACGTTACTAATAAACTGTTTCACTGTTACCAATGTGCCCAAACATTCACCTCATTGTCTGCTCTGTGCAAACATCAGCGTGATCACTCAGGGCTGAAATCACTCCCATCACTGGATCACAGTGAATCTGAAGAGACAGAAAGATCCTCTGGTTTCAGTGTCAGACTTAAAACCCTTGAGATCAGGCTCCACAGAGTTCAGATGGAATCTCCTGTAAAGATCTGATGAAAATGTTCCACTAGATGGATGTATAATCTCTTTTTCTGACAGTTGCTCTCTTCCTGTTTCTGCCAGTGCTGACTGTGCACAGATGTAATTCAGATCCATGTCACTGTTTGGAAGTATCTGAGAACTGCTGATGCTGTAAAGCTGCTGGTCAGTCTGATGGGCTGTTGTGTTGTTGTTGGTGATGCTGGATGAAGGGCTGGTGGACCAGGTGAGCTCAGGTTGAGGGTAGATCCCCTCTGAGCTGCAGGTGATCCTTTGTCCTACTTGTTGGAGATTAACTTTACGGACTGGAGCTGAAAAAAATCTAACAATAAAAGAAAAATATATTTCTAAAGAAGTCAGAAAGAGATTTTGTTGTCACAATTTTCCTTTTCTGTTTATTTCATGTTAACATGATTTAATTGAACAAAAATCATGTAAACATGAATCTCAGACCACAGTAAAATATAACATTTGTCTTAGTGTTTTGACACAGCATTTCTAAATACAGATAATGATTAATGATGTAACATGTCATGTATTCTTTATGTATTTGAAGTGTGATAAAATGACTCTGGATCAGTCCTGGTGTCACAGACAGGCCTCGGGGCTTCAAACCTCAGAAAGTCCTTTTGGCTCTCAGCTGAATTCCTCTGACACACTTTAACAACTATAAGTCAAAGGTCAGAGGTCATATGATTTGGTAATGACAATGCTGAATAACCACATCACTGATTAGGTATTGTAGTAACAACTCAGACTGTTATAATTATTTAGTTAATAATATGGGTTCATGATGTTGTTTCAGGTTGTTTGTGGTTCAGTTTCTTGCGCCGGTTGTAAATGTGGCAGCTTTAGTCTTTCCTGTCTTTTTAAAAGAGTTTTGTTACGTCCACATTCAGGATGATGAACATTTCACTGATGGTGCTGGTGTGGCACTGGTATCTCCCCTCATCCTGAATGTTCACCTCTGTCAGCTGGAGTGAGGCGCTTCCTCTGGAGACCTGATCCTTGAAAGTGAAGTTTTACTTCTGACTGAATATATGATCGAGCAGTTATATAAACATGAATCTGTCCACGGAGCTCCTCCTCGCCTGCTGTGCATCCGTGTTCAGCAGCCTTTCATCTGTTTCTCAGGTTTTGTATATTAAATAGTACCTGCTTCTGGGGTTCGACATGTTTCGTTGTCTTATTTTACGATATAATTAAGATGTTGTGAATAAGTATTTCAGTTGTATCCCGTAGTTGTTTGCTTGACATCGAGCTTTATCCAAGGAAAACAAAAACACCGTCTTTCCTCCAAAATCACACTTGGATTACAGCTGGACTGATTTACCAGGTGGTGATACAAAAATAAAAAGTCTAAGCTATTTAAATCTATAGAACATAATCAACAACAGAGACCAGACCTGACAGTGTGAAACATACTGTATTTGGCAAAAATATATATACAACAAAATATAATAAAAATAATTATAAACAAAAATATTTTTTGAATAAGTGTTTTCATTAAGTGCTAGATAATAAACTCAAAAAGCTGCACTGTACCATAACAGCCAAGGAGCAACAAAGTCAGTGTCCACGTCTACCTCACATTAAACAGACATATTTCATATGAAATGACTGAAATGTAAAACAGAAAGCTGACTAAAATATTTTAATTCTCTTGAAAACGCCATGAATGGTTTTCATGGGTACCCCCTTTAATGAGCTGATGGGGGCACCCAGTGTATTTATAACTGAAGCAGAGTCTCTCCGAGTGAACGTCCAGATGTGATCAATAGTGAGTCAGGATGTGATTCCTTCAAGAGTCGTGGTGAGAATTACATAAATATTGGAAATTGGAAAAGTTGGTGCTTAAGTTTTTATAATAGCAATTTGCATGCACTCCAGAATGTTATGAAGAGTGATCAGATGAATTGCATCGTCCTTCTTTGCCATGAAAATGAACTTAATCCCAAAAAACCCTTACCACTGCATTTCATTGCTGTCATTAAAGGACCTGCTGAGACCATTTCAGTAATCGTCTTCTTAACTCAGCACAAGGCTGGAGATCATCATGTCAGGCTGATTGGGTTAGAATCCCGCAGCTGAATCCTCTTTAGGATTCAGCTGCGGGATCGAAGTGTCACCAGTGCAGAGCGTGCTCAGGAATGGCAGCAGGCAGGTGTGAGCGCATCTGCACGCACAGTGAGGCGAAGACTGTTGGAAGATGGCCTGGTGTCAAGAAGGGCAGCAAAGAACCACTTTTCTCCAAAAAACCCATCAGGGACAGATTGATCTTCTACAGAAAGTATGGTGAATGGACTGCTGAGGACTGGGGCAAAGTCATATTCTCGGATGAAGCCTCTTTCCGATTGTTTGGGGCATCTGGAAAAAGGCTTGTCCGGAGAAGAAAAGGTGAGCGCTACCATCAGTCCTGTGTCATGCCAACAGTAAAGCATCCTGAGACCATTCATGTGTGGGGTTGCTTCTCATCCAAGGGAGTGGGCTCACTCACAATTTTGCCCAAAAACACAGCCATGAATAAAGAATGGTACCAGAACAGCCTCCAACAGCAACTTCTTCCAACAATCCAACAACAGTTTGGTGAAGAACAATGCATTTTCCAGCACGATGGAGCACCGTGCCATAAGGCAAAAGTGATGACTAAGTGGCTCGGAGACCAGAACGTTGAAATTCTGGGTCCGTGGCCTGGAATCTTAATCCCATTGATAATTTGTGGTCAATCCTCAAGAGGCGGGCGGACAAACAAAAGCCCACTAATTCTGACAAACTCCAAGAAGTGATTATGTCAGATTGGGTTGCTATCAGTCAGGATTTGACCCAGAAGGTGATTGAGAGCATGCCCTGTTGAATTGCAGAGGTCCTGAAAAAGTAGGGCCAACACTGCAAATACTGACTCTTTGCATAAATGTCATGTAATTGTCGATAAAAGCCTTTGAAACATATGAAGTGCTTGTAATTATATTTCAGTTCATCACAGAAACAACTGACAACAAAGATCTAAAAGCAGTTTAGCAGCAAACTTTGTGAAAACTAATATTTGTGTCATTCTCAAAACTTTTGGCCACGACTGTACTGGTCACTTACAAAGCAGCTGCCTCTGTTCCAGTTCATCTATCCTTGCTTTTGTCTTTACTGTTTAAATCCAGAGTAGAAACAAGAGTCTGATACATAAAACCATCCATGCAAAGTGCTCAAACTGTGGTACCATTCACACTGAAATCACGAGTTAGATGACTTCAAAAAACAGATCTAAAGCAGGTTTTCCATCTATGAAAGTTCCTGTTGAGTTTACATGAGAGACAAAATTATTTCAGCTCCTAATTTGATTCCAGAAACAATGTGAGCATTCAAAGTTGGCATTGAAGATGTTTTCAAAATGTTTAAAAAATCGAAAGTAAACTGTACTCATGAAACTGAACATATTAATACTGCTTTGAGATTTACATGGAAAAAATAATTACAGATGAAAAAAATATTTCAACACCAACGTAAAAACGTCAATATAAAGTTGATATTTCATGTAAAACTGCAAATTTTAGTGCAGAGTTGGTGAAAGTCTGCTTTAGAATGAGATTTTGTTCACATTTATTTTTTTATTTCCAGGCTTGACGGTTGTAATTCATTTATAATCAGGTTGTTCTAAAAACTCCCAAATAAACATCCAGTTAATCCAAGAAGCTTGAGATTAAAAATATTGGGTGATATGTAAGAACCAGCAGGGAAAATCTGAGAATATAATCAGAAACAATTACAGTATTCAAACTTATCATAGAAATTGTTCAACACATTTTTCACATGCAACACCTTGAATAATCAGGCCCCATCACATCTTAATAACCGTATAGTACCGTATGATCCCAACAGAGCACGCCGCTGTCAGACTGCAGTCGGTACTGGTGATTCCCAGTCTTTAAAACTAGAATGGGAGGCAGAGCCTTCAGCTTTCAGAATCCTCTCCTGTGGAACCAGCTCCCAGTTTGAATTCAGCAGACAGACTCTTCTTTCTGTTTCCTTCCCAGCATCAAAGTCCTCACTCGTCTGCTTGTTGAGGTTTTACACTAACACTAATACTGCAGTTTGGACAAAAGTCGCAGCATCTGTGGGACACTTTTAGTGTAAAAACTGATAAAACATTATTTTACCTTCATGTGACCCTGAGACTCCTTTGTAAATATTGTTTGGTGTCACATGGCATTTCTTTCCTCACAGGAAAACTGGCTTCAGTGATTCATGAAAAGCAGCATTTCTGTTAAAAGACAATAAAACAATCACATACTGTGTATTCATCATGAAGCACAACTTCTACAGATTTAAATAAGCTGCAGTGATTCCAGCTGTTTGATTTTCTATGATATCATATCAGATATGCATAGTGGTGAAATAATTTCAATCCTGAATTCAAATGAATTAGTAATAATCTATTAATTATTTATTAAAGCATATCAAAAAACTAGAAACTAGACTGAATGTAGAGAACAGTTTGGACCTTTAGATTTCACACTGTTCACAGAGAGCTGCTCTGTGTTTTAAGACATAAGATTTAATCATGTTCTGGTTTCACTCTTCAAAGTTTTCTCACATTTTCTTTGTAGCCTGACGAATGTTTTACAAACCATGAAAAATCATCAATACAAACAACAAACACAATATTAAGATGGAATTAAATACTGTGTGTAAAATGTCTTTTTACCTTATTTTTCCACAGTACCAGGAGAGTTACTAATAAGGCTAAAACTACAATGACCCCTCCTACGATTGCTCCAACATTAGATGAATTCCCTGAAATGAAAAAGAGGTCAGATAACTGATTTTTTCCTTGGAAGTTTAATAATCTTGCTTGTTCGGTTGCTTGATTTTTAGCCCTATTCCAACAAGTCTGTTCAACAAACTCTGAGTTTAAAAATGCATTTTGAGTTTATTAGCTCTGTGATGAATAACTCTGAGTCGGACAGCAAAACATCATCAATGGAGCTTTAATAGCACAGTTCACCATGGCAACGGGTAAATAAATTGTAAATAAATGTGGACCAGGGAATATAAAAATGTCAGTGTGGACCGTGATATTAATCTTTAAAAAGGAGGGAAGAAAATAGTCAGTTTGATCAGCTCAGTCCACTCCACCATCATCATCACACGCGGGGAAAAACGTTTTTTATTAAAAAAACAAAACTAAATATTGACAGTGTTCCTGACAGATTACTCAGTTATATCAGGTATCGAGCAAAACATTTTCCCACTGATAACTGATGTGTTTTCAAAATGTTCCTTTAGCTTTTTGAGTGTTGTTTTTGCTATGCTTACTCCCCCAAAAAGGAAAATACTGATGTTAATTTACCTTCATTGATCTTCACGAGGATATTAGTTATTTTAGTCTCCACAGCATCAGCGAGTTCACACGTGTATGTTCCCTCCTGATCTGAGGAGAAGTCCTGCAGTGTGAGGCTGCCTGACTCTGACACATCCTTTACATGCTGCTTCCACTCCTCTGAGACTGTGTACTGACTGTCAGTCTTTGTCAGGATGATCTGACTGTGGTCGAATCTCCAGATGAGGTTTGTTACAGGGGTGTGTGAGGGGGAACAGTGGATTGTTGTTTCAGACTGGCTCCCAGTCACTAATCCTGAAAAAACAGATGCAAACACACACACAGAAAAACATTTTTTATTTGATTCTAATTTAAAAGTTTTAGTTTCACCTTTCTAGTGTGTATAAGCTGATGACTTATTACAATGTGACTTAATTTCTTTAATATCTGTAGAGACTTATCCTCAGACACCAAACTCTGAAGGATAGACTAATATTTCCTTTGATTGCATGAAATACAAAAAAGTAAGGTTTAAGTTTAAGAAAAGAACAAAATGACTTCAACAACTTTTCAAACCTAAATGAAGCTTTTAAAAGGTGGAACTCTTTTATTTTCCAAATGAGATGTTAAACTCACCTTGTTGCCTGAAGGTTGCTCTCCTCCTGTTTCTGCGAGTGCTGACTGCACAGCTGTAATTCAGATCCATGTCACTCTTTGGAAGTATCAGAGAACTGCTGATGTTGTAAAGCTGCTGCTCAGTCTGATGGACTGTTGTGTTGTTGTTGGTGATGCTGGATGAAGGGCTGGTGGACCAGGTGAGATTAGGTTGAGGGTAGATCCCCTCTGAGCAGCAGGTGATCCTTTGTCCTACTTGTTGGAGATTAACTTTACGGACTGGAGCTGAAAAATAAAATAAAATTAAAAAAAAACCAAAGAAAAAACTTTACTAAAAAAGTCAGAAAGAGAGTTTGTTGTCTCAACTAGTCTTTTCTGTTTATTTCTTGTTAACATGATTTAATTCAACAAAAAAATGTGTAATTCATGAATCTCAGACCACGCCAAAATATAGAATTTGTCATAGTTTTTTGACGCAGCATTTCAAAATATAGTTATTGATTAATGATATAGCACGTATCGTATTCTTTTCATAATTTGAAGTGTGATATGAAAATTACTACGGATCAGCCCTGGTGTTACACACAGGCCCTGGGGCTTCAAACCCCAAAAAGGTCCCTTTGCCTCTCAGCTGAATTGTGCAGACACACTTTTACAACCATAAGTCAAGATGAAGTCAAATGATTTGGTAGTGGCAATGTAAAAAAACCCATATTATTATAGTAACAACCAAGCCCATTATAATTATTTAGTTAATAGTAACTTAGAGCACGAACACCAAATGTGACTGAGGAGGACACTTATTTTGGAGAACATAGGCCTATACAAGTCGGCTTTTGAAAGCTGGCAACCCCTTGTATAAGTAAAAAATATCATCAGTTCATGAGATGGTCTTTAAGACATGAACTACTTGATATGAGTGTACTGTACGTTTATGGTTATTGTGCAAACGGGTCTGTGATGTGGTTTTAGGTTGTTTATGCTTGAATTTGTTGTGTAGGGGTGTAAATGTGGCAGCAATAGTCCTTTTCCTTTAAAAAAATGACATAACAAAGTGAGTCTAACCCAATTCCGTCAGAGCTGGTCATTCTGCTCTGGTGCTGATGCTGCTATTAGTCAAGTAGAGTAGAACCAGGGGTAATAACTGGATAAATATTTTAAGTATTTTAAAATACAGTATTCTCAGTCAACAGAGGATTTAGACCAACAAACAAGGTTGGAACCCTGACCTCATCTTCCAGGCTCCACCAGTACTCTATTTATTGGAGAAGACCATCTTTTCACAACCATGTAGTATCCAGATTAGCTGCTATTATTGTAACCCCCCCCAAAAAAAAAAAAAAAACAAAAAACAAAAGCATTTATTTATAGATCACTGAGATACACCTATTGTATAAATTGAGAGGTGCTTTGCTCTTGAGTTATCATCTTGACAAACTTGGGTGTCCGTGCCGCCTGAGTGTTGTGTTGTTGGTATTTACTTGTTATTTACTTCATATGTGCAAATAAGTGTTAAAACTAGTGCTGTCAGCGTTAATCTCGTTAAAATGACATTTACACCATAACCGCATTAACGGGGCAAACCTCTGTTTGCGTGCAGTCCCATGCACAGGGCGATCCGCACTTACTCACTAACGGAGATTTGCCCTGTTAATGCGGTTATGGTGTAAATGTCATTTTAATGACATTAACGCTGACAGCACTAGTTAAAATAAATGTATATTCATGATGCTTTGACTCCGTAGAAGGTGCCTCTTGATTTTCATCTTATATATTTATTTCTTTACCGTCCACATTCAGGCTGATGAACATTTCGGTGTTTCCACTGATGGTGCTGGTGTAGCACTTGTATCTCCCCTCATCCTGAACGTTCACCTCTGTCAGCTGGAGTGAGGCGTTTCCTCTGGAGACCTGATCCTTGAAAAGTGAAGTCCTACTTTTGAAGCGCTGGTTTTGTGTTGCAAGCTGGTCTTGTTGAGCGTAGTATGAATGGACATAATGGTTTGCTTCTGTCTTAAACCAGTGGACAACAGGTTCAGAGCCAGCTTTGAAGCTGCATGGCAAGATGCATCTCTCCATAAAAATACAGGAAACCTGAGAGTCTGAGAATCAGTTAAAGACTGTGTTAGTGGGAGATGACATCACATTTACAGCAGATATTTACTTTTAATTATTGTTCTGTTAGTGTCATTTGTGTCTCAGCAGGAGAAGCAGAGACTAACATTGGGTGACTGTTTTAAATATACAGGTAACAGTGTGAATATCAAACCTCTCATACAGGCTAATGTGATAAACTAAACAACTTCAGTCTCATTATGTGTCCCTGTGGACCTGCAACTGGGAAACAGTGGCTTGTGGTTACAGCTGGCCCATTAAATGTTTATAAATTTCTTTCTTTCTTTCTTTCTTTTTTTTTTTTTTTTACAGATCTGCTTGTATAAAGTTTTATTATTTCCATTCAGCCTTTTTGCTTAAGATAAGCAAAATATTTTGACATTACCTTTGCTCCATGGAAACTAAAATGTAAGAATTGTCTTATAATCTGCTGAATTACAAGGGAATTACAGATTTATATAAATATAGTGATGTAAGACATAAGAAATGGGTTTATTTGTTATGATAATGCTGTTTTTATGTCATGTGCATTAGTATGTGCATACGCTTGTACATACTTGGTAGTGATTTAATAAACTCAGTCAAATAGCAAAGTTTCACTTCATTAACACTTAAGAGTTGAATATATTGTTATATCAAGGGCAAGTTAAAGCAAAGTAAACATTTTGGCATCATGCTGCTATGGTATTTGCTTCACTTACCTCCTCTGGAAACTCTCAGTATCCACAGAAACTCCACGACCACCAAAAAGATGATGCAGCAGACCCTGGTCATATTTCTCTAACAGTTTATGTGACGGTGCAGCAGTGAACAGAAAAAATTATCATACGGTGTGACAGTTACATCCAGATAGGCAGGTTTTTCATTCTTTGTGTGTTACCTGAAGACAAGTTTGAACATGCCTGAAACACAAGGAAGAAAGAAAAGCTACAAATCACAGCCACCATTTTTGTTTAGTGGCTTCAAATGTTAAACATTGTGATTTTATGAAACATATCTAAAAATGTTGAAATAATTTTAATATATGACAGGTGTTTTAGGTTATGTACATAAAAACACACATGTCTAATGTGCATTCATAGAAAATACCTACAAAAATAAACACATGCAACACAGTCTGCTGTTAAAAGAGTGTCTACAGATCTCATTAGCTGCTGCATCACCCCAACAAGAAAGCTGTCAGTTGAAAGAAACTGAATGATTATATAAAGTCCTTCAAGAAGGAAATCCAACACAGACTGTAGCAAAATTATGTATAGATTTTCCCAGCTAGTGGTATGTAAGACATCAAGCAAGCACAACCTAAATAGGAAGATTACAGGTAGATATGAATAGATGGAAGTCAGAAAAATCTCTGGAATATGTCCTGAAAATAGAAAATGCCCCAAAGCAGCTGAAGGAATGAAATGAAATTTACATCCAGAAAAGCCAAAACAAATCCAGATGACTTCCTGAAGAAAACAAGTAAATTCTGCTCAGCTATGATTGGGTGCTGCATGTGAGGTAAAGGACCAGTGTACACATTTACATGTGTACACTGAAGTTTCAGTGACACAGTCAAAAACTGTCCGAGTCCTGGTTGGACTGATTTCATTGGGGACAGTGAAAAAAAAAGGCCCATGAAAATGTTGTAAAGCTGATCAGTCAGTGGCTTTTGGAAAAAAGTGGGACAAACTCAAAAGAGACTATTGCTTTTCCGAGGTTCAACAAAGAACTCAGTGTAATGCATTTGTTAGCGATTCCAACGTTTTTCTACTTGATCTGCAAAAAACATCCAACAAATAAGTTATTATTTAAATTGTATGTATCACAAAGACAGAAACTCGAACCATTAAACAATAATGTTTTATATGTTTCGTTTATTTTCTACAACATCCCAGATGTGTGCTGATTTCATTACTTTTTCAGGTGCTGTATCAGAAATAACCACAACAAACAAACAAATGTGTCGATTAAAACAGACTGTTTTTTAAAATGTATGTCAATGAGCAGAGTTTAACAGTCTCGAACCTAGAACCAGACGATCAAGTAACAGTTAGTTAGATCTCAAATGCCAGAAACGTAAAATTAAAGAAGCAAGTATGAAATCAAACCCAGTCAGACCACAGCGAGGAACAAGAAAATGAGAATCGCTCACCCACACATTAGTTTCATAACTCTCCCGACAGCCTGTGTGCAGAAACCCACCGGAGAACAGGCAGGATTTAGCACTCCGTGAAGTAGCTCCACATTTTTACGCCGGAGTTTGTATGTGTTGTGGATGTGAGTCACTGCGCTCCAGATGTTCGCTCCAGACACGAGAAAAACAAAATGCGAAAGCACCGCCTACGGACGGGAAGGAGCGTGTCATTCCTCCAAGATCCCGAGAAGTTTGGAGTGCAAGTAGAAGGTTTCTGGTTTTTCTGACGAGCATCAATAAGAAATTCAGATTCTGTTTTCATTAAAACAGCGAAGATTTCCATATAAAGTTAAGCCAAGGCTGGATGTTAACCTGACACGGTGTTTCAGATTAATTTTCTTTATCGATATAATTATACAGACTACATTCTGCATAAAGGACCTACAAGCACTGAAAGCAGCCCATTGGTTTATTTCCAATACTGACACTGGATTGTCCAATCAAATCTCTTAACGCAAACGACCCATCCACAGTGTTTATTGTGAAAGAAGTGTTTGATAAAGATGAACAAACAAAAGCGAAAACGTTTAGTTCAAAAGCCCAGAGAGAAAAATAAACTAGAAATAGATGCAGGAAAATGTGTTAAATGAAAGCTACACGTCAGCAGCTGCACAGCGACAACAACTAGTAACAAAACCTCACAGTCACGTGAACATGCAGTTAATAACGGTAAACGTGCAGTACCTCGTTAACCCGCTGCATCACTTTACTACCACAGTGTGATGGTATTATCGCCACATTAAGGATGACATAAATCACATTCAGCATGCATGCAGTATAAGAATGGTGATTGAATATAATAATAATTAATTTAAATAATTGGATAACTTAACAACCAAAGTATTAAAATCTCAACCCCATCACAATCTCACAACCCCGTTACAATCAAAAACATAACAGGGTTGAGTGTGACGGGGTTGAGATTTTTGCACAAACTGGCCGCTGCTCAATATAGTGAATACCAGACAGAGAGCACATGGCATGCATGAAATTCAAAATCACCATATATTCATGAACTAACAAAAAAGTTTTCATAAGTAATAGTTTTCTATCTTTTTTTCATGTTACGGTGTTGAGTCATTGAGGTTGACGACCACAATATCACAAGATAAATGACTAAAATAAAGGAAAAGAATGGAGCAACTTGCCTGTCTCTGTGGTCCTGTTGTCCAAAAGACTTCAGTGATGTCACTTCCTGATGTATACGGAATTCTGGATAACACCATTGTATTTATGGGGGTGGGATCATTCATGTAACGGGGTTGAAGGGTTAGTCAGGTACAGGAATAATTGTGATTTTAATGCATAATTAACAAATAAATTTGAAAAAAAGACACATTAACAGCAAAAGAGCACAAATAGATGTTTAGGTTGATACCAAAATTTATTGACTTTTTAAATAGTTTTATTTGGTATTTTCAAAGTAAACTTTCATCAAGGTCATGAGGGACATGACAAAATAGGTGGTGTCAAATGAAAAAACTGTATTATTTCCCTATGTCTGTGAAGGTTCTCAGTCATCCAGGTCATCGTAGTCAAAGGAATTTGCAAAGAAAAACGTCTGGACTTCTTTAAGTTGCTTGAAGACGTTTCACCTCTCATCCGAGAAGCTTCTTCAGTTCTAAGGTCAAATGGCCGAGAGTCCCAGATTTAAACCCAGTGGGAGTATCCCCCCAAAGAGGGACAAAGGACCCCCTGGTGATCCTCTAATCACATGAGCCAAGGTGTGAAAGCAGGTGTGGGACCTAATCAGCCAGGGTTTCGGGTGAGCTCATTGTGAAACCTGGCCCCACCTTGTCATGTGAATTCCTGAGGTCAGATGGCCCAGGATGTGAGTGGGCATTAAGGCGTCTGGGGAGGGAACTCAAAACTGGATTATAGATGGCAGACAGTTGGTGTCGTAAACCACCGCCTCTGTTCAAAGATGGTCGCTCACAGTGGACATGTATTATTTCCCATAAAAAGATAAAAATTAGTTCAGTTATTTTACACTGTATTAAAGAGTACATTTCAATATATATGTAAAGCTGTTTAAATAGAAAGTTTGGTGACCCAATAGATGAAATACACCATAAGAGGTGAGAGGGACTCAAATTGTGCCATTTTCATGGAATGACTCATATACATAACACTGAATTGAACTGAATTGGATGAACCACAACAATTGTCAAAAAAATAAGGCACTGAGGTTTTGGCACAGTGCTTTCACCAAGGAGAATAGGATTTTATGATTCGTGCATTCTTTCAAAGGCATTTCATACTTGCCTGAGGCCATGTTGGAACTTCCCAACCTGATACATTGCCTGTATTAGTTACATTTACATTGTTTTTATCTTTTTGTGCTGTTAAAATTATTTTCTATTTTTATTTAAAGCAGTTAGGAAGATTTTCTACTGTAAAGAAAAAGTAGCTAAGATGTACTTTAATTAAAAAACTGTGTCTGTATAAGCTGCTATTCAGTTAAACCTTGATAATAATTCAGTGTATGTTTTAACAATTAAAGAAATAAAAAAAAATACTTCTGCATAACAAAAGTATCCACCAGAGACACCAGAGCATTTAAACACACATGATTGTGTTTGACGTTCTTCTAAATTGCAGTCCAGAGTTTGTCAGGTGGGTTTATTTTTCTTAGTTTTTGTTTTGTTTGTTTTTTGGGTAATCTGTTCTCAGAGTTTACCTGAAAGATATTCTCCATTAAAGTGTTTCCTCTAGAGTCACTGCTCCATTTCACACAAGCAGGGATGTTTATCTTTGAGAGAAAATTATTGGTTTCTCAAAGCATGTTATTCCTAAAGTCTTTAAAAGAGAACCGGCTAAGACTTCGTCACTGAGATGGTCTGAAACTGTCAGGCATAATCAGGCATACACAGATTCATTATTGTTTTCCACAGCAGTCCTCTTTTCAGTACAGTAATGTTACGATTCCCTCCATGCGACGTGTTTATGGGTAATCTGTGAATTGTTACAAAAATTGGACAAAACACAAATATAAGAAGTTTTTTTTTTAAAGCTTTGTCTTCTTTTAACTTTTTCTTATAACATACTAGACTCATGTTTTTTGTTCTTAGCTTGTCCAGTGATGTGACAAGTCAGTTTTGTAGCTTGATTTTCCCACAAGTACTTGATCGTCTTTTTCTCCACCTCAGAGCTCCCTCTGTGTTCTTGTCGGAAGAGCCTGTCGGAGCAAATCCCTGGAGATTGTTCAAAAAAACCCAACTCACACTCTGAAGGAATGCTTCACCCCACTCCTACTCACTGGTGCAGCCCGGCACCTCATGACCTCAGTCCCAGATCTCAGCAGTTTTGCGATGAACACTGGAAGTTCCTCACTATTCTTTTCATCTGCTTTTGAGTTCACTAGCCCTCCAGCAAATATGACACTTTCATTACTGTATGACCTGGAAAATGTTTTATATTCATGAGACATTATGAGCACATGTCTAAAATGAATGCAGAACTCAGCAGTGTAGGCAGATTGTCTATAGTACAGTATTACTACTGCTGCTAACCACTGCAAACACCCATCCTATAATGGCTATGAAGCAACACTGGTGGAGTTCTCTGAAATAGTTCTCTGAACTACTTTACCTTGACATATTAACTATGCTCAGCAGTATATCAGTTATTAGTGTTTCCTCTGCACGGCTGCCTTTGCACATGTATGTTCCCTCATGTTCTGAAAATAAGTCCTGCAGCTACCTGACAGATACATTCTGCAGCTGCTAATGCTGCTTTTCTTTGGCTGTGTAGTATTTGTTACTTCCAGGTCAAGTCACAATGGTGCCATGGTTGAACGTCTAAGCAACATTTTTTACAAATCACAAACAGACACAAATTTAGGAATTCAAACTATTCAGAATCGTGAACATGTGAAAATCTGCCCCTTTTCTTGTTTGAAACACATTTAAAATTTTGGAATTGGTGGAATTTGGTAACTTGTTTTTAAATCAATAACAATGACAAAAGAAAACAGAATAGATGTCAGAAAAAAAAAAGTTAAAGTTTGGAGTAAAATAGTAAATGATTTAATTTCTCAATATCCTGGTTGAATGTTTTAGGTTAGTTTGCTGTCTTTGCGAAAATAATGATCCAAAAGTTTTGAAAAAATGAAGGTTGCAGTGCCTCACTATGAACATTTCAGACAATGAAAAACCCATAATAATTATATCTTTCATTTCGCCGTTATGCCTTAAAGACACAATACTTTGATCAAAGCTGCTTAATTTCCCAACTTAATAATGCTTTTGCTACGTATACTTTGTGTTGGTTTTATTGACTGTGCCTTCAAATCTAAAGAGAAAGAGGCTTTCTGTTTTTTCATGTCATGGATGTTGTTGAACGCTGCTTCAGTCTCACACACTATTAAATCATTTTGACTAGACAGCAGTTTAATTAGACTCATTATAGACATCTGATTGTATCTTCATGACCATAACACTGTTTTCAAACAAGTGAATTTTTACAGAGTAGTTCAAACAGATTTTCTCATGTATGCGTTTCGCTGTCTTTACGTTGTTGCTCTGAGGAATTGAATCCAGAAGATATGATCATCAGTAGAGATAACATAAAGAAAAAGGAAGTGCAAAGTGAAGGGAGAACGTCATTTACCTCTTCTGCATTTATACAGCATGAAGCCTACTGCTGCTCCTGTAAGCACAATAGCTCTAAAGGTCATATAATATTGGCTTCTGCCTACATAATCAAACAGGTACGGAGGTTCAGACTCAAGCTGCCTCTCCTTTACTTATCTTTAAAATGGCGCACAGACCAAATCCAGCACTTTTCAATCTTTTATTCTTTCCTGCTTGTCACTTTTGCTTCTTAGTAACCTGGCATTAAACAGCTGCACTTAACCTGAAAGCTAACAAGTTAGCTAACATTAAATGGCACCATGTTGATGGTGAAATCAGACAATTAAGAAAGTATGTGATTGAGTGTAACAAGAGGTGCTTATATTTTAGAAATGTTTACTAGATAGCAAGTACTAGAAAAAATGGAAAAAAATATGTATTCTTTTGGTTTAATTCAATGTTTAGCACTACAGCAGTTCATATTAAGATAGTAATCAGTTTCTTTGTCTTTTTTGACTCAATGACAGTAGATTGAAACAACCATAAACAAAATAAACTAATTAATTTGATTTATTGAATGGGTAGTTACTTTTTCTAAAATTTTTGTCATCTCTTCAGTATCACCAGCTTCACATGTGTAAATTCCCTCCTGAAAACCTCTGCTTCCATTTCTCTGAGATTGTGTAGTTGGTCAGAGTCCCATTCAGGATGACCTGATTATGGTTGAATCTCTACGTGAGTTGAATGTTTGAGGGACCGCATGAGACTGTGTTGTCATACTCACGCACATTTTCAGAAGCTGAAATATTAAACTTCCAGCAGGTGATCTAGTGGATTTTTAGTGTCTTTTCTGTCTCTCTCTCTCTTCCCCTCTGTTTTTCTTTTCCTCTCCTTTTGTTGAGCCTCTTCCCAGCTTCTCTTTTCTCTGTCTTTCTCTGTCCTATCCCCCAGTCCTGTCTGTTTCGACTGTAATAACTTATTACAAGTAAAATAAATAAATAGATAAATAAATAAAATAGATTGAAAAAAAAACTATGACAATCAAGTTGCCCAGTATGGCAACAGCCATAATGATCTATTTGGGAAAATAAATCTGTTGGTCATTTTTCTTGGCCTTCAGACAATAATTCTGATTATTACAGTGTCAGATAGGACAAGCAAAACATAAAAAAAAATAAAAATAAAAAATAAACAACTACAAATACATCATTTTGACTTTAATCTTGAAATTTTGACTTTATTATCAAAATGATCACTAAAATGTTTCTTTTCTTAATGTGGCCTTAATACTCATTTATAAATAGAAGCTGTACATAGAGAAAAGGGGAAAAAAATCACATGTACATTAAAAGTGCATGTCAAGGATTACAGGAGAGTCCAGTTCATTTCAATTCAATTCCATTTAATTCAAACTTGAATTCAGTTTTATTTAATTTTGGACACTGTTACAGAATAGGCTGCACCACACTCAGCTTTTATTGTTTACTTTATTTTATTTTGACATTTTTACAAATATAATTAAAGACATGTTAATACTGGATCTGTCTCAGTTGTGCATCTTTGAACCTGTGTATTCTTTTCTGGTTTCTAAAAAGACTATATTTCCTGTGGGTGAAATTCCCCTAGGTGGCGTTGTCATATTAAAATTTTTATATAACCCATTTGACCACTTCGTCACACAATGCCCAATTTGCAAACAAAGAGGCCAATAGGAGGCTTCTGGAGCTACAACCAATAGGCACAACTGTTTACTACCAAGTAAAATAATAAACATACGGCACAAAATAAAAACATATCAGCAATCGATTAAAGGGCTTGAGGGGAAATAATCTGCAGGTGATCTCACCAAGTGTAGCCAATTCAGGTTGAGGCAGCAGCGACATGTATATGACTCCTACCTGTAACAGCTGGGGAAGTCAGGTGACCGAAGGCCTGCATGCATACGG
Organism: Oreochromis aureus; assembly: GCF_013358895.1. Lineage (NCBI taxonomy): Eukaryota > Metazoa > Chordata > Actinopteri > Cichliformes > Cichlidae > Oreochromis > Oreochromis aureus. The sequence continues at coordinate 32,606,230 of NC_052950.1, read as the reverse complement.
CAACAGGTGAGAGATTGAGAGATGCTCAGATGGCAGCTACTATTTATAGTAACACCATATTCTGTGATTGGCTATCAATGTGATTAATAATCAATTATTGATATATTAAATTCATTTTGCTACACACTCATCTGCTTTCACTATTTCTACTCTTTGGACATTCACCTTTCCACCTGTCTGCCTCTCATTCACACGCATATTCTGTCTTGCTTCTTCTGACTTTCATTCCTCTTCTTTCCAGTGCATACTTCCACCTCTCCAGGCTGGCCTCTATCTGCTTCCTATTCTTACTACAGATCACAATGTTATCTGTACAAATCGTGGTCTGTGGAGCGTCCTGCCAGATATCAACCTGTCCACCACCGCTGCAAACAATGAGGGACTCGGGGCCAATACCCAATGAACTCATCTGTCACTCCAACCACACACCTCACTACTGTCCTCATACATACGCAATACCAGCCTCACATATTTTTTTGCCACTTCTGAATTCCTCACGCAGTACCACATTTTTTTTCTTGACACCCAATCACACCCAAAAAACAAAAGCAAAACGCATCAATTTCAAGTATACGGATCAAGATCAAGTCTACCAGTAAGCTAGCAGCACTGTCAGTAGAGTAAACAAATTTGCCAAAACATGATTATAATCTCTACTTTCTTCTGTGACAGCTACAATTACTGAGGTTCAAAAAAACAAAGAGGGTAAAGTTCCAGACCCCAGGGCACTGTACTACAAATCAGGACTTTATATTATCCAGTTTACTTCAGGGTCAAGCCTAATAATAACAATAACACCAACTACTAATAAGAATAGTAATTTCAATTTTTAGTAGTTGTAATAGAAGTAGCATTAACAGTACTAGTACTTAATCTGAAAACCTTTGCAGTTCTACTTTGGCTCGTTGCATTCAAATTTCAACTTGTGTTTTTGTGGAAATTACAAAGAGGTGGGGCAATTTTTTTCATTGCTGCCTTGGATGGCAGATGACTCACAGCCAGGTGCTTTTCCCTCGGTATGTGTGCTGCAACCTCGTGTGTCAACAGTTATCTACACTTTGTACTGAACAAAGTGTAGATAGCCTTGGGAAAAGTTACAGTAGCAGACTATCATGCCACAACAGGAGAAAATGAAAAAGCAGAAGAAAGAAAGAAAAAATCTGACAAATGTCAAAGTCAGTGTGTTCACTGTTGTCATGTGTGGCTGTGGCAGGCAGGAAGTGGACCCAAATGCAGGACTCAAACACAAAAAGGTAAACTTAGAATAGCAGCTTTATTCACTGGGAAACAATACTCCATAAAAATAAACTCGCACAAAACAAACTAAAAACTTGAATAAGAAACTAAGAAGAAAACACTGTGAAACTAGACCCACACAGTGACTTACAGCACCTGAGGTGGCACAACATGACCAAGGGGAAAGGAAAACACAGGGTTTAAATACACAAGGGAATGGGAAACAGGAGGGAAACACAGCTGTGAGTCAGCAGACTAATGAGACAAGGGGAAGCAAAACTAGATACACTGTACAGAGGACAAGGACTATCAAAATAAAACAGGAAACAAGAGACATTTACAAAGTCGTGGACCTGACACCCAGACATAGAGACACGACTAACTGGGGAGACAGAAGGAACATGGAGACAACAGTAACTAGACAAGGAACAAAAAAACATATCTTAATTTATAAAATTATAAACAATTTTTAAAATGTATAAAATTATCAACACTGATGTTTATTTAACAAAAGATTAAAAGACTATTACTAATTACAATTAAGTTGCAGTTAACTTTGTCACATCAATTTCGCCCACATTTTTTAGTGTGATAAGTCAACTTTGCACTTCACATGTGATTGTCGTCTTCTTCTCTTTTTCCTTCAGAGACATTCAACTGAAGCAGAGTCATGTTGGTGGCTGATAAAAAGAGGGAGATGTTTCACTGGAGATTTTACTTTATTTATCTTCAAGTTTATCTGTTAACACATCTGAAAACAAATGGTTCAGATGTACTCATGATAAAGACCAACTTCTGTACAGCAATAAAAATTCCTTAATTTGGTTGCTTTGTTCTCATTTCAGTGTGTGTAATGTTATCCTGTCATATTGATGTTGAAGAGTGTGTTTGAACCTGAACCCTGAGCTGACTTCAATAATTTCAAGAAAATGTAAACCTGGAATAGTAGTTAGTTAATTTATCTGACGATAAAAAATCATTAGAAGATACACTGGATTCATGTTAGAGAGCTGGCTGTATCGTCATAGCAAAAAAACAAACCAAAACAAAAATATAATGTTTTGTATTGTGCATTTCACGCAGTGCATCAGACCATTTTAATATTTATGTACATGATTTACATGATTTTGTTTTTCATTACTATTTGACCTTATCTTGTTATTCTAAGAAATGGGTACAGAAGAATACATCAAAACAAACATCACACACAAAATGAATCACAAAGTAAAGCCAGAGCATCATTTTACCTTTTTTCTTTTTACAGCACAGTATCAGAAAAAGGGCTAGGACTGAAACCACCCCGATGGTGACGCCAACCTTCGCCGAATTATCTGGAATAATAATAAAAAACGAGCCAGTTAACTGAGCTGTTCTTTGATGCTTCACAAAGCTGTTAGGATTCTTGCAAACATATACAATCTTTAAAATATAAGCTGCTAAAATGTTAGCAATTTTCAACAGTTTAAACATTACCTTCACTTATCCTCATACACGTTTCAGTTATGACTGTTTCGTCAGCATCACTGATTTCACATGAGTATATTCCATCTTGATCTGAAGACAAATACTTTAAAATGAGGTTGCCTGACTCTGAGACACCCTTCACATGCTGCTTCCACCTCTCTGAGACTGTATAGTTGTCACTGGGTCCAGACCTGCTCACAATGATCTGACTGTGGTTGAATCTCCAAATGAGGCTCATTAGAGAAGTGTTTGAAGAGGAACAGGAGATTGTTGCCTCAAGGTCGCTGCCATTAATCTGTTCTGAAACAGCATATAGGCAAGAAAACAAATTAAAATGATGCAGGTGACACTGAAATTAAACTAGTGAAACACACATTCCAGCAGCATTTTTAAACATTTCCTATATATGTAGGCTGTAAAAGTGCATAAGTTTCACTGATCTTCAGAAGAAGGCTGAGTCTAGATGTTAGTATGAATGTACAAAGTCCATTCCATTAATCTTATTTTACTTATTAAATTCAGAGAAGAGTTGTGGCTGGAGCCAAATATGTGTCACATGGAAAGAAGCAGAGCACACCCTGGACAGGCCAGTAGTCTTATCTCTAAACTAACACAGAGAGACAGATAACAGCTCAAGCTCACATTCACACCTATGGCAAATTTAGAATCACCAGTTAGCCTAACTCCATACATTGCTTTGGACTGTGGGAGGAAGCTAGAGAATCTGGAGAGAACCCACACACAACACAACACAAGAAGACACACAACACACAAATCCCAGAGAGAAAGGTCTGAGCAGGCTGATTGTTTTAAACCCAGGACCTTTTTGCTGTGAGGTGACGTGCTAACCACTGTACCACCAACTGCAGGACACAGAAAGTAGTTTTTGGAAAACATTTTTTTAACATACAAATGTCTAAAATTAGTCTAAAACATTTTCTATATCTCTTTTGAAATTTACATTCTTATTTCACAAGGTTCGTGAAAAAGTACACCCTGTTTCAATGGTGGTTTTACATATCATGACACAATAAAAGTCATCTGATCAGAGATTATTTAAATACATCCTGAAAAGAGCAACAACATAAAACAAAGCCTATTATACTGGGTTGTGTTTTTTTAAGGTCAAACTGTGAAATGCTCAGACAAACTCCAAGAAACTCCAAAATAGACAAACAAAAAATTGTAAGAACTACATCTTAGACTCTACAGACCTCAGCCATAATGCACACTGTCACATTTAGGAAAACCCAAATGCAGCATATCAGCACCAGGACTTTCATACCAACTGGAACACAGTAGTATGTTCCAGTTGTACAGTAGTCCACATTTCTCTCAAGCTTTCTCTTTCCTTTGCTTCATTTTGGGAATGGCTGTTAGTATACAAGATAGCTGAGCATAGTAGTCATCTTGAGCTCCGACAAGCTGATAGCTAAGAGCACAGATTAATTATTGCATAGCTTACTCTTACTGCATCTGTACATTTGTAATTATTATTATCTGCTATTTCACAATTTAATTTGTACAGCTCTGATTTTGGTATGTGATGTGGATAATTCAAGTTAGATTTTTATGCTGAAGTCTTTTTAACTAATTTCTTTGTTTTGCTCTTGATATCACTTTAATTTTTAACTCTCATACTTTTGGAAAAGGGGATCCTGGAGCTTACATCCAGCTGACCTGAAGTAAAAATGAATTTAATAATAATCCTAAACATATGTATGTATGTAAATTTACATGATCTATACCACTTTGTCAGTTATGCTCATTTATGCACAAAATAAAGGATTTTTTTTCTCTTAATCAGAGACAGTGCAGAAGCATTATTCAAGGCGTGATCTTTTTTCCTTCAGAAAACAGGAAATATTCAATATTCAACAAGAAGCAGCTATAAAACTCATTTCCTAGTTCATTTTTAAAAATGTATTCATCCTTTATTTATCGAGGTAAAAATCTAATTGATAGTAAAAATGTAATCTCCAAGAGAGACCTGGCATCACGGCAGCAAAGGTAAAAAACACATGCCCCACATAACTTCATAACAATTAAAGCAAATAAAAATATACAACAATATTTCAGTTTTCATATGAGAGGTCATACTCACGTAGCTGCCTCAGACTGGCTCTCCTCCTGTTTCTCTGAGTGCTCACAGTGCAGCTGTAGACTCGATCACTTTCATCGAGTGAAGCTATCAAAGAACCATTGATGTTGTAGAGCTGCTGCTTGGTCTGCTCGACTGTTGTTGTATTCTTGAAGCTCACCTTGGATGGAGGTCTGGTTGACCAGGTGAGCTCAGGTTCAGGATAGATGCCCTCTGAGCTGCAGGTGATCCTGTTTCCTACATGCTGAATGCTGACTTTGACTGGGGCTGCAAAGGAGAAAACAAACAAACAAGAAAATTAATATTTTGAAATAAGATTTAATAATTTGTTGTTAAACACCAAAATTTTTCCAGCTTAACAACACATTTACTACATATACCAGGAGACACAAAGCCCTAGGTTATTAACTGGATCTCTAAAAGAATCTTTTTTGATATTCATATAAATTTGACTATTTACTACTTTGGTTTCTCATACTGTGCACTTCGAGGTCGATAAATGACTCCTTCTCTCTATTATCGGTGCTGATGTAGCAGCTGTATCTGCCCTCGTCCAGAACCTGCACCCCTGCCAGCTGGAGCGACGCATTTCCTCTGGAGAGCTGGTCCTTGAACAGTGACGTCCTATTTCTGAATTGCTGGTCCTGGGTTGTGAGCTGCTCTTTGTTGTCATAGTGCAAGTAGACAAGAGGGTGTCCCTCTGACAAGTGCATCCAGTGGATGTATGGATCTTCTTCAATGTCACCCTGGAAACTACATGGTAAGATGCAGCTCTCCTTGAAAACACAAGACACCTTGGCATCTGAAAATCAGATCAAGAGTATCGACAACAACAACATTCTTTAGTAAACAACAAATGCAAGACTGCAAGAACAAGGCCAAAGAATCGGGGGGTATCTTTTCCCTCCCCAGTGGTGGTCCACTATAGTAGGTAATTCCACATGTTTTGTGTCTTTCTCTTATTTTTGTATATATTTCTCTTGTTTTCAATTTATCCCTGTTGTGTATTATTTATATTTTAACCTGGCACAGTTGGTGTTGAGCACCCACAATTTTGTTGTACATGTACAATGACATGTACAAGGAGGAGGCCCCGGGGCAGACCCAGGACACACTGGAGAGATTATATCTCTCGACTGGCCTGGGAACGCCTTGGTGTTCCCCCGGATAAGCTGGAGGAGGTGGATGGGGAGAGGGAGGTCTGGGCTTCTCTGGTTAGGCTGCTACCCGGCCCCGGATAAGTGGAAGAAGATGGATGGATGTACAATGACAATAAAGGGCTATTCTATTCTATTCTATTCTATTCTATTCTATTCTATTCTATTCTATTCTATTCTATTTATTTGCTAGATTCTTCCACTGTTTCTGACACAGCCTCAGAGTGATTGGTGTTTCCTCCAGATTAAACAAGAGATCTTGTGCTTTTTAGGCAGGAGTGTACAGCACTACACTATGGAATTGTTAAAAATGCATTTTTTTGTTTTGTTTTCAAATTGATTACATTGTAATGTAAAAAAGTTACTTGTGACAACGTTCCTCCATGATGGAGTGCAAAGAAGGCAATCTACAATTTATTTGTCTGTTAAGACTGTGTGTAATGTACAGTCACATTGCATCTATTACACATATGCTACAGGGTATTGGCAAACCGTGCCTTTTATGGTGAAGTAATAAAGAAAGATCCCATCCTCATTAATGTGTTATTTCTTATTGTGTCATTGCCACTTCCATGATTTAAAAAACAAAAAAAAACTGGTACATAAACTCTCTCTTGCTAGAAGTCAGGAAAAGAGATAAAGAGATCAAGCCAACTGTCACAGATGTTCTCCAGCTCACGGCAGGATGTCATCTGAGACACTGGTACAAAATTATTATTATAGCATAAATATACTGCGCAGGACTCTCAAGCTGCCTCTGGTAGAGGACCCGAGCTTGAACGATAAAGACCACCATATGACACAGTAACTTTAATAGATATTCAAGCAACAGGCTTTTATTGCTGGGGTAATAACTGCTTGATTTACTGCTGCTGTGCCCGTGTATGGATGCAGCAGCTCTTTCCCTTTAGAGGCAACATATTGCTGCACAGATTTGGAAAACAGGAACACTGATCAAAACGTTTAACCGAGTCATTTTTCTCATCATGGTAACAGCAGAAAAATGTTTTACTCACCTCCTCTCGAAATCGTAGGTATTAAAAGAACTATAACAATCACCACAAACAAGGCAGCAATGATGATATGCATCACTGGACTGCAAGGAAGAAAACACAGTTCATTCTGAGTATTCTGGGCAAGTCTTCAGACATCAAAGTCACATAGTTCCTGCAGTCAAAGGCATTTTGTTTTCTGCACAAAGTCATGTTGGAACATGAAGATTTGTAGATGAGATCATGAAGGATCTTCCCCACCCATCTTGTAGTTTTATTAAATTTACTTTTTAGCAGAAGAAAAGGTTGAACGGATATACATATCATAACATATGCCATCTAAAAACACTTTAGACTCTAATCCTCCAGATTTTGCAGCTTTACTCCACAGCCAATTAATGTAATATCATTTAACATCTAACACATCACTTCAAAGACAGCATTTCAACAAAATCCATATCCCATTACTGTAACTTATATATATTTCACTTTTCACCTTTCAAATTCTTTCAAATGTATGACAGTAAATAACAACATAAACTAACTGACACCACACTGGTCAAGATTTACAGTGATACAGAAACATCTGAGGTTGTTAGCACTGTTGCTTCACAGCAAGAACGCCCTGGGTTCAACCCAGGACGTTCAGGGTGTAGCCTTAAGTATAAGCTTTATCAAAAAGGAAAGTTTTAAGTGTAACCTTAAAAGTATAAACCTTGTTTGTTTCCCAAATCCAAACTGGAAGCTGATCCCATAGCAGCCTAATAGCTGAAGGAACTGCCTCATATTTTACTTTTAGAAACTCTAGGAACTGATAGTGAAGCATTCTATAAGGACAAGCTACTATGAGGTATTTAAGGAATGATGGGTCCTGATAATAAAATAACAAAAAACTGATGCCCAGGCATGACAGTCATTCCAAGAGGTCCTGTGCACACTTGCACACATTCATACCAGAGAGTGAAGAGTGTTGGCTGAGAGTGAAAACTGTGGGAGGAAAAACCCCATAACCATATCAACTTTATCAAAGAGCAAATCAATTAAATGTGCACTTTTAAACATATTACCTCCATCCTCTAAGTCCATGTTTGTCATGGTCCCTGAATCCTCTTATGTTGTCCTGCCTGTTCCCCTTCTTTTTCTCTCACTCTTGGTTTCCCCCCTCCCTGTTCATCTGTCAGTGTATGTGTTGTGGTGATGTTTATTTCCCTTTTTCTCCAAAGTGACTCCTCGTGGTTCCTCGACTACCCTGCCAGGCACTCACCTGTCAGCAGAATACAAGCTTTAGTTCACATTGTAATACAGATATTCAGTAAATCAACATATAAACATAATCTGTGTAAAGATTTATGCTTCTAAAGTGAAACAGTGAAAAATTAAAGCACTTTTAATAAATAAATATTGTGCTTTTAGGTTCTTCTTTTGCATCTGGTTCAGTGAATTTTGGTTGGAGTGTGGTGAAACTTGATGTTTTGGAATAGGTGATTGCTCTGTGTGCTAACAAGCCATAATTTATATTGTTAGTCTGGTGAGTTTTGGTGTTTTTAGCGGACTTTTGTGTATTTACATAACTGCTCTTTTAATCATTGCTTGTTTTCGCCGTGTTTGGTGGTTGTAGACATTGGTTATATGTGCATTTAGCTGAGATTCAGGTTTCTGTGGATGCTACATATGCTGATATTTGCATATAAGGCTTGAGGCCTTTCTCTCTGTATAATCATAGAGAGTCACATACCTCTTGAGCCCCAGTGCCCCTCATACAGGGGCTGACATCTGCACTAACCAAAAGCCAGTGCAAAGTGTTGAACACTAGAGTGATATGTGAGAATTTATGACTGTTAGGTTAAAAGCCTTGCTGCAGCATTTTGGACGGCTTGAAACCTTTAAACAAAAAAGGTGTACAGCTTTAAAGAAGCTGTTGACAGACAGGAGAAAAGAGCAATACAAAAATCTGATCGGGAGGAGATGAAGGCACCCCTATCCTCGGCCATCAAAAGGTCATTTGTGACTTTAAGGAGAGCTGTTTCTGGGGAGTGTAACTTTCTAAAGTCCGATTGAAAGTTATCAATATTATGCTTCTCCAGTGCCTTCTGTTTTCAGTGATACCAGGACTTGGAGAGAGCAGAGTGGAGACAGGTGGAAGCTGTCTGGTTGTGGACTGAAATGACGGAGCAGTAGCTCAGAAACAAAAACAAGAGTTTTAGTGTTTGTTCAGGGAAAGTTAAGGGATTACTGAGGGGCAAGATTGAACAGGCTAAGGACAACTGCAGGAGAAAGCTGGAGTGGAAATGAGTTGAATTTGTTCCTCAAGGCCTGTGCCCCCAGCTTTATGAAGGCTTTGGATAACTCTTCACATTGAGCCTGAGACTGCAGAAGTGTTGTGCTGTGGAAGACATTATGCTGCTTTCCAACCTGTCATCAGACCACATTTGGATCCCTTCAGTTCGCTTCAGTTCCTCAGAATTGAGGTCCCCTGATGGGCTGGCGAGCACTGTGAGGGTCATGTCTTTTTACATGACTATTCCTCTCCCCTTTCCAATTCACACTCTACACTTCAGTGGACTTCAGCCACTCCACAGAGACCTGCCATCTTCAGAAGTTTTCTGATAACTCTGTGGTGGTTGAATGCATCAGTGGTACGGTGTACGTCACGGTGTACATTTTAGGACATTGTCAGGTCTCAGGAAAAAAGGTGTCAGGTCTCAGGAAAAAAGTTGTCAGGTATCAGTCTCACACGAAAAATTGTCAGGTCTCAGAACACAAGCTATCAGACAGAGAGAAAATCTTCCTGCAGGTGGCGCTGTTGTCACGTCCCACCAATGACTGTAGTGACAGCTGCAGTCACAGAGAAACTTGCGTATCTCTGTTCGGGAATAGCAGATAGAGCGTAGGCTCTGAGAGGAGGGCCAGCGTTTACGCTTCGAAAACACGACCGAGTGTTTTAACCTGACAGCCTGAGGTGTTCTTCAGTAAACTGGACTACCCGACAGAAGGACCCGAGGCCCCGCTGCACTGTTTCGGTAAGTTAAACGTGTTTGTAAACTAATCCGTAACTACTGTCCTTAGCTATGTCCTGAGACCTAGCTAGCTGTCAGGGTTCGTTTAGCTAATCTGGGTTCGTCAGCTCCTGTGCAGAGCTGAATATTAAAGATGTGCAAACAACAGCATGTTTTCAGTGTCTTGCCACATCTGTAAAGACAGTAACATTTTTTTTAAAAAGCTTGTACTTCAGTAACTCCTCATTAATCAGGAACTATGGATTAAAGTACTGTAGTGTACTGTAATACTGAAAAAATGTAAGAGAAGAACTTCAGATCCTGAGTGTGTGAGGACAGAAGAATCAGCTTTATTTCAATTTTGAGGGATAAAATTTATATCCGAGTTTGATGGTTCTGTTCGCTTTGTGATTACAGGGGCTGCCCTCAGATTCAGACCTCAGCACCATCCAGTGACAGCAGACAGATCATCCAACATGTTCACTGCAAAATGAACTGATGAAAACAGTACAAAGGTTAAAATACCACACGTGCTGTAGTGAAAGCTGCAGCTTTATTGATAAACTTAAGGACAAAAAACAAAAGGATTAATCACTCATGTAACTGTGTCACTATATATCAGTATTGACAGGACCTCAGTTTGTATCTCAGACCAGCACAGCTTCCGTTTTAAACACTTGATGTACTCAGCTGCATGAAGAGCATATGAGATTTTCTCTAACACACTTAAATAAAACCTGATGAAGGTCAAAGGTCGTCACTTGTATGTTGAACTACAAACTTGTCATCTGGAATTCTTTCACAGTTTTTGCAGATAGTGTGTTATTTACCATAAAGTGATTCAGAGTTATTCATACCAGAGTAACCAGAGAGGATCACATATTTTTAAATATATAACTTTCTACAGGACTGAATATAATATCTTTATGTAAAAGTCTGGAGCCTCTGGGGAGAATCCGAGTATTTATAACATTACACAAAGCAAAGGTCTCCATCACAGTGTTCATGAAATGCTGGGGTTTATCCATGTCCTGGATCGGGCCTATGGAGGAGTGCTGAAGATTTCCCTGTGAGGGAGCTGCTAGTGAAGATCATGAATCCTGCTTGATCAATGCGATGAGCTTCAGTCTTCCTGGTGTTTCTTAAATGATGCCTCTTACAGCGGGTCAACAGAACTTCTGGCACAGGACAGCTGTGATGAAAGAAAGGGAAGAAGTTTCTCCAAACCTCTGGACCCAGGAAACCCAGCTTGGTCCTGATGGTCTCCCTCACTAGTTTCTCTCCAGGGTGATTGTAGCTGTTGATATAATATGGACTCTATTATTAAATGAAAAGAACAAATTACAATACTGAAACCTTCTGCTAATGTTTTTAAAGTCTCCATGTTACCAGGCTGTAGAGGGCTCTGAAGATTTAAACAGTTTTAGATCCATGACACTCACAGCCTTATGTTAAAATCTCAAAGGACAGCATTATATTTTTGATATTAACAGTAACTCTGGGCCTCTGTAGAGTGTGCAGATGATCTCATCGCTGTCTAAAAATGGATAACAAAACCTAAGGAGTGCTGAATGCTTCAATAACAGACTATTAGAGTAGCAGGTGTGTAGCATCGCTAACTAGCTAGCAACAAGCCTCCAACACAGTGCATATGCTAGCGGCTAATCTAGCTAACGAATTAACAACAGAGCGATTTTAGAACTATAAGATGATAAGCTGTGTGTCTTTTTTATAACAGTGACATGGTTGTATTTACCTTAATTAAACGAGTCGTCAGTCGTGGTAAACCAGCAAAAACACTCGAGCAGCCGGGCTACGTAAAAAGTGTAGGGGGGCGTGTTTGCGGTCATGTCCAGCTGGTGTCACTACTCCAAATTTGCAAGATGGCAGCCTCCATCTGAGACTGAGACCTGACGTTTTTTCATGTGAGTCTGATACCTGACGTTTTTTCATGTGAGACTGAGACCTGACGTTTTTTCGTGTGAGTCTGATACCTGACGTTTTTTCATGTGAGACTGAGACCTGACATCTTTTTTCCTGAGACCTGACGATGTCCTAAAATGTACACCGTACTACAGTGGGGTCAGTCATGAACATCATTCCTGATGGGGACATTGTAATCCCTTATGAAATAAGATTTACGACAACATTTAAAGGTCAAAGTTTGCTAATTTTTCTCTCAATTATTGACTCTGCTGTCAGGATGTAATCTGACTCACTGGCTACATCGTGTGTCAAACAGTTGTTACTGCAGGTAAATGTTTTACAGTCACATAATGTAATCTCTATGAGTGCTGTCTGAGTTCAAAAGTAAGTAAACTATTGTCCACTTATTATACAACACTGGTTGGTCATTGTTACAGGGACCATGATGGGGACAACTGTTTTAAATATTGTCTGGTGGTGGACTGAAGTGAAGGAGCAGTAGCTCAGAAACTGAAACAGGAGTTTTAGTGTTTAGTGAAGCCTCTAAACTCAATTACAAACATTTCAAAACTTTGTTAGCTCCTATCACACCCTGTCCTCTCGAGCAGAGTAACTGTTTGCAATGCTTTTGGGAAAGCAGTTCCCAAACCCCCTCTCTGTAAAATCAGTATTGCTGTTCAATAAAAACCATTTGTTTTGTTCATTAGGACCAAGAAGAGAACCTCCTGCATGTTGCTTTAAACTCCATGCTTTTGTGACTTCCAGATTATTATCTCCAATCCGTCCCTCTTCACAGATTACAGCTTGTTCAAAATGCTGCGGCTTGCCTCCTAACTGGAACTGGAAAGTTTGCTTCCATCACTCCAGTTCTAGCTGACTTACACTGGATACCCATCAAATATCGTAATGATTTTAAAATCTTGTTGCTTACTTTTAAAATCATAAATAACATTGCGCCGAGCTATCTCACTGACCTTCTCAGCCTGTGTACTAGTCGAGCACTAAGATCATCAGGTTAGTTACTCTTGGCGCAACCTAGGTCTCAGCTGAGGACCCGAGGTGATTGTGCTTTTGTCTCAGCTGCACCTAACCTCACGAACAGCCTTCCTGCAACTATTTGTGCCTTGAACTCTATTCAATCTTTCAAATCATGGTTGAATACTTACCTATTTAATCTGGCACTCCTGACTAGCTAGCGCCGTCATCTCATCTATTTTAATCTTATTATTGTGTATTTTTTAGTGTCTTAGCTGATATCTTATATGTATGAATTGACCCTATCTCTCAATTGAGGTCTGATACCTACTTTATTTAGCCCACACTTCTGGTGTGTTAAGGCCCTAACACTAACAGAGCCTTAACACTTTAACACAGTGGGAGTGTCACCACAGGGCTTAAATCTGGGACTCTCCACCATTTGAACCTAGAACTGAAGAAACTTCATTTCGCCTCAGCTGTCTCAGATCAACTCCACATACAAAATATGAGAACAAGGGACAGCGTTTCTGGATATATTCATTAAAACATTTTGAAGCTTTCAAGCAGGCAGAAATGCTACATCTGTATTTTCCTTTTTCTTTTATTTGCTTGTTTTTTGTAAGTACAAAACAATACTAGGTAGAGCAATACTGGTTCATGCAAATTTATTGAGCTATATTGTTTATTTCTTGTGCTTCTTGGGACCCTGTTTTGGTTACTGATCAATGGGTGTGGTGAGCGTTGACTGTTTGTTGCTGGTAGGTTTTTCTCTGGTTCAATGTGGGACCCTGAGACGAAAATAAAACAGTTATATGAACACCGTCTGTTACAAATTGATAAATTAAAACTATAATTTTATTGTTAGCATAAGCTGCTAGTTGCTACTTTAATTAGGTCCATGCCCAAATTTATTGATGTGTTGCTGACATAAAATTCAAGTTATTTTTTCTTATAATATTATAATTTTTTTGTTTTGTTTTTGTTTTCAGTGTTTTATTTTGTATAAAACGTGTCTTTATGAACCTTTAAATTATTGCATTCTGTTTTTAATTTACATTTTACACAGCATCTGAGCTTTTTTAGAATTGGGGTTATGGGGCACCTCTGTTATTATGTTACTATCTTTGCGTCAGTTTTATTTTAATTTACTCTTTATTCAGGACATTGGACACAGTGAAAATGGGAGTCTGATTCCCCAAAATCCAAATAAAACATTTTTTGCAGTGTAAATGTTGTGCAGTCCTGATCAAACTGAATTAATGTGTTAGTAAAGTGGGTTTAAAGCACAGAATTGAACTTCATCTTTAGCTGGTTGTTTAAAGTTCCTGCACTGCTTAAAAAACAATTTGATTTTGATCATGTACACTGGAGTTGAACGATTCAGCTGTGACCAGTGTGTGCTCTCCCCCCTGCTCTTCATCCTCTACACCGATGACTGCAGATCCACACAGCCCAACTATAACCTGGTGAAATATGCTGACGACACAGTTCTCCTGTCACTGCTGTCAGGCCCCTCACAACACCACGGGCCCACTCTTCAGGAGTTTATAAAGTGGTGTGACAGCAAAACCAACGAGATGGTGGTGACCTTCTCCAGTAGACAGGGGGATCTGGCTGCTTCAGTCATTACCACCATCCACGGGAAGCCAGTGGAGGTGGTGGAGGAATACAAATACAAATTCTCTGCCAACACAGAGGAGATTCTCAGGAGGTGCCACCAACGGCTACACCTTAGGAAACTCAACTCCTTTGGAGTCAGCACACCCATCATGATGACTTTTTACTATGCCTTCTCCATCACCTGCTGGTTCCACTCCCTCAGCCTTCAGAACAGGAACAGACTGCAGCACACTGCATCAGTGTGTTCTAAAATCATTGGCCTGTCAGAACTCTGGCACAGGTTTTCATCCAACAGGCCCTCAGACAGGCAGCCAGAATCATCAACAACCTCTCTCATATTCTTCACGCCCTCTGGGCGATGCCTCCGTTGCATTTCCTCCAGGACTGAGAGGAGGAGAGCCAGCTTTTTAACTCCAGCAGATAAGAACATTTTCCACACCAGAAACATAAACTACACTCTTCTTACACTACTGACACTTTATTCACTTTTAGTCGCTAACAGTTATTTATTCACCTTTCAGTCACTTTAATTTTTAAAACTGTGCAATTTTAAAAATGTATATACTGTATATTCTGTGTATTTATTATTTCACTCCTATTGCCTGTCCTTATTGTCCTTATCTTCAACGTATGCTGATCGGTTGTTTGTTAATTGCTACTTGGAAATAAATAAAGTTTTCTGATTCTGATGTGTCATCACTGACCATATAGTGTATATGCTGGGACTGGAGAGGAGCAGCACGCCGGTGTTAACAGTGTGAAAAGAGCTGTGTGTAAAGACAGAGAGTTAATAAAGTTTTAATCCAAATAGCATCAGATTGAGAGCAAGAACCCTTTTTATTGTTTGAGTACAGACAGAAGCACAGAATAGACCCTCTTCAAGATACCAATTTAAACTTAAAAAAACACTGAAATCCTATTCATGCAATCATCGCTGGTGACTATAGGTGAGGATGGGAAATGTATCAACCAATCAGAAGACTGCATTGGCTTCGTGCTTTGCCACTATGCAGCAACACAGAGCCCAGATCACTGGAGATGCTCCATCAGTCCTCCTGTCAGTCACCTGCTTCACTCTTCCCTCATTCATGTTGCTTTGAGTGAACATGAACCATCACATTTTTATTATCTCAATAAAAACCGCAGCTGGCAGGTAAAATCATCCATTTTGTTGGTGAAAGTGTAAAATATCCCAGTCATATCGATAACTGGGACGAGGTCACCTTCAGTTCCATCAATCAGACATGAAGCCGATTAGCTTCCTTTCACATTATTTTAATGCATAAAACATTCACGTTGTCGGGTGACACTTGGGTTCCCACTGCAGAAGATCATTTTTTCTTCAGCTCCCTTTGATTTACACTCACATATCAAACATTTTTTTATTTATTAAGCTTTGGAATCGTTAGTTGGATGAATCAAAGGGACGTTTGGTGTATTAACAGCTCACAGGAGACTTTGCTTCTTTAAATCCATGAAGTTCAACTTCTCTGTTAACTGAAATTGAGGTAAAAGCATTACAACAATTAGAATTCATCTTTATTTTTTGAATTTCCAGATTGAAGGGGCTTTTGAACTCTGAGATTTACTGACATATTGGTTTCACCACTGTCTGACACGGTCATACATCTTTTAGATCCATAAGATCAATATAAATATACAAATTACTTCAATAGTTCAGACAGAACCTAGTTGTACCTCTTATCCTTTTGCATTACAGCACCAGGCAGACTGATGATAGGATGCATATGAGTACTACCACCCCTGCAGTTATTGCTATAATAGTCATGTATGCACTTTCCAAAATAAAAAAATAAGGTGTAGAAACAGTAACAAAGGGGGCCCAAGTTTGTCTATAAGTAGGCTCCAGTATTTGAGTAAATTACATTTCACCGTTTGTCAGCAGGACTAAGAAGAGAACCTTTATCTTCCTGCTTGTTGCTTTAAACTCCAGACCAGCAGGTGGAGCCAAATCAGCTCTGAACTGGTGGAACAACCTCCAATCAAACCAAAGTTGTTCAGCTGGAGAATTCTTACTTGGAGGAGAACCGAGTTAGTAATGTCTGTTTATCTGCAGAGGTGAGAAAAGCTGTTTGTGCTGTTTGATTAAGGAGCCAAAAACTGTTAAAGCTTCTTCACAGAGTTTTTCTCAGTTTGTGCCCTGGCCTCCTCTAAAGGTGAGGAGAGCCTTTGTAGTTTTGTCATAGATAGTTATTTTTATACATTTGAAAACTTGCTGTGATTGTTGGTTGTGGTTGTTTTTTTTTTTCCTGGAGTAATTTGGAAAAGCAGCAGAAACCATCAGAACTAGGTATTATTATTGTGTGAGGGTTTTTTCTATTATTTGTTTGAATTATTTGAATGTTTTAACCAAACTGTACTTAAGTGGTATTTCTGTGGTTGGGTTTAGAGTACGGTCTCCAAGCCTTTGTGACTTTTAGTTTGCTGAATGCTCTTGCAGCTTTCACTGAGACCTGATCTGTTGCTATTGTGATGAAAAATAAGTTGAACTTTGTACAGAAGTGATTCCTGCAGGGAGGGATCAGGATTCACAGGATTCAACCCTCAGGATGACCTTCTTTAAAGCCACCCCCAGACCCAAAAGCTTGGCTCTTGGGTTCAGATGGATTTGGACCTGCTGGAATCCGGGACATTAATTAGCATTCATTTTCATTTTCAAATAATATTATCTGCCTCATCTGGTATTTGTGGATGCACAAAATGTATCTGCAGAGTTTAGTTGGATGTTTATCCCAACAGTTGTAGCTCTGATGATTGTGTGTGCGTACCTTTAGCACACACAATCATCAGACAGTCAAATTTGCATGAAGCTCAGGGGTTTCAAACATAAGTCATTACTCCAATCTGGCCCGCTGGTTGGTTAATCGGTGCTGGTAATTCCAATGTGTTTAATGTCACAGGTGATTGGTGATAGGAAGAGGAGACTTGAATGGATTCTTCACAAAAGGTAAAAAAAAAATCTGTCTTTTGTTAATGTTGTTGTGTGTATCTGTTGAACATCTGTTGTTGTTAGACAGCTGTTTAAAACCTGTAACTTATTCAGTAAAAGCAAAATAATATTTGTCAATTAAAAAAGTCAAGCACAATGCACTCCGTGAATCGCTACCTTATCGTGGTGGAGGGGTTTGTGTGTCACAGGGATCCCAGGGGCTATGTTGTCTGGGGGCTTTTGCCCCCTGGTAGGGTCTCCCATGGCAAATTGGTCCTGGGTGAGGGACCAGACAAAGAGCGATTCAGAAGACCTGTATGAAAAGAACATCGAGGGAACAGTTTACCCTGCCCGGGACAGGGTTACCGGGGCCCCGCCCTGGAGCCAGGCCCGGGGAGGGTGCCCGAGGGCGAGCGTCTGGTGGCCGGGCCTTAGTCCATGGGGCCCGGCCGGGCACAGCCCGAAGAGGAGACATGGGCCCATCCTCCCGCAGGCCCACCACCCGCAGGAGGCGCCATAGGGGTCGGGTGCAATGTGTGTCGGGCGGCGGCCAGGAGCGGAGGCCCTGGCGGACCGATCCCGGCTGCCAAGACTGGCAATAGGGACATGGAATGTCACCTCTCTGGTGGGGAAGGAGCCTGAGTTAGTGCGTGAGGTTGAGAAGTACCGGCTAGATATAGTCGGGCTCACCTCTACGCATGGCTTGGGCTCTGGAACTAGTCTCCTGGAGAGGGGCTGGACTCTGTCTCAGTCTGGAGTTGCCCCTGGTGAGAGGCGGCGGGCTGGGGTGGGTATTCTATATCCCCGGCTTGCTGCCGTACGCTGGGGTTTTTCCCGTGGATGAGAGGGTTTGTTCCCTGCGCCTCAGGGTCGGGAACGGGTCCTGACTGTCATCTGCGCTTATGCGCCGAGTGGCAGTTCAGAGTACCCAGCCTTCTTAGAGTCCCTGGGGGTGCTGGAAGGTGCCCCACCTGGAGACTCTGTTGTCCTACTGGGAGACTTCAATGCTCACGTGGGTAACGACAGCGAGACCTGAGGGGCGTGATTGGGAGGAACGGCCTCCTGATCTGAACCCGAGTGGTGTTTTGTTATTGGACTTCTGTGCAAATCACAGTTTGGCCATAACGAACACCTTGTTCGAACATAAGAGTGTCCATAAGTGCACGTGGCACCAGGATGCTCTAGGCCGCGCAGGTCGATGATCGATTTTGTAATCGTATCACCAGACCTGCGACCATATGTTCTGGACACTCGGGTAAAGAGAGGGGCTGAGCTGTCAACTGATCACCACCTGGTGGTGAGTTGGATCAGGTGGCGGGGAGGACGCTGGACAGACCCGGTGCACCTAAACGCGTGTAGTGAGGGTGTGCTGGGAACGCCTAGCAGAGGCCCCAGTCCGCAAGATCTTCAACGCACACCTCCGCAGAGCTTCAACAACATTCCGAGGAGACTGGGGACATTGAGTCCGAATGGACCATGTTCAGCGCCTCCATTGCCGGGCTGCTGCATTGAGCTGCGGCCGCAAGGTGGGTGGTTGGTGCCTGCCGTGGTGGTAATCCCGAACCAAATGGTGGACACCAGAGGTGAAGGGAGCCACCAGGCTGAAGAAGGAGTCCCATCGGGCTTGGTTAGCCTGTGGGACTCCAGAGGCAGCTGACAGGTATCGACAGGCCAAGCGGAATGCGGCTCGGGCAGTGGCTGAAGCAAAACTCGGGTGTGGGAGGAGTTCGAGAGGCCATGGAAAAGACTTTCGGACTGCCTCAAGAGATTCTGGCAAACCATCAGGCGCCTCAGGAGGGGAAAGTGGTGCTCTACCTGCACTGTGTACAGTGCTGGCGGTGCGCTGCTGACGCCGACTGAGAAAATTGTCAGACGGTGGAAGGAATACTGAGGACCTCCTTAATCCCACTGACACGCCTTCCGAGGAGGAAGCAGAGTCTGGGGATGAGGGAATGACCCGCCAATTTCTGGGGTCGAGGTCACTGAGGCAGTTAAACAACTCCTCGGTGGCAGAGCCCCTGGTGTTGATGAGGTCCGCCCGAGTTCCTGAAGGCTCTGGACGTTGTAGGGCTGTCCTGGTTGACACGCCTCTACAATGTTGCGTGGAGATCAGGGCAGTACCCTGGACTGGCAGACCGGGTGGTGGTCCCCATCTTTAAGAAGGGAGACCGGAGGGTGTGTTCCAACCACAGGGGATCACACTCCTCAGCCTCCCTGGGAAAGTCTATGCCAGGGTGTTGGAAAGGAGAGTTCGTCCGTTAGTCGAACCTCGGATACAGGAGGAACAATGCGGTTTTCGTCCCTGGTCGCGAACACTGGACCAGCTCTTTATCCTCTCGAGGATACTTGAGGGTGCATGGGAGTTTGCCCAACCAGTCTACATGTGTTTTGTGGACTTGGAGAAGGCATTCGACCGTGTCCCTCGGGTGTCCTGTGGGAGGTGTTGCGGGAGTATGGGGTGTCTGGCCCACTGCTACGGGCCATTCGATCCCTATACAACCGTTGTAAGAGTTTGGTTCGCATTGCCGGCAATAAGTCGGACTTGTTTCCGGTGGGTGATGGGCTCCGCCAGGGCTGCCCTTTATCACCGATTCTGTTCATAATTTTTATGGACAGGATTTCTAGGCGCAGCCAAGTGGCGGAGGGCTTCCACTTTGGTGGCCTCAGAATCTCATCTCTGCTTTTTGGGATGATGTGGTTCTGATGGCTTCATCGGTGGGGGCCTCCAGCTCGCACTGGAACGGTTCGCAGCCGAGTGTGAAGCAGCGGGAATGAGGATCAGCACCTCCAAATCTGAGGCCATGGTTCTCAGCCGGAAAAGGGTGGAGTGCCCACTCGGGTCGGGATGAGTTCCTGCCCCAAGTGGAGGAGTTCAAGTATCTCGGGGTCTTGTTCGCGAGTGATGGGAGAAGGGAGCCGGAGATCGACAGACGGATTGGTGCTGCGGCTGCAGTGATGCGGACGCTGCACCGGTTCGTCGTGGTGAAGAGGGAGCTGAGTGTAAAAGCGAAGCTCTCAATTTACCGGTCGATCTACGTCCCGACCCTCACCTATGGCCACGAGCTGTGGGTAGTGACCGAAAGAACGAGATCGCGGATACAAGCGGCAGAAATGAGCTTCCTCCGAAGGGTGGCTGGCCTCTCCCTTAGAGATAGGGTGAGAAGTTCGGCCATCCGGGAGGGGCTCAGAGTAGAGCCGCTGCTCCTCCACATCGAAAGGAGCCAGTTGAGGTGGTTCGGGCATCTGACAAGGATGCCCCTGGGCGCCTCCTGGGTGAGGTGTTCGGGCATGTCCCACCGGGAGGAGGCCCCGGGCAGACCCAGGACGCTGGAGAGATTATATCTCTCGGCTGGCCTGGGAACGCCTTGGTGTTCCCCGGATGAGCTGGAGGAGGTGGCTGGGGAGAGGGAGGTCTGGGCTTCTCTGCTTAGGCTGCTGCCCCCGCGACCCGACTTCGGATAAAGCGGATGAGGATGGATGGATGGAAGCACAATGCACATCTTATTCACATTCTTCATAAACTGCATTAAAAATTACATTTAAAGGTGCAGCAAGTATTTCTTTTGTTGCAATTACATAACAGCAGAATGTTTTGCTCATTAATATGTGTATAATTTTAATCTTCCAACAAACTGATGCGTTCTCATAAACTTAGAATTGGGCACTGGTTTGTGGAAGCTACTATATTATCTTCCTTCTGTACTCTATATGACAATTAAATATTTTGTGATATTTTACATTTTATTTTACTCAGTCACCCCAGAGTAACTTCAAATGTTCTGCCTGGTGTTTATTTAGTGGGTGCACGCTGTCAGATCACTGTTTACTTCATAATGCCAGGTGTGGAGCATCCACTATTTACTGTGGATGAGGCAAAACTTTGAATGGATTTTATTTAGAGGGAGTCAGTGAGGCTCACTCCTGTGACAGCTATGCTGAGGTGAGGGTCAGATGCCTAATCTGCAGAAAAATTGGAAATTGTAACAATATCTGGAATAAATAAGCATCTTTTCCTCTGCTGACAGATTGATTACACTTTCAGATTGTATGAGAGTTTGTTTCCTAAGTGTCTGAGTCCAGCATTGTTTGATTGAGTTCGAAGAAATTTTAAGAAATGTTTGTAGAGCTGGTTAACACTGGCCAGCTCGCAGCAACACTTACGGGCAGAATATTCTCAACAACTCGACTCCGTATCACTGTCATATGTCAGAGGTGAGCTTCACTGACTATCAGACTCCTGTCACAAAGATTTACATCCTCCTCCAGAGTAAATGCATACAGACACCAGGTGATGTAAACCTCAGCCTGACATGACAGCCTACACTCGCTACAGATAGAGATGTTTGTCCTGCAGTGGCTGTGATAGGTAGCACTATGAACTTAAATTAGGAGGGAAAAGAAGACAGAATTTAGGAAACTGCAGTCTGCTGCTGACATGTAGCAGTGAGATTTTAAACTCTGTACTTTAAGTGACATTTTCATCAAACTTAAGATTAAATTATGTTTTTTTTCTTTAAATGAACCTTTTGACACAGGTAACCCACAGTGACTATTCCAAAAGTAAAGTGGGAGAAATTGAAATCGATAAACCTCATAAATATTTATTATTTGTGTCTGAGGGTGGCCGGTGGTGGTTAGCACAATCGCCTAACATCAAAAAGATCCTTGGGTTCAAATCCACTGGAATGAAGTCTGCATGTTCTCCCCTTGTGTATATGGGTTCTGTCCGGGTACTCTGGCTCCCTTAAATGGAAATTGTAAACTGGCTGTAGGTGTGAATGGCTGTTTGTCTCTGTGTGTTAGCTCTGCAATTGATTGGTGTACTGGACTGGTGTCCAGTGTTTACCTCTCATCTCAACCAGGGTCACCTGGGACAGGTTTCAGCCTAACTGCTACCCTGAATTAGATAAACAAAAGAAAATATATGAATCGATGTACCTGAGCAGAGTCTTATATAGATGCTAGTAACTCTGCACAGTGTAGTTTGATAACTCTGGTATGAAACTGCATTAACTTCATCCACATCATAGGTTACCCTTTTTCCTTTACTGCATCTCATCGGTTTGTTTCTCTGTCACTACAGGAACAAAGAAGCAACAACCAACAGAGACCTCAGCACTCTTCCGATGATGACCTCACGCAAGCAAAGAGAGAGAAATCATTCACTTGTGATCTTTGCGCAAAGAGCTTTATCACAAGGAGGCAGCTCGGGAGACACCAATGCTTCCACAATAAGAAAAGATGCTTCACTTGTGATGACTGTGGAAAGTCTTTTACTGAAAAGTTTAACTTGACAAGGCATAAGCTCATCCACACTGGGGTTAAACCATTCATCTGTGATGAGTGTGGAAAGTGTTTTACTCTGCAAAGTGACTTAAAATCACATCAACTCATCCATGTTGGAGTTAAACCATTCATCTGTGATGAGTGTGGAAAGGCTTTTACTGAAAAGAGTTATTTGACAAGGCATAATCTCATCCACACTGGGGTTAAACCATTCATCTGTGGGGAGTGTGGAAAGTCTTTTACTTCGCAAAGTGCCTTAAAATCACACCAACTCATCCATGCAGGAATTAAACCATTCATGTGTGGTAACTCTGGGAAGTCCTTTACTCTGAAGGGTTACTTGAAACAACATCAGCTCATCCACAGTAAAGCAAAACCTTAAAGTCGTGACTAGAAATGCACCAGTTCTACGTTTGGTTGGTATATCAGTCTGATCCAAATGAGTCAACAAGTTGGATCAGATATCGCTGCAAATCTATTGCTGCTCACTGACTTCGGTTATGTTTTGTGTAACACTTGTTTAGAAGATTTTACTGCAGTCACAGCACCATGAAGTGTTGCTACCAACTCAGTTACTATCGTTTCGCTTCAGGTGTTTCAGGTCAACTCGACGAACAAAATATGAGAACAAGGGACAGAGTTCCTGTATGCATTCATTAAAACATTTTGAAGCTTTCAAGCAGATTGAAACGGTACCTCTGTATTTTTCCTTTGTTTGTTATTTTGTAAGTAAAAAGCAATACTTGGTAGATTAATACTGGTTCATGCAAATGTATTGAGCTATATTGTTTATTTCTTGTGCTTCTTGGGACTCTGTTTTGGTTGCTGGTCACATAGGTGTGGTGAGCGTTGACTGTTTGTTGCTAGTAGATTTTTCTCTGGTGTTCATTTACCATAAAACTGTTAAATGAACACTGTCTGTTAATCTTACAAACTGCCAAATTAACACTATCATTTTTTTTGTTAGCATAAGCTGCTAGTTGCTACATTAATGAGGTCCATGCCCCAGTTTTTTGAGGTGTTGCTGCCATTAGATTCAATTTTTTTCTTATAATTGTACATTTTTATCAGTTTTTCTTTTCAACATTTTATTATGTGTAAAACATGTCTTTAAGCTTTTAAATCATTGCATCCTGTTTGTAACTATCTTTGTGTCCATTTTTGTTTTTACATATTTACTCTTTAATCAGTAAATTGGACACAGTGAAAATGGGAGTCTGATTCCCCAAAATCCAAATAAAATTATTTTTTGCAGTGTAAATGTTGTGCAGTCCTGATCAAACTGAATTAATGTGTTAGTAAAGTGGGTTTAAAGCACAGAATTGAACTTCATCTTTAGCTGGTTGTTCAAAGTTCCTGCACTGCTTAAAAAAACAATTTGATTTTGATCATGTACGCTGGAGTTGAACAATTCGGCTGTGACCAGTGTGGAAGGTCTTTTGCTCAACAGTTCACCCCATTCAAATTCATTTATGTACAGCATAATACTCAGATTTTAGTGCTCTTATGGGACCATGATAATCAGCTCCATTAACACTTGTACTTGAACTGAATTCTGTCAGGTCAAGTCCACATGTAAGATGAAACACCATGAAGCCAACTACACTGGGGTTAAGTGGCACCTCTGTGAGCCGCATGGTCAACAGTGTTGGGGAGTAATGGAATACATGTACCGGCGTTATGTATTTAAAATACAAACTATGAGTAACTGTATTCCGTTACTGTTACCGTTTGAAAATGTGGTATTCAGAATACAGTTACTTTGTTGAAATAAAGGGATTACACGGTGGCCTTTTCCTGTGACGGTCATGTTAGCCTATGCCCTCTCTATTTTTGGTAATTCCACGCTGGTGGAAACCCAAACAAAACACGCATTAAGAGGCCCTAATGCCTGTGTCTCAATGGTCGTGTCCAAATTCATGGGCTGCATCCTCCTGAGGCCGCATTTGTAGACCAATTACGTCACAGTGACGCGCCGAAGGCTGTCCAAATTCGTAGACTCCTCCGAATGCAGCCAACAAATGCGTCCTCCTTTTCCCCGAATTTGAAGGATGGGTCGGGTGTGTCCTTCGTGGCCCACCATATCCCAGAATTCATAGCGCGGCCCAGCCAAACTCTGGCAATGGCGGCCGCTACTAAGTTTTAATATTACTCTTATTAATCTTTCTGGGTCACAAAATAAACTTTTAACATCTTTTCATGCGAGAATGTGGGTGTGTAAACTTCAATATCTGCTCGGTTTATCAAGAAATCACATATTTGCAAAAGTGCTTCGACGTTTTCGCAGACGTCTGTTACCCACCAGTTCGATCGCTAGCCGGGAGCTCGTGGGTCACTGAAGCTGCCGAGAACGGCACAACTCCCGGCACATCATTTTCAGATCACCGCAGACTTTTGCTCAGGTTAAACGTAATATATAAGTCACTTAGATACACATTTTAGATAGCAATGAGCAGACGGCCGAGTTCATTAAACTCCACCGAGACAGCGGTGACGCTAATCAGAATGCTAGACCGTCCAATTTCACAGCCGTTTACTTCGGGCCTACCCGACCTTCTGAGGACCCGGCCCACGTAGACCGCGAAGGCCGGGTCCTCAGGAGGATGCAGCCCATGAATTTGGACATGACCAGTCTCACGCTCATGTCACCTCTACTTCCGACCCGCATAATGATGTGAAGAAATATTTTTAAAATTATTATTCAAAAAATGATTTAATATGAAGGCAATGGGCAGAGTGTTACAGGCATAGCCCTAAAGAATGTAGCCTTATTGGCAGTGTAGTCCGTACTGCAGGGAGAATGGACCCGTTATGTGTCTGTGAGCGAGGGAGGGAGAAAAAGGAGCGTCGAATCGTACGAGTTGTCACCGAGCAGAAACGGGAGCTGGAAGCATGTAAATATAATAACCACTGCAGCCAAAAACTGACGAGCCCAGTTGTGAGTACGCTATTAAGACTCGACTGCACACTGTGTTCGTGTTTCCCTCTGAAACAATAAGTTCCATTGGAGCAGCCTTTCAGTGCCTCTCTCTGTCTCTCGCTAGCAAAGTCGACACAGACAACAAAGTACAGCTAGTTTTAAATAGTAATAAATCACAAAGCAATAGTACATGCATCTAAGTAATCGGAATACGTTACTCTCATTGAGTTATGTTACGGAATTAGTTACAAAATACATTTTGTGGCATGTATTTTGTAATCTGTAGTGGAATACATTTTAAAAGTAACCTTCCCAACACTGATGGTCAATGATGTCACAGAAGTGTCATCACTGACCATATAGAGTATATGCTGGGACTGGATAGGACCAGCACACCGGTGTTAACAGTGTGAAAAGAGCTGTGTGTAAAGACAGTGAGTTAATAAAGTTTTAATCCAAATATTAGTGTCACATGGAGAGCAAAGACCCTTGTTATTGTTTGATTACAGAATGAAACACAGAACATCTGAATAGACCCTCTTCTGGATACCACATCAAACTTCAAAACACTGAAATCCTCTTTATCCTAATCCTATTCATGCAATCATCGCTGGTGACTATAGGTGAGGATGGGAAATGTATCAACCAATCAGAAGACTGCATTGACTTTGTGCTTTATGCAGCAACGCAGAGCCCAGATCACTGGAGATGCTCCATCAGTCCTCCTGTCAGTCACCTGGGGTCCGTTCTTCGTACCTCGCTAAGTAAGTTAGCCGGATTTGATTGTTGACGATTTCGCGTGATCTTGGATCGTTCGGTTCTCCGAAGCTCATCCGGGACTTGCTGTCATAGCAACAGATCCGTAAGCGTAAACCTGCTCGGGAGCAGGTTTACTTTATGTAAACAGGATTAGATCGCGGCCACTCAGGTATGTCCGCTTCATTTATACGAAAGCAACAGCGATATTTCCCCACTGTTTTACCATAAATAAATATTATCAATGTAACTAAAGATAATGCAGCATTTGATTCTTTTATTGATTTCATACAGATACATACAGGTCATTTCCTAAAAAAAGGGAAATGTACTATTAATCATTCTATTTCATGTATTTGATTATTTCAGATGTAATTCATATTTTAGAGTAGTAATAGTAAATTACTTCGTGTAATCAAGATGAGAGACCACGGCTATAAAAGCGAAGGTGGATTTGGGAAGTCTGTTGCAGCCATGTCCTGTCCGTTTGTACGCGAGCAAGGAAGGTGCAAGATTGATAAGGAGAGTTTCCAGAATTCAGCGGATATTGCGGGATAGACGGGATCCTTTAGCTCAGCGCGACGGTGTGCTCATAGAGAGATATCGATTCTCCCGTCAGGGTATTATTTACTTAACTCTCTCTCTCTCTCTCTCTCTCTCTCTCTCTCTCTATATATATATATATATATATATATATATATATATATATCCCAACTTACTGTGCATGCTTCAGTCACCCCTTGCATGGGAACAGGTAAAAGTGATGGAGTGTTATGTCAAACTACACACAAAACCCACAATGTCAATAAATGTCACAGTACAAAAGGGGTGTGACGAGGGGTGCAGGACCACCACCTGTCTTTATTTGCTCTGCCCTTTTCTTGGTTGCTGTTATAAACAAACAAACAGATTATTTCAGGGTCTCTTTTCAAGAGACTAAAAGCAATCTAAGTGATAAATATTACCATTCTGTAGAATATTCTTATATTTCACTTTTACTTGTTCCCATGTTCTAGTGGGTCCTGTTGTGGCTCTAAAGAGGATATAATGTAATATAATATAATAAATTACTTACGAGTTTAATTTGTCAGCAACTTTCTGCCAGCCCTCTCTCCTTGCTTTTGCAGCCTTTGCAGTGTTCCCCTGCGTTTTAATTAAACTCTGAAACTCCTGATATCCCTCAATCAAGAGTTCTTGGTCTGCTGCCGTAAAATACTGTGCGCGCTCCTTCGACATCTTCGCCGACCAATCACAGGGTTGCCGATCAATGTTTCTACTATCGATGCGTAGCCCCTTTTAAGCCACCCAGTGATCTCAGATTACTTCATCCAGCTATACTAATCGTCAACAACAGGTGTGTTCGGAGAACCGGATTAGCGAGCTCAAAGTTAGCGCGATGATTTGATCTTGGATGTGTCATTTGATCTTGGATGTAGTAAGCGAGGTACGAAGAACAGACCCCTGCTTCACTCTTCCCTCATTCACGTTATTTTGAGAGACAAATTTGGTCCAGCCATTTAATCTTTGTGTATTGTAGGGTCTACCTTACAAAAAAAGCACCTTGAGTTCTTGTTACTTGGCACTGTATAAATAAAATTGAATTGAATCTTGATCTTCAAGGCTTATCTGTATCAGTAGGCCTCAGCAGATGTGTTTATAGAGCTTGTGTTTATGATCACTTTGGACCAAATGTTGGACATAGCTGAAAAGTTAAGCACATGTAGAATTGCCTTTTTAATGACTGAGGTGATGTAGATAGTTGCAAAATCTTTGGTACCCGTAGCAGTCTGTTGTTATAATTTTGTAGTCCCATAGAAATCTTTCCAGCATGCAGATAGCAATGCTCTAATCTTAGAAACCCAAACACAGATGTAAATTGAGAAATAAACTAAATACAAAAATATTTTAAAAAGTCAAAAACCTGATTGTCCATCACATTTTTATTATGACAATAAAACCTGCAGCTGGTAGTTAAAATCATGCAGTTTGTAGGTGAAAGTGCAAAATATTCCAGTCATAGTGGTAACTGGGACGAGGTCACTTCCAGTTCCATCAATCAAATGTGAAGCCGATTAGCTTCCTTTCACATTATTTTACTGCATAAAACATTCATGTGTCTGGCTGACAGTTGGGTTCCCACTGCAGAAGATCATTTTTTCTTCACCTTCCTTTGGTTTACACTTACATATCAAACATTTCTTAAAATTCAGTTATTGAAGGTTTGCAATCTTTAGTTGGATGAATCAAAGGGACGTTTAGTGTATTAACAGCTCACAGGAGACTTTGCTTCTTTAAATCCATGAAGTTCAACTTCTCTGTTAACTGAAATTGAGGTAAAAGCATTACAACAATTAGAATTCATCTTTATTGTTTGAATTTCCATTTGTCAGACTGAAGGAGTTTTTGAACTCTTATTCTGGAACTTTTTACTGAAATTATTTTGGCTAAGCTGAATTCATCAAAGTAAGAGTAAATCTAAACTGGCTCTAGGGAATATTTAGATTCATGATAAAAGTGTTCTCCAGTATGATAACTAATAGCACGGTGTGCATTTTTATTCACAATATTTACTTACATGTTGGGTTCGCCACTCTCTGACGCCGTCATGCTGTTTTCTTGCTGACCTGAGACATGTTTTGGATCCATAAGATTGATACAAATATACGAATTACTTCAGTAGTACAGACAGAATGTACTTTTACCTCTTTTCCTTCTGCAGTACAGCACCAGGCAGACTGACGATAGGATGCATATGAGTACTACCACCCCTGCAGTAATGGCTATAATAGTCATGTATGTATTTCCTGAAACAGGAAAAGAATCTGATTTTTAAATTTCTCCCGGATGCCTTAATATGTTTATTTTGTTTGTACGTCAAAAAGATTTTAAAAGTTTTGAATGATTCTTGCTTTTGTGGATTAGAAGGACCCAACATAAATCCCTTTACCTTGACTTATTTGAATAATGGTGTAATTAATCAGCATCTCCTCAACATTACTAATCTCACACGTGTATATTCCCTCCTTCTCTGAAGTTAAGCCCAGTAATGTGAGGCTTCCTAACTCTGATACAGCCTTCACATGCTGCTTCCACTCCTTTGAGACTGTGTAGTTGGAACCAGACCCAGTCTTTTCCAAAATTGCACGATTAAGGAATCTCCAAATGAGGCTTGTTGGAGAAGTGTTAAAGCTGGGGCAGGGGATTGTGGTTTCAGTGAAGCTGCCAGTAACTGAAGCTGAAACAACACAGAGGAAGGTTGAGTATATGTCAAGTATAGATGAACAGCCTACACATGAAGTGCTTCTGTGTAAATCTAATGCATGTGTTTCAGTATTCAAAAATAAGCAGCTTTCAACCTCATTTCCTAGTTCATATGAGAGGTCATACTCACATAGCTGCCTCAGACTGGCTCTCCTCCTGTTTCTCTGAGTGCTCACAGTGCAGCTGTAGACTCGATCACTTTCATTGAGTGAAGCTATCAAAGAACCGTTGATGTTGTAGAGCTGCCGCTTGGTCTGCTCGACTGTTGTTGTATTCTTGAAGCTCACCTTGGATGGAGGTCTGGTTGACCAGGTGAGCTCAGGTTCAGGGTAGATGCCCTCTGAGCTGCAGGTGATCCTGTTTCCTATATGCTGAATGCTGACTTTGACTGGGGCTGAAAAATACAGAGTGAAACTGTGGCTTTTCAATGTAACACTACAACTGCTACATTTATTAGAGGCTGGTATAAATCTTTTGAAATATCGAGTACTTAAAAGAAAGGAACATCCCCCAAAACCTCAGATTTGTCATACTGTGCACTTTGAGGTTGATAAATGAATCCTTTTCTGTATTGATGGTGCTGATGTAGCAGCTGTATCTGCCCTCATCCTGAACCTGCACCCCTGTCAGCTGGAGTGAGGCGTTTCCTCTGGAGAGCTGGTCCTTGAACAGTGACGTCCTATTTCTGAATTGCTGGTCCTGGGTTCTGAGCTGGTCTTTGTTGCCATAGTACAAGTACACAAGAGGGTGTCCCTCTGACAAGTGCATCCAGTGGATGTATACTCCTCTAGTGTTTCCCTGGAAAGTGCACGGTAAGATGCACGTCTTCATGAAAACACAGGAAACTTCAGTATCTGAAACATCAGATAAAAAGACTGTTAATGACTGATGAAGTTTTGCACATGAAATATTAAAGTGAACCATTTCTCAGTCTGTCTCAGCTGGTGCTAGTGAATGCTTCACTCACCTCCTCTGGAAATGGTCAGAATCCACAGAAACATGACAATCACCAGACACATGGTACTGTCGATCCTGGTAATCCTGATCCTGTAACATGTCATTTCACATGGAGCACTGGACTGCAGAGAAACGTTAAGTTTGTACTTTAGAAATGTAGCTTTCACTGAGGGGAACAGGCTTTTATGATTAATGTTACCAAAAGTATCCGATTTACCTGCACAACTTCATGATGGAACCTGCTGAAACAGACATGAGACAAAAGGAAGTCCAAAGGCAGCTCTGTGAACACCTGCACCTGGTATCAAATCAGCCATGTGGACTTAATTAGAGAGAGGACATGAGAGAGAGAAGGGGAGAGAGAGGGAGAACAAGGAACATGCGAATAAGTCCTAACCAGTGCACACAGTTATAATCCAAATGTAATATTCACTGTGTTGTGGTGATTACAGCTGGTTAGAGTTACTTTTTTAAGTCCCTTCATGGTTGTTTGTACAGCTAAACTGATACTAAAATGAAGGACAGTAGGTAAACTCAGATTTTAAAAACAAATAAACTGCAAATTCAGTGTTGATTGTTTTTTGTCACAATTTGGTGGGGCAATCAATCTAACACAGAAAAACTCACAACTCTGGGTCTAAGGCCAAGGGACCATGCCACCTCAGTTCTGGAATGACCTCCTGATTAGATCTCTCACTCTTTAAGGACAACATGGTACATTTCAACAAACCCCAGTGAAGATGGCCTGTGGTCCACACTGTTGACAAACAAGGATGTCTGAGAAAAATGTTCTCAATTTTCTCAGTTTCTGATATTTAATTGAAATTGACCAATTATTGAAACCTCCATAAAAACTGGCTAACCAGTTCATATATGGTACTGGCTTTATACTTTGCTAGCTTCAAAATGTTACAACAACAAAGGTTCTTTTAAATACACTCTTAACACTGTTTAAGATTAATTTTCTTTAATAAATTAATGAAGGGTATGATAGAAAAATAGTGACTGTAAAATGCATTTTTTATATTATTAACCTCCTAGGACCTGGCGTCCACATATGTGGACATCACTTTTTGGGTTATTAAGACTAAAATACTCAATTTTGCTCTACAAGGGCCTGATGTCCACTTACGAGGACATTATACTGCTGCTGTTCTATCAAAATTTTAAACGAATATCCTCATATGTGGCTCTTATTTTTGTTAAAAACAAAAATAAAGTTAAAAAAAAAATCTGGTAATTCTTTGTTTTTACATTCATTGGGCCCCAATATGCCCAAATATCAAAGAGAAATTAAAAATGCATGCCATGGAAGAGTTCAGGTCTTAGGAATTTAAGTAGATTCTGACAAAAGTACAAGTCTCCTGTTAAAGGGAGTGCCTGAGGAAATATTTGTTTTGTGCTGTTGGACATCAACAGAGGACACAGGCGTGGTTTAATGTTCACTCACAGCAAACACACCACAGAGAGAGAAAGAGAAAGGATAACTGACACAGGTAAGCCACCACAGGAGGATCCTGACTATTGTTATGATTATTAATAGTAGTAGTGGTAGTATAAGTAGTACTGCTACTACTAGTAGTAATTAGTAGTACTACTATTGATTGTTATCCAAAATGTGTTTTTGATTTTGCTTGTTGGACTATCCACCCACTCAGTAAAGGTGCATTTTCACTTTATGTTGTCAGCGCGTCTCATCAGCCTTCATTTCAGTCCACAGCCAGTTATTCATGACAACTCTACGAAAATACAGTAAGTATTTGTACTTCTTTACTTCCCGTTACTATCACGACATCTGCTAACATCCCATCTCTAAATAAGACCTCAAATACAATAATTTAAAATACAATTAAAGTGAACTGCACTAATGTTCAGACTATGTGTAAATGCTTTGCAGTCAGTTTAGCTCTTTGTGGGCTCTTAAAAATAAGATTCAATAAAAATGCGTACAGAGAGAGAGAGAGAGAGAGAGCGAGAGAGGAGGCCGTCTGATCTGTTGTAAATGGAAAGAGAAAACTTGATTCACATGACTGAAGCGCACTGTTGACTCCATCTGGAATCAGAGAACAGAGGGAGAAAAAGTGCTGAGGCAGGACGTGGCATGCTTTTTCAGATATATCAGTTTGTTTTGTCTATGTGGACTAGTGGGAAGAAGAGTTAATCAGTTAATCACAGAACTCAGCTCTGCAGATAGGGGCCATAGGGGCCCCTATCTGCAGAGCATTTTAAACATATAATTGGCAAATTAGCCAATGCAAAACTTTATCTACCTATTAAAAAAAGAAGATAATCTTCTCACAAACTGGTGTTTGATTTTGAAACAGGAAAAAAGTGGGGAAACAACTGAAAAGACTAACATTTGAATGAAACCTGAAAGCAAGTAAATACTTTCTATGCTGCCTTATGGTAAACTTTGGTAATATTGATGTATAAAGAACAACACTGGCTGATGATGAAATACAGTCAGCTGGCACAGTGACACTGCCAGCATTAACCTGCAGGGCTGGACTGGGACACAAAATTGGGCATTTTGACCAGAGACCGGCCCACCAGGTATTAAAGCTATAAAGCCTTTGAATGAAGACAAACGCTGTTGTGACAGTGATGTAAAGTCTTTTTGGAATATGTATGATTTCTATACAATTTATGTCAGATAAAAACTTTGTTCGCAAGATTCAGATAATTATTTTTTAAAAGCTAGATATTTTAAATGAGAATAAGAAAGTATTTCTTTGTGCCCTTCTCTGCCTGTTAATGCCCTACCTGGTCCCCTGGCAAAAGTTTTGCTAGACCTGCCCCTGCACAGTCACCAGCTGTCAGCTACACAGAAAAGGATCCTGGTGTTATCTGTCTCTTAGAAACAGTTCATAACTTCAACTCATTCATGTCACCTAAAAGGTAAACCTGTTTCTCCATCACCTGTTCAGCTCTGATGATTCAGTAAGAACATCTCCTGGTTTCATCTGCATGTTTCCCTCTCACCAGATAACCAAACCGATATCATGACCGGCAGGTTTTACAGCTGTGGCTCCAGCAAACATCAGCTGATACTAGAAATTAATAAATTCTAACAACAGTTGATCAAGCTTAAACGTGCTGCTGTTGTTTAGCGCGACATCCACTGGTTTCCTCTTTCTGGCACAAAGTGCTTAAACAAAGTTATTTTGCAGCCTTTTATCTTTTACCTTGATTTTTTAAATAACTACTTCAAACTATGTACAAAACAATCAGCTGTTCTGCATTCAATAAGATGCCACACAAATTATTTGAGCCACTCCCCAAAAATTAATTTCTGTCCACTATAAAGGAGAACATCACAGCCTGATACCTGCAGGTTTGTGTCAAGGTTCTGGGTCATTCTGACCCAGCTTCTTCAGTTCTTTATATTTTGGTATGTCCCTATTGTATTGATTATTATTCTCGATTAAGTGCAGCGTCTTCTGCCTCCTTGTAAGTTGTTTCTGGTTTCCTGTTTTACTTTGGAGGTTCGTGTCTGGTGTCAGTGTGTTCGGTTTACTATTCCCCTGTCTCGTCAGCTGTGATTTCTCCCAGGTGTGTTCCCCTCCTGTGCCTCATCCCTTGATTACTGCCGTGTGTATATTAGCCCTGTGTTACCTTTGTTCTCTGTCGCATCATTAACGTCTACTCATCATCAGTCTGTGCTCTGTTTTCCATCCGTGTGTATCTGCCTGATTAGTTTGTATTTTCCCAGTTTAGTTAGTCCGCTGTTTACCGGCAACCTACTAATAAAGTGGTTACTTTGAGTTCTACTTCGCCTCACTGAAACCTGCATTTTGGGTCCTTCTCTCCTTGCCTGCCGATACGCAAACATGACAGTCTGACAGCAGCAGGCGTATCACTCCTGTTCTCTACCTGGAGACAGCAGTCGCCTCATTGTTCTGTACACACTCCAAACACTTACTCACTCTCTCACTCTCTCTCTCTCTGTCTCTGTCTCTCTCTCTCTCTCTCTCTCTCTCTCTCTCTCTCCCCCCTGACAGGTATCAGCCTGTGATGTTCTCTTTTATAGTGGACAGAAATTATTTGGAGTGTCACAAATAATTTGTGTGGCATCTTATTGAATGCAGAACAGCTGATTGTTCTGTAAATAGTTTGAAGTGGTTATTTAAAAAAATCTAGATAAAAGGTAAATGGCTCCAAATAACTTTGTTGTTTGCAAAACTTGTGCATATGATTTTAAAATTGACAATTTATATTTGCATTTAAAATTATGATTCATTAAACATGTTTGTGGTTGTTACAGTAAAATATATAACTTTCTACTCGAATTTCATGGTTTTTGTCTGACTTTAGATCAATTGTGTTAATACAGTATGTCAAAATGAAAACATAACTGTAAATTCAGGCATGTGAGGTTGTGCTGAAAAGAATGATACCAAACAAGGCAAATGTGGAGGGAAAATCAAAAGTAGTTAAAAATGGCCAATTATACCCTGGACCCCAGAGGGTTAAACGTTCTTAAACACAATTGTTACTTTTCAAGTAATTAATTACTTTTAAAATCTTGTAACTCAGTTACTAACTCAGTTACTTTTTTGAAGAAGTAACTAGTAACTATAAGTAATTACTTTTTCAAAGTAACTTGCCCAACACTGTTTATAACTACTTGGCACAACCACATTTATCCTTCAACAAAGTGTGAACTCTCTTAGACAAGCTTTCTTGTAATTTCTTTAAATAATATTTTTCAACATCCAAGCTCTTCTTTGCAGTTTGTCTTCTTTTTGCTCCTTTGTCCATCAAAGTGATTTCACTCTGCTTCAGTAATGTTGAGGTCTGGACTCTGGAAAGGCCAGTCCATGGCGTCATGAAGACTGCAGTGGCTGGTCCCTGACCTAGATCAGACTCAATTTGAAAAAAGAGTGAAAACAAAAGAAAACACTTCAATCTGATCATGTCTGGCTGTCATACAATGTGAAATTGGAAAAAGACGTTTATGAAAGTGAAAAATTGATTTTTAGGACACTCAGACTAAACATTGCTGGCATAATCTTAGTTTAACCAGCTGTTATTTTTCAGCTGGGTTGTTGTCCGGGTTGTAGCATTTGCAACACCATAAACATACATGTTTATGCACATTTTTGTGTATTAGAGCCCTGACTTCACTTCAGAAGGAAAGGATTGAGGTGAGGAGGAAGAGGATGAAAGTTTGTTGGTCAGTATATCAGTATACTGTCAGTCGTCTCTTTTTTGTCCCATGTTTTCTTGTCTTTGGTTAAGGATTCATATCTTGAGTCTGAAGGTTTTCCTCTATGGTCTGAACACCTACAGGTTTCTTCTTCTCTGACTTTGGCATACTACCTGTATGGCCGGTCTCTAGTTACATTCCTAAAATGTGATTGGGGTAATGATACTGCCCATCTCAGCCAATGTAGTCAACACGGCAGGTTAACATAGCAGCATCCACAAACTAGTGCCCGCTCCTGAAAACTGTCTTCAGACTTACCAGATGAATTAAGTTTCTCCCTATTCCTTGTGTATCATGATGATCCGGTTTTTAGTTTACATGACAATTCTGAAATTGGCTTATTGGAGAAAGCTGACTGTAACTTAACAACCTCTGCTAATGTGAACTCACTGTTTCTGGTTTACCTCTCAGACTGACTTTCAGAAGTTCACAAGATGAACATTTGTGCTGAGGAAGAAAAGAGTGGAGCAGAGTCTGCAGGATCCAGCTGTCCCTCTATGAGAAGTGATTGCTCCAGACTTCATCCTTTAAACTTCAGAGATGAACCTAGACCCTCAGACACAACGTAAGACTCAGTTCTACTGAGATTTTCTCATCCTCCCTCAGTGTGTAACCACGAGTCCATTTAAATTTGACCTTTATGTGAACAGTACACCCTATTAGTCCAGTTCTTACTGAGGTCATTTTTATTTTCATATTAAAACAGCTTCAGCACAAGATTAAAATATATTTTATGTTAAATTTAAATGTTTATGTCAGCAACATCCCTACATAAACAAGTGTGAGTAAAATAAATTAAGAGGACTAATGCTGCCAGGATACAACAGAGCAACGCCCCACAACTTTGTTTCCAAAAATCAAATAAAATATTCACAGTCAGCTTAATCAAATGAAATTCAGCTGTTAGATGAAGCATATTTCATGCACAAGATATTAACAACATCTGTCCTTTGGCTGGATCCTGTCTCAGTATAACAGGAAGAAAGAAAGAAAGTTAGAGACTGGGGTACTACCATACAGGAAGAATGACAGAGAGTAGACTCTTTAACAGGGACATAGTAACAAAAAAGTATCTAAAACTTGATAAAAATGTTCAGATGATTTTATGTTTGGAAATTCAGTTTGACTTTGGATACATTTTGCTCAGTTATAGTTACAAAGTGTATGAAAACGTCTGGTCAGATAGCTTTAGAAATAGATAAATCTAACATGCTTATTAAAGTTTCTTTAATGAGGCCACATGTGTGAAACAGCAGATGTGACAAACACACTCCACTGCTTAAATACCACTACACCTGGCTGAGGTTGTAGTTGTTGGAAGCTGGAGACAGATCAGTGTTAAGTAAGACAGGCTGACAGGGAAAGCACTTTATTACTGTTGATGAAATCAAAAGCAAACATCACATCGATGATTCAAGCACCAGTTTTCTTCATCTTAAAAAGTATTTCCCTTTTCTCGTTCCTCTTTTGGCCATCAAACTGTCTGCACAGTGTTGTCAAATTTTGATCCATTTTTTTAACTGATAAACAACAATTGACTTTAATGATAAAGAAATGTGTTCACAGAGAGAGGAAGGCGATCTCAGAGGATCCAGTCTCTACCAGCTGTGGACCAGAAAAATCCAGAACTGAAGCACAACTGCAGATATCCAGTAAGAGCAGCTGTCTACAAAGTAGGATTAAGCATCCGCTTATTCATGGACTCATTTCTGAGAAAAACTGTTACAGTCAGAGTTGTGTAATACATCCTCGGTACTTAATGTGGGATCGGGGAGGGGCCGAGGGAAGTGAACTGAGTTCAAGGTGGAACTGTCGATCTTTAATAAGTGGTATTGTGTAGTAAAGGCACACAGGCTTTTATCGGAAAGTTGATTGAAAATAATTAAAAACAAACTGGAGCTGCAGAAACAGAGTTAAACCAGTATTGTACTATCAAATATTATCATAATAATATATCATAATAAAAAGGTAATATTGACTGATTTTTTAACATGTTTGGATAGTATTACTATATTATAAGGCGTAAATTAATCCTACATTATCTTCCCAATAGTCTACTTTGTTTAAAAGCAATAATTTAAACATTATGTTTAATGCTCTGGATTATTAAATGGAAACATTGGTCATAGTTTCTGTGTAAAAAGTGTGAAACAGAGCTACAAAAACCTGCATGTTTCTATTTAGTAACATATTAATAACAGACAGAGACCTTCTTTCACAGGATATTTTATATCAGGATTCAATACATGACATGGTAAAAATATTTCAGGTAGAAAAGAAAGTGCTCAGAGAATAGATATTTAAAATGTCCAGGACACCAGAATAAAATGTCATCCCACTCCCACTTATCCAGTTTGTGGTTTGCACAACACCAGGATCCTGCCCCACCTCCGTCACTGACTGACCTCTAACAATCCAAGGAGCCAAAGCACGTGCAGCGAGTAGCACCAAGCTGCCCACTTACATACCGAAAAATTAAAAGTTTTGACAGAGTGTGATGTAATTGGCAGTTCTTTGACCATCAGTTTTACAGATACAGAGTGTCCTGTTAATGCAGGATTATTATTTGTGTAACATTTTGGAACACAGTTCTGTATTCATATGTACAACAATGAACTCATAAAACTGAGTTTTTCTCAACAGAGAGAGGTTTTATTCTGCTTTCTCTGTCAACTGTTATATGACTTGATTAAGGTGTTTAGATAAGGACTACAATTCATGATGAGCATGCTCTGAACATTGTGGGTTTTCAGTTAAACAGACATGCAGGCAGGCAGATTCATTTGTTGTCATTTAACATTTTAAAACATGAAACCTACACATTACTGGGATTAACTTACCAGAACAACATTAGAATAATAATAAAAGAATAACTTGATAATTTCTCTGACAAAACAGCTGATCAGAGTTGGTTCATTGATCTCAGAGTTTATTGTTGGACTAGTTTAGCTAAACATGCTTTGGGAACAGGTCACTGCACAGCTGACATCAAACTGCAGCCAGAGCAGTAATCATAATAATCAGCAGTAATTATCATCAGTAGCTATAACACACTGACTATTTCAAAATGTGTCTTATAATGTAAAAACTTTGCTAATTACTACTGATGAAAATCAGACTGTTTCTGCTCCTTCACAATAAAGGTTGTCACACATGGAAGCTTTTACTGTGAAACGTAAATGCTGTGTTTTTGTAAGCTGACTAGCAGACATGGACACATCTCGAGGGTCTGAGAGAAAAAAAAAACTTATCTAATGTGTTCTCAAAAATATCTGAGTATGGGAACAAAAAATCTTATTGCAAACCATTTAAATAATGTTATGTTTAGATGTAATAAAAGCTTAACTGTTTTCTTTTTGCTCTTTTTTTTACAGTAGATGTTGGTCTGCAGGAGATTGTAAA
The DNA here is from genome assembly GCF_013358895.1 of Oreochromis aureus. Lineage (NCBI taxonomy): Eukaryota > Metazoa > Chordata > Actinopteri > Cichliformes > Cichlidae > Oreochromis > Oreochromis aureus. The sequence goes on along the minus strand of NC_052950.1, from coordinate 32,567,019 downwards.
TGAACATAAATTATATCTAAAGGGGAAATATGAACGTGTGACTGAAGGATTTGGTGAATCAAGAAGTGGAACCCTCCTCAAAATGATCTACACTGAGCTTTACATCATAGACGAACAGAGTGAAGAGGTTCATACTCAACATGAAGTGAGGCAGCTGGAGACAACTTCACAGACAGATACTGACCATGACCCAACAATCAAGTGTCACAAACTCTTTGAAGTTTTACCTCACCTGAAGAGACCAATCAGAGTGGTTCTGATGAACGGAATCGCTGGCATTGGAAAAACCTTCTCAGTGCAGAAATTTATTGTGGACTGGTCAGAGGGCTTGGAAAACCAAGACATCAACATAGTGATTCTGCTTTCGTTCAGGGAGTTGAATCTCGTTAAAGATGAGCCGTACAGTCTTCTGCAGCTGCTCCATGTTTTCTATCCAACATTGCAGAAAGTCACCACAGAGAAACTGACTCTTTGTAAACTTTTGTTCATCTTTGATGGCCTGGATGAAAGTCGACTTTCACTGGAGTTCAGTAACAGGAAGGTTGTTTCTGACATTACTCAGAAATCATCAGTCAATGAGTTAGTAACAAACCTCATTGAAGGGAATCTGCTTCCCTCGGCTCTCATCTGGATAACTACCCGACCTGCAGCAGCCAATCAGATACCTCCTAAATGTGTTGACAGGGTAACAGAAGTGCGAGGCTTCACTGACGCTCAGAAGGAGGAGTACTTCAGGATGAGATTTAGTGAGAAAGAGCCGTCCAGGGTTATCTCCCACATTAAGAAATCCAAAAACCTCAATGTCATGTGTAAAATCCCAGTCTACTGCTGGATCACTGCCACAATCCTTGAGTACATATTGAATACAGACCAAAGAAGTGAGCTACCCAAGACCCTGACTGACATGTACTCGTACTTCCTACTGGTTCAGACAAAGAGGAATAAGCACAAGTACCAAAAAGGACATGAAACAAGTCCACAGGAGCTGACAGATGCTGACAGGGAGGTTCTTCTGAAGCTGGGGAAGCTGGCGTTTGAAAATCTGAAAACAAGAAACACCATATTCTACCAAGAAGACCTGGAAGAGTGTGGTCTGGATGTCACAGAGGCCTCAATTAATTCATGGGTTTGTAAAGAAATCTTTAAAAGAGAGTGTGTGATTTTCCAAAAACCAGTCTACTCCTTTGTTCATCTGAGCATTCAAGAGTTTCTGGCTGCTGTCTACACGTTTCACTGTTACACCAACAGGAAAACAGAGGTACTAAAGGAAGTCCTGGGGGAAGAATATAACGAGACATCTCTGGACGTTTTTCTGAGCAAAGTCATGGAAACGTCCCTCCAATGTAAAAATGGTGCTCTGGACCTGTTTGTTCGCTTCCTGCATGGCCTCACACTAGAGTCCAGCCAAAGACTCTTAGTAGGTCTGCTGAGTCAGACAGAGAAGAACCCAGAAGCTATCCAGAAAATCATCAACAACCTAAAAGAGATGAGACGTTCTCAAATCTCTCCTGACAGAAGCATCAACATCTTTCATTGTCTGACTGAGATGAATGACAGCTCAGTGTTTCAGGAGATCCAAGAATTCCTGAAATCACAGACAAAACTCTCTGAGATCCACTGCTCAGCTCTGGCCTACATGCTGCAGATGTCGGAGGAGGTTCTGGATGAGCTGGACCTGCAGAAGTTCAACACATCAGATGAAGGACGACACAGACTGATTCCAGCTGTGAGCAACTGCAGAAAGGCTCTGTGAGTCCTGCTGTGACCATTAACACATTTAATCAGTTTAGATCAGTAGTTCAGTTCTTCAAATATACAGAATACTAAAGTATTTTCATTATTTTTAGGGAGTTTTCACATCTATAGTTGATTTACTCTGCCCTAAATTTGTTGAGTTGTTCTGATTTCTCTTCACACAGAGACAAAACTCTTTTTGGTGTAGTTCACCCAGAGTCATTTCATTCATCGTTATTTTTCAGTGATTAGCTTCAGCACCTTTTGGTAACAGTCAGCAGATTTTTTCATGTAGCTAGATGTGAACAATCACGTTGTAGCAAAGAGACAACACTTTTAAAGATGAATCTTTCCATTAAACTGACTTTATTCAAAATCTTCTGGAGCCAAATTAAAAAGAGGAAACAGTCCAAATGTTTCTCTTGTCACGTTCCTGGGTCTGTTGACCCAGCGTTTTGAGTTTTAGTTTATTTTGATGTTATGGTTTATTTCTACTTCTTTAGGTTATCTAAGCTCATTTGTTTATTAGATTCCCATTGTGTATCCAACCCCTGTTAAGTCTCCCTTGTCCTTCACGTGTTTCATGTCTGTGTTTCTTATGTTGTCATGTTTGCGTTTCATTATGCTTCCCATTTTATTTTGAAAGAGGTCCTGTGTTCCTGCATTTTGTGTACTCTTCCCCTGTGACGTTATGTTCATGTTGTGTCTACTGTCCCTTTCTGTCCCATGTTTCAGGTCCCTATGTTCTGTCTCCCCAGTCTGTTAAGTTTACATGTCTTGAGTCAGTCAGTGTGTTTCCTGTTTTACTTTCTCAGTCTTTGTCCTATGTTAATGTTTCTAGTTTTGCTTCCCCTGTCTTGTCCTGCCTAATTACTCCCAGCTGTGTTCTCCTCCTGTGGCTCATTCCCCCTCGTTATCCCACAGTGTATTTAAGCCCCATGTTTCTCTTTGTCAGTGTTGCGTCCTCCAACATAGCTGTGTGATTTTTCCTGTGTTTCCAGGTATGATTTAGTATTAGTTTTCCCAGTTTAGTTTTGTTCTTTGTTTCCCTTCCACGCCAGCAATAAAGCTGTGTTTTTTGAGTTTACTTTTGGTCTCTGCGAGTTTGCGTTTGGGTCCTACTCTTGCCTGCACACAGCCGTATTGTGACATGTCTTCACTTTTTAGTTTATAATCTAAAGGCTTCTTATAGAAAAGGTGAATGAGGCAGGTTCTATAAAACACTTTGAGTAGAAAGGTTTTTACTCAAGCAGAGTAGCAAGGTCCTATATAAGAATGAATCCATTTACCATTGACGAGGATCAGATTTCACTGACAGAATGTGGACATGATCATGGTTTAAAATTATGTCAAAGAATTGTTTCAGCAGGCAAAGAAAGACACAACTCAAACATGTATATACATGGGTGATCTCAGTGGAGACTCACACTGAGACATCAGTTCCCTCTGTATTTATACACTGCTCCTTCCTAAAATATGTCAGGTCGGCGCCCCTTGTGTGTAAAACAACTCCTTACAAGGTGATAAGCATGAAACATTCTCTTTTTTTTTTTTTTTTTTTTTTTTTTTTTTTTTTTTTTCTCAGTACTTTGGTGACTACGGCTAACAGAAGGCCATTTCTTTTTTCAAGAGAGTTTTCCACTTGGAAATTTGTCCATTGAAAAAAACATGTATTTATAACAGCAGCAGTCAAATCACAACAACAGTCACCTTAACAACAGGCACTTTGTATTGTAAGGTAAAGGCCTTACAATAATACAGAGAAAAAACCCAACAATCATATGAACCCCTTTGAACAAGCATTTGGAGACAGTGGGAAGGAAAACTCCTTTAACCTGAAGAAACCTCCAGCAGAACCAGGCTCAGGAGGCGGCCATCTGCTGTGACCGGTTGAGGGTGAGGGAAGAAGGAGACAGGACAAAAGACACACTGTGGAAAAGAACCAGAGGTTAATAATAACTAACTAATGATTAAATGATTGAAGTGACTACCAATGAGAGTGCAAAATACCACTGATTGACCTATAACCAGGTAATGACATCTATCAAAGAAAGTAGTCCTTGTAACTAAATCAGATATAGTGCCCTTAAGTTACTATGGCAATAAGCCAAACAGATAAGCTTCTGTATCAGTGTGGCCGGGTTTAGGGACCAGACCAACAGTAATTCTATCATTTTTATCACCAGAACATTATTAAAAGTTTGAGAAACACCAAAAATATGATTTAGTTAGCATTTACTATAGTCCTGAGTTGCTAACAACCTAGTAGAATAACACATTAAGGCTAAAAGTTGGCATGTTAGTTAAGTTATGCAAAAACACTTTAGTGGACATATTATGTACTCCAGTTTTGTTTGTAATTAGTCACATCTTAAAATAGATGGAAACAGTCAAGTGGTCACCAGGAGAAAAATTTCCAGTGGGTGGGAGCATGTGGGCTCTTTGGAAAGAGGTTTTGTGAGACAAACAGCTACAAACAGCTACTACACGGCACTTCTTTGCTTAAGTGACCCCGAGGAACAACCAGGATCAACAGTTGTTTTCACAATTAGATAACAAACCACACATTCAGGGGTAATGCAGTCAGTGGGCTAATGGAGTGATGAATCCATATTTTTAATATTTGGTTCAAACTATTACACAAATTACTTAGTAGCTTAGCTATGAGCTTTCAGGCTTTGCTGAAGAATAACGGTGGTCATGTCAAATATGGACTTTCAGGGTAGTTACATGGATATAACTGCACGTTTCCATAAATCACTGCACCTATTTTCTGTTTTCCCACAAAAATATAAAAAAAATGAGTGGTGGCTCAAGACTTTTGCACAGTACTGTATAATGTCGTGAAAAAGAGAGCTTGCAGAGCACTCTGAGCAATCCTGTGAAAAACAAAGTGCACTAATTACAATAAGTTGACGTAATCTTTTCTCTATGACTTGTTGGTATCTCATATTATTGTGGAGGAATTTTGGCCCATTTTCTTTGTAATGTTGTTTCACTTTATTGAAGTTTGAGGTTTTTTGTTTGCGCACTGCTCTCTTGAGTTTCTACCACAAGATTTCAGTCAGGCTGAGGTTTGGACTTTGACTTCATTGACGCCATTGCACAAGCTCAATTTCTTTCTTTTTCAGCCAAACTGTTAAAAATAGTAACCGGTCAAGCTTATCTCAGCAAGGGTGGAGGCACCTGTGGTATTTCCTCATGCAAGCTTTGTCATGAAACACAGTAAAATAGGAGATTTAAATGAAGCTAAACAACTAGGGTTTTTTTTTTAACTACAATAAAGCAGAATACATATAAAAATCCTTTAACAAAATGCAATTTTGTTTTCATCTGTAAATTAAATATCAAGATTTTCCCGTAAGTCTGCACGTCTAAGAAACACTAAATAAAATCATTGTGTCATCTCAAACACAGTGATATGAGATAAGCTGAACCACAGATGTGAAGAGCAAATGTTTATTCGACTATGAAATCACTCTGTTTGTCTTCCTATTCACTCAGTCTGTGTTTATAATGAAAAATTCCTGGTTTTATTTGATGTTTTCTCTTGTCACAGACTAAAAGCTTGTCAACTTTTAAAGACTCACTGTGAAGTTGTGGCCTCAGCTCTCAAATCCGACCCCTCCCATCTGGTGGAGTTGGACATGACTGGAAACAAGTTGCACGGTTCAGGACTAAAGTTTTTGTCTGCTGGACTGTCGAGTCCAGACTGTCGACTAGAGACTCTGAGGTGAGTTTGCTGACTGGAGCTGTTGTTGTTTAATCAAAGATCTAAGTTTCACACTCTTGGTTAATAAAGGTTCACGATTTGTATGAACAAAAACATAAAGAAGTGTCATTGATTTCAGAAATGTTTGCTTTTCCAAACTGAACGATAATTTTTACTTTGGGCTCCAAACAGACGTGACAGACTTCAGCAAAGTTCAGTTAAAAGCTGACAGAAGTCAGATTATGGTAGAGAGATATTTTTACAGTTGTTCAGCCTCCACAGGTCCACAGACTCAGTCAGTCAGAGAAGATGAGGTGATGGTGATGAGTCTTTAGGGTCTGTGCGGTGTGTCAGTCACACTGATAAATAGCAGATAAAAACAGGCTACAGAGATTTTGACAACCCACACAGCTGCTTTGGTGATGTATGTGTTAAAGAAAACAGCAGCCTTTGAGCAGTTTTGTAGGAATGGGGTCTAAAAGACACGTTGATGGTTTGGAGGAATTAATTATTGAAGTTAACTCAGAAAGATCAATTGGAGAAAAAGAGTCTAACTTAACATTGATGGTACTAAAAGTAGCTGTAGATAATATTACATCTGTGGGATGATTATTGGTAATTTTTTCTCTAATGATAAAAGTCTTATTTGTGAATAAGTTCATGAAGTCATTACTAGTTAACGTGGCTACTGTGCTGAAGAGAAACCTGGGGTTGTTCTTATTTTCTTCAATCAGTGACGAATAGTAAGATGTTCTGGCTTTGCGGAGGGCTTTCTTATAAAGCAGCAAACTATTTCTCCAGGCTAAATGATGATCCTCTAAATTTGTGACACGCCATTTCCTCTCCAGCTTACGAGTTATCTGCTTTAGGCTACGTGTTTGAGAATTATACCACGGAGTCAGGTACTTCTGATTTGAGGCCTTAGTTTTCACAGGAGCTACAGTATCCAGAGTCGTACGTAGTGAGGAGGTAAAATTATTAACAAGATAATCGACCTCTGTTGGAGTAGCGTTCAGATAGCTGCTCTGCTCTATGTTGGTACAGGGCATTGAAGATGATAACAGTGGGTGGATTATATTCTTAAACTTAGTTACAGCACTTTCAGAAAGACATCTACTGTGATAAAGTCTACTCTCCACTGCTGTGTAATCAATTAATGTAAATGTAAATGTTATCAGGAAATGATCAGACAGCAGAGGGTTTTCAGGAAACACTGTTAAATGTTCAGTTTCTATGCCATATGTTAAAACAAGATCTAGAGTGTGATTAAAGTGGTGGGTGGGTTCTTTTACATTTTGAGAGAAGCCAATTGAGTCTAATAACAGATTAAATGCCATGTTGAGGCTGTCATTTTAGCATCTACATGGATGTTAAAATCACCCACAATAATTATTTTATCTGAGCTGAGCACTAAATCAGATAAAAGTCTGAGAAATCAGAGAGAAACTCTGTGTAAGGCCCAGGTGGACGATAGATAATAACAAGTAAGACTGGTTTCTGAGTTTTACAGCTGGGGTGGACGAGGCTAAGCATCAGGCTTTCAAATGAATTAAAAGTCTGTCTGGGTCTTTGGTTGATTAATAGGCTGGTGTGAAAAATTGCTGCCACACCGCCCCCGGGCCTGTGCTTCGAGGTTTCTGGTAGTTAGAATGACTCGGGGTGTTGATTCATTTAAACTAACATAATCATCCTGCTGCAACCAGGTTTCTGTAAGGCAGAGTAAATCGATTTGTTGATCAATTATTAAGTCATGTACTAACAGAGACTTGGAGGAGAGAGACCTAATATTTAATAATCCACATTTCATTGTTTTACTCTTTGGTTCAGATGTGGATACTGTATTGTTCTTTCTTTGTGATTTTCTATGTTGAAGTTGTTTGTTGCTGGTTTTTAGTTTTTTTTTTTGTCTTTTTGGGAGCTGACACAGTCTCAATGGAGATGCGTTTTTTGGGGGGTAGCAGGAGGAGAGAAGCTGCAGAGAGGCGTGTAAGACTGCAACTCTGCTTCCTGGTCCCAACTGTGGATAGTCATATTTTGGGGAGTTTAATAAATTGGTCCATATTTCTAGAAATGAGAGCTGCTCCATCCAAAGTGGGATGGATGCCGTCTCTCCTAACAAGACCAGGTTTCCTCCAGAAGGTTTGCCAATTATCTATGAAGCCCACATCGTTTCTGGGACACCACTCAGACAGACAGCAATTTAAGGAGAACATGCGGCTAAACATGTCACTCCTGGTCTGATTGCACACCAAAGCAGGATTCTGAATGTATGTGAGGATTTTGTAAAAACAGCTGGAGAAGAGAGAGGCTTCTTAAAAAGACTATAAGAAGAGAGAAGATGAGAGGTTTTTTTTTTTAAAGTTTCTGTTCCTCTAAAAATGATCTTGTTTTAACTCATTTTGAGTATTACAGCACCAAAGATATCTAATGTTGTTGTAAAGAAAGATAACAACACAAGAACTCACACAAAAACAGAAGATCTGCATTGACAGCTGACTGAAAGCTGCCTTTACAGCCCAAAAGGACCTCACTAACCAGGCAGACAGATTACCGTGGTTTGTGAAGTAGTGCCTGCTTAGAGTCTGTTTTAAATCATCTGTTTTGTAGATAGAGAATATTTTCAGCACTAAATCTTTAAAGAAAAACTACTGACCAGTTTAAGTGCAGAGAACATTTTATAAAGAGTTGTCAGTCACATTCTTCAGCAGACCATTTCAGGCTCTCATGAACTTTGAGTTCAGGTAATGTCACCTCAGTTCACTTCAGGTTTAGAGCTTCAGTCTAGTGTAGAGATTAGGACGGAAACCTAATCATGCAGTAAATACTAATGAAAAAAAAGATCAGCTGACCACTGTTTCTATTTTAAGAATAAAAGAAACACATTCAGATAACTCTGTCATGTTTGTACTTTGACTTCTGCTCAGCAGACAGAGATAAAGTCACGTGGTCAGATCCAGCTGTTTCAATGTTTATTTAGTGTCCGCCATTCGTTAACAGTTTTGTACTCTGAAGACTGATGTAATAATGATTTTAAAATCCATGATAAAAACTTCTGTCCATTAATGTTGAAGAGAACCTATCTGATGACTGATATCTACATTTTCATTTTTTTTTTTCAGGTTGGAGAGCTGTCGGTTGTCAGATATCAGCTCTCTGGTTTCAGCTCTGAATTCCAACCCTCTCATCTGAGACATCTAAACCTGAGCCACAATGACTTGGAGAATTCAGGAGTGAAGAAACTATGTGATTTTCTGAAGAATCCCCACTGTCTATTGGAGACTCTGAGGTCAGACACCAAATATTTAAACTGTGCTTAGATCCCAATCCCGGATAGTATAGTATTTATAGTTTAAGTATAGTATCGTGTTAATTAACAAACATCTTGGGAAAATAGTTTGTAGCAGGAATTTTGGCACATTTACAAACTGACACTGCTGAACAGAGACAGTGAACTAGATGAAGTTAAGATGACGTGTTATTTGTGTCAGAAAGCACAAAGAGCCACTGCAGTGCTAAAGTGGTACTTTACACCTTCTCTGGAGTTTGTAGTGCTTTAATTTCAGTGTTAGAGTTTGTGATCAGTGCCTACACCTACATTACATCTAAAAAGGGCAAGGCAAAAAAAACCCCTGGAGAGCTAGTGCCAACCGCTAACCAGGACTATTCTAGCTCAGTGTTGACCTTCTTCAGCTCCTGACATATTACGACACTGGATGCTTTCAAGCACAGACTCTGAGTAATAAACACATTTTTTTTAATTCCTTATGCAGATTGCAGTGCTGCAGTTTGTCAGAGATCAGCTTTGATTACCTGCTTCCAGCTCTTCAGTCCAACTCCTCCCATTTGAAACATCTGGACCTGAGCTGGAACAACCTTCAGGATTCAGGAGTGAAGCAGCTGTGTGTTTATCTGAAGACTTCAGATTGCAGACTGGAGACTCTCAGGTCAGGCACCATGTTTTAGTTGTACTTAGATATATATGATGTGAAAGCTGGCATTAGCCTACACATATATCCTGACATTATCCTAATTAACACTTTAACTGTGGCAGAACAATGGTTCACATTTCAAACCTTAAAACTGTTTTTCATCTTAAGACAAACAGCCCACATCTGGGCTCCACCCTGATTAACGTTATTGCTAACAGCTCTTGGTATACAAAACATTTTTCATGGTACAAAGGTCCTGACACACAGGAGTCTGTGGAACAGAAACAGTTTGTGGCAGGAATTATTGCACATTTACAAATTGTACTGCTGAATGGCATGCTGGGTAATGCTAGCTAGACAGGTCTGTCAATAGTGGCCAAAGGGTTCATTGCTACAAAAGGTTTTTCAATCAGACTTGTTTTTCTCTCATTTCTGGTCATGCTGCTTGTGTGTTGAACCCTTTTCCCAGAAAGACAAAGTTTAGGTGGGGTTCAGGGAGATTTGAGTTTAAAAAATAATAATTATTAATCAATTTAAATAAAAAGGGATAATATACAGTATTACTATAAATGTTGCCATTTGATGCATTATATCAGAGTTAGATACAGTCCATTGGCAGGTGACATCACAAAAATAACACATAAAAAAAATGCCAGCTTTTAAAATGTTACTGGTAAAAAGTGTTCTCAAATATATACATTTCTTTCAAACTAAATGTTTAAAACTGAAGCAGTGTCAATACTTTTTTTTTTTCACAATTTTGATCTAAAGATGAGGATTTTTGTCAGAATTTCATACCCCCACTCTCCAAGACCCTATTTTTTTCTTTTTTCTTCAGTTAACAAACAGCATGTCGTCAATCAGATTATTGAGAGCTCTTTTTTTTTTTTTTTTCCAGTTTTTGTCTGAACCTCCATCCTGTTGGGTTTAACTGTTTGGATTTTACTTTTTTAAAACTTGAACATTTCAAATCTTCTGAACAAATTATCAAACCTTAAATGATTTTATCACAGACTCTTAAACTTACATCTTCTATCTTCATTCAGATTATGGGGCTGCAAGTTGTCAGAGACCAGCTGTGATTATCTGTTCAAAGCTCTTCAGTCCAACTCTCATCTGAGAGAGCTGGACCTGACCAAGAACAACCTGCAGGAATCACATGTGAAGCAGCTGTCTGAGCTTGTGGACAGCCCACATCACACACTGGAGGTTCTCAAGTAAGTAGAGGCTTGGACTCAGTCCAGGCTGCTTTCCCAGTTTAGCACAGTTAGTGTGAAATCACTGATCCAGTGTTTCTTGTACATCTGCAGTCTTCTTAACTCAGTGATGCTGTAAGAAGAGAACAGTGGCAGGCTTCAATATTCGACAGAAAGACAACAGACATCCAATCAAATGACACAAAAGTTTGTGATCATGTGTTTGAGCTGATGTGAAGATAACTAATGTTCACATCTACAGAGAATAAAGCTGGATTTGTAAAGGTGTCAGCTGGAAACAAGCTTTATTTACACAGAAACATCAAATCACACAGATGTATTAAATATTTTACAGAATATTTTATTTATTTTTAGAGGAAGAAATTGTCAACAAACAAAACATTCTACAAAGAAAACAACCAACTCGCCTATCATGGAAATCAACAATGATGCAGGAAAATTAGTCAAGCCCACACGCACAGAGATATGTTAGAAGCAGGAAGCAGGCAGGATCTGTCAGTCTTGAGAGGTCCCAGTTTATAGCCAGCCCCATTCAATCTCTAACCAATGGTCAGCTTTCACCTGTAAATTACATTAAACTGCTTACTAAATGAACACCACTGCTCCAGGTGTGGAGGAGTAAATGCAGTACACAAAATTATGACCTGGGTCATAACCTCCAGGGATCAAGGTTGTATATGTCTTAGTGTCAGTGCTTTCATTGACATTTATTCAGTGGTAGCCTCCATGTATATTAGTAACCTGATATTTTAGCAACAGGTAAGAAGTTCAACAATACAGAGCAACCATTGGTTTTAGTGAAACGAGAAAATCCATTAGTAAAGTGTTTGTGCAGCAAGGAAGAATTCAGGCCTCTCAGTGGTTAATCTCCACTGTAGACTTGTCTGAACAAGACTGAAGTCAGTGCTGCCCTTAATAATATTAATAATACCCAAAAGTTTGATTTTGTTCATCTGCATGTAGCGTTTTTAGTGGGAGAAACATTTCGTCACTCGTTCATGTGACTTCTTCAGGCTCAGCTGACTGCAGGTTTCCCCAAATCTTATAAACAGGACATTTGCACAATCACTGAAAGTAGCACCACTGCAGGAACAATGGGCTGTGAGGTCAGTTCCTTAATCATTAATATGCAAATTCTCTCCCACTGAAAACATCACGTTCAGATGAACAGAATCAACCTTTGGGATGTACGTACCTGGATGATTGAATATGCACCAAGAAATATCAATAATAGAGCCTCGCCTCTGTCAGTGCCACCCAGGGTGGCTGTGGCTACAATGTAGCTTGCCATCACCAGTGTGTGAATGTGTGTGTGAATGGGTGAATGACTGGATATGTAAAGCGCTTTGGGGTAATCCTTGGGGATTAGTAAAAAGCGCTATATAAATACGGGCCATTTACCTAATAGTGGATGTGCTGCAACACTGAAAAGTGATGAAGACAGTCTCTGCAAACACTCATTTATCTACTCTGCCCTTTCTTTTCTTTGCAGATGGAAGGACCCATAAACACAGTTGTTTGTCTTTGTTGTGTGTGTGTGGTGTGTGTGGTGTGTGTGCGCACGCGTGTCCTGATGGTCCAGAGAGGTTGAAACACCAGCAGCTTGTGTGTAGTGATGCTGTGACAAGAACATGCTGCAGGGAGGTGGAGTGGACAGCAGAGCTTCATCCAGCAGTGACAGAAATCAGACGTGCAGATGGCTGACAGTGCTGTAAACATGCTCTGAGAGCTCCTCTGTTAGACACCATGTAGAATCTATCGTCATCCCTTTGTGTTGTTTTGGATCATCACAGTGTCTTTTTGCAGACACAAGGTTCAGTTTTATTTTCTTTGAAAAGTTTCCTAAATACATTTCAATATCTTTTGTATAACTGATGTAATTTTAAGTTATTTATCATGGTTTTGAAATACATCATGTGACAATGACTTCAAGTATCCTTCTTGAAACAGCAAATGTTTTTTCATCTACATAATCTGTATAGTGCAACTGATCAGGAAAAATGTTCAATAATTGAAAAAAAAGGTGAACATTTGATAGATTTGTTTTATACTTTGTAACATAATAACTGGGAACATGAGATATAACCACTATTATGGAGAATTTTAAACTGTCCAGAGTTTGGTGTACTATATATCTTCAGTAATTTAGATAATGAAAGTATCTAGTGGTTGAGCAGATGAAGTGCAGGAGGTAGAGGTTTTTTCATGGATGCATGGATGGATCATTGTCGCAGCAGTCTATCAATTTCTGCACAGTCGTAACCGACAGAATTTGATAAATTAATTACAGAAAGAAGGACACTGAGAAAAAAGAGAGCCGTGCTTTAACAATGGCCTTGTTTGCAGCAGTGGCTGCCACAGGTAAATATGCACACGGAGTCGGAACCAGGAGTGGTGGGAATGGTTTGTCTTCAGATATGTATCTGATTCAGTACCACATATGAAAGTGACCCAGGTCGGATTTGAAAATATCAGATTTGTGCTGTTCAAACTGTCAGACCATGATCGGATATGGGCCGCATAGGGTCAGAAAAGTCAGATTTGATGCACTTTTGCCTGCAGTGTGAATGTAGCCTTAGTTATCTGTCAGTAATGAACCTTAATGTTTTATATGGATAATAAGGATCAATAAATGTGTGGATTTGAATCAAAGGAATGACTCTGACTCATGGAATAACTTGCTTCCTGCTTTTCTCTCATGTCGATCAAATTCAGACCTCTGGCTTAATTAGTCACCCACCACCACAGCTTTCCAATTAAAGCTCAACATTCCTGCTTCAGCCAGTCCACTAATTTTAATGAGGTGTTTTTTTTTTTTGTTAAACCTGGCAGTGATATAGATTTCAACAGCGTCATACTCCTGTTGCATATGGGATCACCCACATCTGTACTGGGTCACGAGGTGGAGTTAGGGCAGACAAGCCTGGAAATAATTTATAAACTTTTTACATCCAGCAAACAGTTAAAAATGCTTTAATTTATTAGAAGAAGGATGTTTGTATGATCTCTCCAAATTTCAGATTTCACTACACCAAAATATAGTGAAAAAGTTTAATACTATACACCAGCGGTCCCCAACCTTTTTTGCGCCACGGACCGGTTTATGCCCGACAATATTTTCACGGACCGGCAATAAGGTGTCGCGGATAAATACAACAAAATAAAACTAGTGCCGGTACCGAAAAAAAAAAAGATTTATTCATAACACACGTGAAAAGACCCAGGAAAACCGAGTTAACGATAAAAACGATAACAAAATAACGCTGAAAACCATACATTTCACACCTGATCCTCAGCTCTCGCGGCCCGGTACCAAACGACTCACGGACCGGTACCGGTCCGAGGCCCGGCGGTTGGGGACCGCTGCTATACACCACAAAAATATCTTAAGACCATTGATGATCAACATCTTAAAAACCCATTTATACATGATGATATTGCATAATTTTATTGTAGTGAGATATGAATGGAATAAGCTGCACACAATAAAAAAAGTGACATCATTTGAAACATCATATGCACAGAGTGAAACAGGTGACACAGTTTAAATGTATGTGAATTAGCTAAAAAATATTAAAGTTTAAATTATTAAAAGTTTGATAATCCCAACTGTAACCAAAAGAAGATTAGCAGAAGGAACAGAACGAGAACACATGGCAGCAAAAGTTACTGTCATTATGAATGAGAGGCTATTAAAACACAATCACCTGAGTTTATAAGAACAGACTTAAGCTTCATTATTTCTCGTTATATTTACATACCAAGGGAATTCAACTTAAATATATTTTTACTTTGCGTGCTGAATTAAAAAAAATAATAATTTGGATTTTATTGTGTTTTTGTCCAAGTTAGGTTTGTTTACCCTACAGAGTAAAAATATTTTTCCTTTCACAAAATAGTTAAAAAAAAGCAATAAATAAATCCATACATGCTTACATGAGCATGTAAATAAATACATAAATAAATAAATGAAATATTTAAACAAACAGCTGTTTTGTTAAACCACTGAAAAACTCAACGATTCATGAAAGAAAAAGTTGCTTCCACAGTAAAATATTTGACCACACTGCCACCTGCTGGACTGAAGATAAAATACACCTAATGAAACAGAATTAAAGTAGGTAAGAGAAAGAAAACTCAAAAAATAAAACAGCAACAACACATGGATAGAAAAAAAAGGTTAAATAATTTTACAAAACATGATGTAAATTTCATTTTCAAATTTTAAAAAATGGAAAAAGATCTTTCTATTTCAGTAAAATTTAATCGTTCTGTGTCATACCTCAAAGAACATAAAATATAGATTACTGTAAAATATTGCACATGACTACCAAATGAATACTGTTAACAGATCAGCTTTTATTTTCTATTTTGCTGTTGTTGTTTCTATTTTAGTCTTCTTTGCGTGAATTAATTCAAGCCCACTATAACCATAGTTTGAAGTCTTCATTTGACTAAAGCTAGTCAACAGTTACAATATTAACTCAGAGCTGCAGCTTTTAAGTGTAAGTCAGGGGCGATTCTAGGATCAGAGCTTTGGGGGTGCTGAGCATCCAGAGAGCTGCCCAGCCAGGCAAGATAAACTTTACACGTCACGATGAGACTTCTTCCCCGTCTCTGTCAGTCCCTGCATCCTTAAATGTCTCCAGTTGTCCCGAGTTCCCTCTGACTGTCTCCTTGGTGCATTTAAACCCCTGTTCCTCCCTGTCCTCGTCTCTGTTGTCCTCGTCTCCGTTATCAGTCATCATAATTTTACCATCTCCGTGCAAGTCTGCAAATTTCTTTCTTAAATCATATGATTCTTAAATTCAACAAGTCTCTCTGTGCCTGGGTCCTCGTCTCAAAACATGACATCACTGTTTTGTACATTTTAACACAATTTAATCCCCACAATTGAGAAAGAAAAACAAAACACTTTTTTTTGAAAAGTCTGTAACAAAACCATCAAATCTGATAAAGGTTATTTAAATGCTGCAAAAGAAGAATGGATTGGAATAAAAAAAAAAACCATATCCTAACCTTAATTACTGGGGGAAAATGATGAATGATGCTCATAGTGAGTAAGAAGTAAACTGAGTGCATTTGGACAGAGATTCACTTTTAATGTGTATGTATAATATAATACAGATACATAAAAAACACTCCCAAAACAGAATAAATTATTACAAATAAAAATCTTTACTGCAAATACTAATTTGACTAATTTAATAATACTAATTTTGTGTTGTAAGATTTATGAGTTTCATGCTTTCATAGTGGTACTTGGGAGAGCTTGACATTTTTATCACGTGGTACACACTGTAAAAAGTTTGAGAAACACTAATAAGTGTATGTGTGCTTTTGGAAAACATTTAAAGCTGCTGTACAGAATCTTTGAAACAAGCCAGCTTAAAACACTTTTAGAATATAAACAGAGCACTCTGCTTCTCTTTACAGCTCCTCACTCCACCAGGGCTGTTTGGCACTTTCTGATACTGTACCGCGGCAGTCATACAGACAACTGGACAGTCCAAAAGTTGGCCTACCTATTACTGGCTGAGGTTTTAGTAGAGTTGTGGCTGAACCACATAAAAATATATCATTAATTTTAATCTCCCCAATCAATTATTATTGTTATGTTGGAATGTTGTTAAAGAGGGTCAAAAATGTTTCAACCCAGTTTGTTTTGCAGATTCTGTGTAGCAGCTTTAATATAGGGAGAACACAACTTCCAGACTGTATGAGTAAAATCAGGTTTTTTCACTGTCAGTTTAACAGTTTCTGTTGTGCCTGTCACTGTTCCCTGTCTGTTTTCTTACCTGGTTCTTCCTGACCTTGTACTTTCTCCTCATGTTCCCCTCTTTCCTCTCTCCCTCTTTGGACTGACAATCATACACAAATAGATTGTATTCAATTAGATGAAAAATTACATTAATATGAAAAAATACTATTAAGATCACTAACAAAAAGTCCTCTCTCAGTCTACTTTCAACCAAAAGGCAAATAACCAAACCACATGTACATCTAATAAAAGATATGAATATTGAAACACTGATCCAACATTATTTTTGATTGATGGATCATTTGTTCTTACACTTTTACCTGAATGTGGCTCCTTTTTTTGAAAAAACTTCCTTATATTCATTATGAACCTGGCTGTCTCTCTGTACACAAACACACACACACACACACACACACACACACACACACAACAGGAGTTATAAGGTTAATGGGCATTCAGTCAGTTAGCTAGTTAGTATCCATTTCAAACAGGACAGTGGTAACAACAGCAGGCTACGGATAATTTTAAGTTTTAGATTTTAAATAGGCTGTATACATTTCAATGGGAGCGACAGGACGGTCAAATGTCGCTGATTTTACTACAGAGCAGGACGGATTGTAGGGTAGCAAACATCGTCGGAAAACACGTTTTCAACACTGCAGGTTACCTGGTGTAATGTTTTTCAGCTAAAAAGAAACATGTTATGACTCCTACCTAACTATATAAAGAGTAACTGAAGGTTAAATGCAGCTAATATGTCCTGTTTTAAGCCAGGCACTTACACCTCCGCGCCGCTGGGTCTGCTGCCGCTCTGGCAGCAACAGCGCTAGAGCCAGAGTAGGGGAGAGCAGTGTTGCCAACTCCTCAGTAAGGAAAAATCGCTATTGGTTGTCCTAAAAGTCGCTAGAAGTCGCTAAATGACGTCATCGCCTAATTTGCATAATTGGTCATGCTAATGTAATTGTAACCTACATTGTTGGAGAGAGAAATAACATCGTGGAAGAGACATAAAGTGAGTAAAAAACGTCCTAAATGCAGTTAGAATTTATTTAGAACTACAAATTAAATTTCTTTTAGTAATTATTGTTTTTAATGTCACAATTCCAACCCTGCTCCTTTATCCGGTTTGGACCGGCAAAAGTGACCCGAATTGGCACTTTGTGTGTGTGGAGTTACTTTGTGTGTGTGAGTGTGTGTTTATAAGTAGTTTTAAACCTTGTGATCCACAAAACAGCATAACAGTAAAAGAAGAACTGACTGCGTTACAGTCAGTGCGGGAGCAGCGGCTTCGCTCATGCGCGATTCATTTGCCGTTTGGAGGCATGGGTGTGAACGTCTCCTGCCCTGATAGCAGCTGGGGGAGGACTATCCTCCGCCCGTGAGTGCTTTGGCACGGGTGAGGTGCCCATGGCAGCACCCGCTGCTTGTTGAGAGTAAGAGTGATACGCGTTTTCACGTCAAAAAGTCGTCATAAATAAGTCTCCAATAACACCAGAAAAAGTCGCCAGATTTGTCGCTAGTCGCTTTTTAGAAAAAAAAAGTCGCTAAGGGGTCTGAAAACTCGCTAAATATAGCGACAAAGTCGCTAAGTTGGCAACACTGGGGGAGAGCCGAGCTGGAACAAACCATTTTGGGAGGGGGGGTGTTATCTATACTTTTGTTGTTAAAATGTTATGTCTCAACCAAGTACTGTATGGTTTTTATATTTTTAGCAGTGTGTCACACAGACAGCAAATATTGTCCAAAAAAAGTAAGAAATCTTTGGGGGTGCTTTGATTCATTTTTGGGGGTGCTGAAGCACCCCCAAAAATGGGCTAAAATCGCCCCTGGTGTAAGTTCAACGAATTTTCACTAAATATGAAGAGAAACTCATAAATTAAAAAAGTATAACCTGAATGCTCACGATTTTGTCTTATATTCTTCTGTATTTTTATTTCATGTGCTATTAATTCATATTTTACTCCATACCATTTATTTCAAGGTTTATAAATGATTCCTTGTTTCCTGTGATGGTGCTGGTGTAGCATTTGTATCTGCCTTCATCCTGAACATCCGCCCAAATCAGCTGGAGTGAAGCATTTCCTCTGGAGATCAGGTCGTTGAACAGTGAAGTCCTGCCTCTGAGATGCTTGTCCTGAAGCGCGGGCTGGTCTTGGTTGTGGTAGAATGAGTGGACACGAATGTTTCCTGCAGTTTCCTGCAGCCAGTGGATGACTATGTCAGTGTCACTTTGGAAAGTGCACGGTAAGATGCATTTTTCCGTAAATACACAGGATACTTCAGTATCTGAAACATCAGATAATGAAAAAACATAAAAGCTCAGTTTAGGAAAAGCAGCTCTGTAACCCACATTAGCTCCTGAGGCAACAAAACAAAGACACCAGCAAAAGTGTTTGTCATCACATCACATGACATAACAACTGCAAACTTTGTTAGCACCTGGTTACAACTCAGCTCAACACAAAGTAAACATGACACTATGCTCACTATGCTAGATCAGGAAAAATGAGTGGCATCTGAATGACATGGCGAGAAGCAAACAACATTTTTGCTCACACACACACACACACACACACACACACACACACACACACACACACACACGCACAGGGGCGGATCTAGAAGGGTGGCATGGGGTGGCAACTGCCACCCTAAAATGATCCCTTGCCACCCCAAGTGCCACCCCAGTTTTGCATATGACAGTGTTGTTTATTAAAATAAGATAGCATTAACAGTTTGAGCGTAGTTACAGTCAACAGTGAATATAAATGCTCAAACTGAATATATTGCATAGTGTTCCCCCCCTCCACCATTAACAAATGGTTCAGCCCATAGCAGGACCGGCTTTTTTCTTGTTTTCAGTAGCAGGAGATGCTTATGATTGTGCCAGAGCACATTTTGAACAACACCATGGGAATTTCGGATTTTACACATTTGGTTGGATGTTACACTCTGGAAATGGAAGGAAGGTGAGTGGTATTAACCCTCTGTGGTCCACACGCTGCACCTCCAAATCACATGACTGTTTTAAGCTGACAAAGCAACAAGCTGCAGCCACGCTGAGTCTCTATTTCAGCCATTATTGAAAGTTCGGAGTTCAAAGTTTTTAAATTTTAATTACAGGCCAGTAAATCCAGAGTTATGATAATATATATAAGCCATGCTTTTTACTAAATACTGTCGTCACGTTTTTGTGTGTGTGGGTTTTAAGCGTTTTCTAAGGACAGCGCGAAAACAGTAAAGAAAGAAAAAAAGCCACCTCTTTCCTATCGGTGGAAAAATGCACCATGTGGACTAATTAAAAAAAAAAGTCAACACGTGGGATTTGGTTGTTTAGGAAGAGGGGAGAGTTTTGGGAGTGACGGTAACGGCAGCGAGACAGAGCGAGCGAGTGAGTGAGAGAGAGAGAGAGAGAGAGAGTTTTTAGATGTGGGAGATTTGTGACGTTTAGTGTGGAGTGTATACTTAGTGTGTTGTGTTGTCTTGTGTAGTTGTTCTGTTGTGTAGTCATTTTGTTTTGTGTGTCAGTGAGGGCACTAATGAACACAAAGGCACATTTGCAATGTAAACACTGTCACTAAGTAGAAAACCAGCGGAGTGATACACCTGCTGTTGTCAGGCCTGCACGTTTGTCCCTGTGCTGTTCTCCTCTGTCTTTTGGTGGACAAACTTTTTTTTTACTGGCACACATCATTTGTGGGGCATCTTATTGCGACACCCGATTGTTCTCTCATTTTAGTTTTTTTTTTTAGCGGTTTTTTTTTACAGTAAAAAAACAAAACTACTAGGATTTTAAGTTCTTTGTGTGATTTCAGATCAGTAATACTAATGCTGTATGTCAGTAAAAAACAACTAAATTCAGTTGAGCTGAAAAACAAGGCAAGGGGGAAAAAATAAAATGAAACAATCTGAGGGTGAAATACAAACGTAAACTCAAAAGGAGTCAAAAATGGCCGGTTGTATTTCAGACCTCAGTGGGTTAATCCAACAAATCATGAAAAATTAGGTTTAAATTTTTGTTCATGACAGTGCAGATTACTGACATTTTGTGTAATTTAAGCTGTAACAATGTGATTGTTTTCTAACAAAAAACAGTGTGAAACTTAAGTTAGACTTGTGTTTGTAAATGAACCGCCCCATGTTGTGTAGCTTTCTGGATTTCATACTTATTGGGCTCCATATTTATTTATTATACAGGCTATACAGTACATAACATCAAAACTCACATGTTTTATGCAACTAAAGTGTGTAATTATGTGGGCTACAGACAATAATTAAGTTATAGACTATATTTATATGAAAAACGTGTATACTTACTGCATTTGAATCATTTTAACCATATGTAACCCCCTGCATATGTGTTTGGGGGAAAAAAAAGGCTTTGATTTTGCCACCCCATTTGATTTCTTTGCCACCCTCATGCCACCCTAAGAAAATTTCTCTAGATCCGCCCCTGTCTTTTGGATCCATAGGATCAATACAAATATACAAATTACTTCAGTAGTTCAGACAGAACCTAGTTTTACCTCTTTTCCTTTTGCAGTACAGCACCAGGCAGACTGACGATAGGATGCATATGAGTACTACCACCCCTGCAGTAATTGCTATAATAGTCATGTATGTATTTTCCAAATTAAAAAAAAGTTGTAGAAACAGTAACAAAGGGGGCCCAAGTTTGTCTATAAGTAGGCTCCAGTATTTGAGTAAATTACATTTCACCGTTTGTCAGCAGGACTAAGAAGAGAATCTTTATCTTCCTGCTTGTTGCTTTAAACTCCAGACCAGCAGGTGGAGCCAAATCAGCTCTGAACTGGTGGAACAACCTCCAATCAAACCAAAGTTGTTCACCTGGAGAATTCTTACTTGGAGGAGAACCGAGTTGGTAATGTCTGTTTATCTGCAGAGGTGAGAAAAGCTGTTTGTGCTCTTTGATTAAGGAGCCAAAAATTGTTAAAGCTTCTTCACAGAGTTTTTCTCAGTTTGTGCCCTGGCCTCCTCTAAAGGTGAGGAGAGCCTTTGTAGTTTTGTCATAGATAGTTATTTTTATACATTTGAAAACTTGCTGTGATTGTTGATTGTGGTTGTTTTTTTTTTTTCCTGGAGTAATCTGGAAAAGCAGCAGAAACCATCAGAACTAGGTATTATTATTGTGTGAGGGGTTTTTCTATTATTTGTTTCTAGTGATGGGTAGATGAGGCCTCATGAAGCGTTTCAGTACATTCCCCAAACTGTCTGTTTTGCTCCATACTGACACCTGCTGGACCTTAAATATCATTGCAGGCAACTTACTTGAGACTCACAACAGACATTGATTCAATGACCTAGTTATACTTGTACACTGTAAGGCAGTGGTTCCCAAAGTGTGGGGCCCGCCCCCTAGGGGGGGCGCAGAGCTATTGCAGGGGGGGCGCGGCATGAAAAGGGGAAAAAAACAAAAACAAAAACAACGCTTGGACACTGCTAGCACGAGGCCAGTGTTGCCAACTTAGCGACTTTGTCGCTATATTTAGCGAGTTTTCAGACCCCCTAGCGACTTTTTTTCTTAAAAAAGTCGCTAAAAAAAGACGTGAAAGCGCCAGACGCTTTTACTCTCAACAAGCAGCGGGTGCTGTAACACAGTCAGTTCTTCTTTACTCTTTTACTCTTATGCTGTTTTGTGGATCACAAGGTTTAAAACTACTTATAAACACACACACACAAAGTAACTCCACCAGAGTGCCTAATTCGGATCACTTTTGCCGGTCCAAGCCCGGGTAAAGGAGCAGGGTTGGAATTGTGACATTAAAAAAAACAATAATTGCTAAAAGAAATTTAATTTGTAGTTCTAAATAAACTCTAAATGCATTTAGGACGTTTTTACTCACTTTATGTCTCTTCCACGATGTTATTTCTCTCTCCAACAACATAGGTTACAATTATATTAGCATGACCAATTATGCAAATTAGGTGATGACGTCATTTAGCGACTTCTAGCGACTTTTAGGACAACCAATAGCGATTTTCCTTACTGAGGAGTTGGCAACACTGCACGAGGCGCCCACACAAACGCAAAGCAGGAGATGAAGCATCGCTGAATATGTTTCCAAACCAACTTCATTCTAAGCCAAAGACTAGAAAATATGGTGAAGCATATCTTCCCTTTGGTTTCACCTACACAAGTGCTGAGGTAGGTCTCCCTGCAGAATTAGTTTTCCCTGCATCGGGAGCAGCGCTGGGCTCTTCAAATCACGGACAAACAGTATCCCACAGTTGTTTATGTTTTTGAACCCATTTTGTAGAGGGTTTTTTGAAAATGTATTGACAGCAATGTTGAACATTATTACACAGGAAAAAAAACAACTACATGTAAAATAATTACACCGTGTGATGCCTCTGCCTTTCTAAATGCAGGGACAGTAATGGCCTGTATATGTAAGCCTGTAAAACCTGCAGATAGTCAGATTAACAGTAACAGTATTTTCTCTCTATCTGCCATTCTGCAATTCATCTCATGTAAACAATAACGTGGCGCACAGTGTGACGTGAAAAAGGCACATACCTTTGACGTTGCGTGACAAACTCTGTATTCCTTGTCCACACGTAAACGCAAAAAAAAGGAGTTTTAAAAAATCTCCGTTCTCGGTGATTCGATACGCCGTTTACATGTGCCCGAAACAGCTGCGCGTTCAAAAATACCCGTGTAGGTGCGGACGGAGCATAAAAGAGTTGGTAGTTTATTTTCTTACTACCTGTAATTTATTGCAGATTATTTGTATTTGCTTAATTGTTTAATAAATGTTTGAGGTGTGAAATAAACCGCAATGGAGCAAAATATGGGTGGTGTGGTTGAAGGATGTGTTTGTGCGTGTGCGTGCGTGTGCGTGCGCGCGTGCAGGCGCGGGGGTGGGGGGGGCGCGAACATTTTTCTTGTTAAACAAGGGGGGCCCAGCAAAAAAAGTTTGGGAACCACTGCTGTAAGGTATTGTATTTTCCATGGAATCATTTTATATCTTTTACGTTTCAAATATTGTAGACATCTTTAAAATATATTGTGAATGACACTAAGTGAAAATTAAAATGAAAGTATTGTGAATGTAATATTACCCATTTGACTCAGAGGTTATTATAAAATTCTATTCAGAAAAATAAGTTTATCCAATGTTTTTGCATTCAGTCTGTTGCATTTTTTTGACACCATTTCCCCAGCTTGGGAAAACTCACAGGCATAGATGAACCTGGGGTACACAAAAACTGTAAAGCCAGGTGGAAAAGGTTCAGATAAGATGTCTTCCTATTCCCCCAGTACCTTAAAGGATCCTCTGATCTTGGAATGTTTCTCTCCGACACTCTCCACAATACTAAGGGGTTGGCAGTCCTTTATAATAAAATTCAGGACTGCCTGGTCCAGAACAGTCTTCCTAGATGCTTGATTTCAAAATAATAAAACACATATTAATAAAAAAAAAAAATATGATAAAGCTGTTCAGTGTCTATATAGGCCGACCAGGGGCCCGTTCTTCGTACCTCGCTAAGTAAGTTAGCCGGATTTGATTGTTGACGATTTCGCGTGATCTTGGATCGTTCGGTTCTCCGAAGCTCATCAGGGACTTGCTGTCATAGCAACAGATCCGTAAGCGTAACCCTGCTCGGGAGCAGGTTTACTTTATGTAAACAGGATTAGATCGCGGCCACTCAGGTATGTCCGCTGCATTTACACCTAGCAACAGCGATATTTCTCCACTGTTTTTCCATAAATAAATATTATCAATGTAACTAAAGATAATGCAGCATTTGATTCTTTTATTGATTTCATACAGATACATACAGGTCATTTCCTAAAAAAAGGGAAATGTACTAGTAATCATTCTATTACATGTATTTGATTATTTCAGATGTAATTCATATTTTAGGGTAGTAATAGTAAATTACTTCGTGTAATCAAGATGAGAGACCACGGCTATAAAAGCGAAGGTGGATTTGGGAAGTCTGTCGCAGCCATGTCCTGTCCGTTTGTACGCGAGCAAGGAAGGTGCAAGATTGATAAGGAGAGTTTCCAGAATTCAGCGTATATTGCGGGATAGACAGGATCCTTCCTGTTCTTCCTCCTCCTTATATATATATATATATATATACATATATAAACAAACAAACAGATTATTTCAGGGTCTCTTTTCAAGAGACTAAAAGCAATATAAGTGATAAATATTACCATTCTGTAGAATATTCTTATATTTCACTTTTACTTGTCCCCATGTTCTAGTGGGTCCTGTTGTGGCTCTAATGTGAAAGAGGATATAATGGAATATGATATAATAAATTATTTACGAGTTTAATTTGTCAGCAACTTTCTGCCAGCCCTCTCTCCTTGCTTTTGCAGCCTTTGCAGTGTTCCCCTGCGTTTTAATTAAACTCTGAAACTCCTGAAATCCCTCAATCAAGAGTTCTTGCTCTGCTGCCGTGAAATACTGAGCGCGCTCCTTCGACATCTTCGCCGACCAATCACAGGGTTGCCGATCAATGTTTCTACTATCGATGCATAGCCCCTTTTAAGCCACCCAGTGATCTCGCATTACTTCATCCAGCTATACTAATTGTCAACAACAGGTGTGTTCGGAGAACCGGATTAGCGAGCTCAAAGTTAGCGCGATGATTTGATCTTGGATGTGTCATTTGATCTTGGATGTAGTAAGCGAGGTACGAAGAACAGACCCCTGTGTTCATTCTCGGTGTGTTTTCATGTTTGGCTCTGTAATGCCTAAACACTGAGGAGGTGCTTTTGTTTGTGTAAAAAAGCGCCGCAGAACAGGGGTCCGTTCTTCGTACCTCGCTTACTACATCCAAGATCAAATGACACATCCAAGATCAAATCATCGCGCTAACTTTGAGCTCGCTAATCCGGTTCTCCGAACACACCTGTTGTTGACGATTAGTATAGCTGGATGAAGAAATGCGAGATCTCTGGGTGGCTTAAAAGGGGCTACGCATCGATAGTAGAAACATTGATCGGCAAACCTTGATTGGTCGGGCGAAGATGTCGGCGAGCGCGCCTCAGTATTTCACGGCAGCAGAGCAAGAACTCTTGATTGAGGGATTTCAGGAGTTTCAGAGTTTAATTAAAACGCAGGGGAACACTGCAAAGGCTGCAAAAGCAAGGAGAGAGGGCTGGCAGAAAGTTGCTGACAAATTAAACTCGTAAATAATTTATTATATCATATTCCATTATATCCTCTTTCACATTAGAGCCACAACAGGACCCACTAGAACATGGGAACAAGTAAAAGTGAAATATAAGAATATTCTACAGAATGGTAATATTTATCACTTAGATTGCTTTTAGTCTCTTGAAAAGAGACCCTGAAATAATCTGTTTGTTTGTTTATAACAGCAACCAAGAAAAGGGCAGAGCAAATAAAGACAGGTGGTGGTCCTGCACCCCCTCGTGTGTGTGTGTGTGTGTACATATACATACATATATATAATGTACATATATAAGGAGGAGGAAGGACAGGAAGGATCCTGTCTATCCCATCTATCCCGCAATATACGCTGAATTCTGGAAACTCTCCTTATCAATCTTGCACCTTCCGCAATGGGTTGCTCGCGTACAAACGGACAGGACATGGCTGCGACAGACTTCCCAAATCCACCTTCGCTTTTATAGTCGTGGTCTCTCATCTTGATTACACGAAGTAATTTACTATTACTACTCTAAAATATGAATTACATCTGAAATAATCAAATACATGAAATAGAATGATTACTAGTACATTTCCCTTTTTTAAGGAAATGACCTGTATGTATCTGTATGAAATCAATAAAAGAATCAAATGCTGCATTATCTTTAGTTACATTGATAATATTTATTTATGGAAAAACAGTGGAGAAATATCGCTGTTGCTTTCAGATAAATGAAGCGGACATACCTGAGTGGCATGATCTAATCCTGTTTACATAAAGTAAGCCTGCTCCCAAGCAGGTTTACGCCACGGATCTGTTGCTATGACAGCAAGTCCCGGATGGGCTTCGGAGAACCGAATGATCCAAGATCACGCGAAATCGTCAACAATCAAATCCGGCTAACTTACTTAGCGAGGTACGAAGAACGGACCCCAGATGCGACATTTGACCTGCATAAAATGAAATAAATAATTTACACTTCAAGTCACATTGTTGTTTTTCCTATTCTGATAGATTACACTGAAACAAAGACAGACAAACTATTACCTTATTTGCAGTTAAAAGATCAAAATGATCCCACACAACAGAAACATTTCTTTTTCTTTCGGGCTCCATTTTGTTATGGAGAGATGTGTATTTTATTTTATTTTTTTTAATCTTTGCGAGAGTAATTTCGTGTTTTTTTTTTTGTGGCGACTCATTCCGTTGACAGATGCGGATGCGGTACTTTTTAAACACAGTTTGGCGCGTTGGCAATGAGCGATACAGCAGCTGTATCGCTCACGTGACTTTTTCTTAAAGCGACGCACGCACCGATACAGGCTTCGCTAGGTGAGCTTGATACATGTGTCGGTGCGTCAGTGTTGCAGGACCCATCACTATTTGTTTCAATTATTTGAATGTTTTAACCAAACTGTACTTAAGTGGTATTTCTGTGGTTGGGTTTAGAGTACGGTCTCAGAGCCTTTGTGACTTTTAGTTTGCTGAATGCTCTTGCAGCTTTTACTGAGACCTGATCTGTTGCTATTGTGATGAAAAATAAGTTGAACTTTGTACAGAAGTGATTCCTGCAGGGAGGGATCAGGATTCACAGGATTCAACCCTCAGGATGACCTTCTTTAAAGCCACCCCCAGACCCAAAAGCTTGGCTCTTGGGTTCAGATGGATTTGGACCTGCTGGACTGAGGGGCATTAATTACTATTCAGTTTAATTTTCAAATAATATTATCTGCCTCAACTGGTATTTTTGGATGCACAAAATGTATCTGCAGAGTTTAGTTGTAGCTCTGATGATTGTGTGTGCGTACCTTTAGCACACACAATCATCAGACAGTCAAATTTGCATGAAGCTCAGGGGTTTCAAACATAAATCATTACTCCAATCTGGCCCGCTGGTTGGTTAATCGGTGCTGGTAATTCCAATGTGTTTAATGTCACAGGTGATTGGTGATAGGAAGAGGAGACTTGAATGGATTCTTCACAAAAGGTAAAAAAAAATCTGTCTTTTGTTAATGTTGTTGTGTGTATCTGTTGAACATCTGTTGTTGTTAGACAGCTGTTTAAAATCTGTAACTTATTCAGTAAAAGCAAAAGAATATTTGTCAATTTAAAAAAGTCAAGCACAATGCACATCTTATTCACATTCTTCATAAACTGCATTAAAAATTACATTTAAAGGTGCAGCAAGTATTTCTTTTGTTGCAATTACATAACAGCAGAATGTTTTGCTCATTAATATGTGTATAATTTTAATCTTCCAACAAACTGATGCGTTCTCATAAACTTAGAATTGGGCACCGGTTTGTGGAAGCTACTATATTATCTTCCTTCTGTACTCTATATGACAATTAAATATTTTGTGATATTTTACATTTTATTTTACTCAGTCACCCCAGAGTAACTTCAAATGTTCTGGCTGGCGTTTATTTAGTGGGTGCACGCTGTCAGATCACTGTTTACTTCATAATGCCAGGTGTGGAGCATCCACTATTTACTGTGGATGAGGCAAAACTTTGAATGGATTTTAGTTAGAGGGAGTCAGTGAGGCTCACTCCTGTGACAGCTATGCTGAGGTGAGGGTCAGATGCCTAATCTGCAGAAAAATTAGAAATTGTAACAATATCTGGAATAAATAAGCATCTTTTCCTCTGCTGACAGATTGATTACACTTTCAGATTGTATGAGAGTTTGTTTCCTAAGTGTCTGAGTCCAGTATTGTTTGATTGAGTTCGAAGAAAGTTTAAGAAATGTTTGTAGAACTGGTTAACACTGGCCAGCTTGCAGCAACACTTAGGGAGTCGAGTTGTTGAGAATATTCTGTCCATATCACTGTCATATGTCAGAGGGGAGCTTCACTGACTATCAGACTCCTTTCACAAAGATTTACATCGTCCTCCAGAGTAAATACAGACAGACACCAGGTGATGTAAACCTCAGACTGACATGACAGCCTACACTCGCTACAGATAGAGATGTTTGTCCTGCAGTGGCTGTGATAGGTAGAACTATGAACTTAAATTAGGAGGGAAAACTGCAGTCTGCTGCTGACATGTAGCAGTGAGATTTTAAACTCTGTACTTTAAGTGACATTTTCATCAAACTTAAGATTAAATTATGTTTTTTTTAAATGAACCTTTTGACACAGGTAACCCACAGTGACTATTCCAAAAGTAAAGTGGGAGAAATTGAAATCGATAAACCTCATAAACATTTATTATTTGTGTCTGAGGGTGGCCGGTGGTGGTTACATCAAAAAGATCCTTGGGTTCAAATCCACTGGAATGAAGTCTGCGTGTTCTCCCCTTGTGTATATGGGTTCTGTCCGGGTACTCTGGCTTCCTTAAATGGAAATTGTAAACTGGCTGTAGGTGTGAATGGCTGTTTGTCTCTGTGTGTTAGCTCTGCAGTTGATTGGTGTACTGGACTGGTGTCCAGTGTGTACCTCTCATCTCAACCAGGGTCACCTGGGATAGGTTTCAGCCCATCTGCTACCCTGAATTAGATAAACAAAAGAAAATATGAATCGATGTACCTGAGCAGAGTCTTATATAGATGCTAGTAACTCTGCACAGTGTAGTTTTATAAGTCTGGTATCAAACTGCATTAACTTCATCCACATCATAGGTTACCCTTTTTCCTTTACTGCATCTCATCGGGTTGT
The DNA here is from genome assembly GCF_013358895.1 of Oreochromis aureus. Taxonomy (NCBI): domain Eukaryota; kingdom Metazoa; phylum Chordata; class Actinopteri; order Cichliformes; family Cichlidae; genus Oreochromis; species Oreochromis aureus. The sequence continues at coordinate 32,537,849 of NC_052950.1, read as the reverse complement.
TTCTCTGTCACTACAGGAACAAAGAAGCAACAACTGACAGAGACCTCAGCACTCTTCCGATGATGACCTCACGCAAGCAAAGAGAGAGAAATCATTCACTTGTGATCTTTGTGCAAAGAGCTTTATCACAAGGAGGCAGCTCGGAAGACACCAATGCTTCCACAATAAGAAAAGATGCTTCACTTGTGATGACTGTGGAAAGTCTTTTACTAAAAAGAGTTATTTGACAAGGCATAAGCTCATCCACACTGGGGTTAAACCATTCATCTGTGATGAGTGTGGAAAGTCTTTTACTCTGCAAAGTGACTTAAAATCACATCAACTCATCCATGCTGGAGTTAAACCATTCATCTGTGGTGAATGTGGAAAGTGTTTTACTGAGAAGAGTAATTTGAGAAGGTACAAGCTCATCCACACTGAGGTTAAACCATTCAGCTGTGACCAGTGTGGAAAGTCTTTTACTTCGCAAAGTGCCTTAAAATCACACCAACTCATCCACACTGGGGTTAAACCATTCATCTGTGGGGAGTGTGGGAAGTCTTTTACTTCGCAAAGTGCCTTAAAATCACACCAACTCATCCACACTGGGGTTAAACCATTCATCTGTGGGGAGTGTGGGAAGTCTTTTACTTCGCAAAGTGCCTTAAAATCACACCAACTCATCCACACTGGGGTTAAACCATTCATCTGTGATGAGTGTGGAAAGTCTTTTACTCAGCAAAGGGACTTAAAATCACACCAACTCATCCATGCTGGAATTAAACCATTCATGTGTGGTGAATGTGGGAAGTCCTTTACTCTGAAGGGTTACTTGAAACAACATCAGCTCATCCACAGTAAAGCAAAACCTTAAAGTCGTGACTAGAAATGCACCAGTTCTACGTTTGGTTGGTATATCAGTCTGATCCAAATGAGTCAACAAGTTGGATCAGATATCGCTGCAAATCTATTGCTGCTCACTGACTTCAGTTATGTTTTGTGTAACACTTGTTTAGAAGATTTTGCTGCAGTCACAGCACCATGAAGTGTTGCTACCAACTCAGTTACTATCGTTTCGCTTCAGGTGTTTCAGGTCAACTCGACGAACAAAATATGAGAACAAGGGACAGAGTTCCTGTATGCATTCATTAAAACATTTTGAAGCTTTCAAGCAGATTGAAACGGTACCTCTGTATTTTTACTTTGTTTGTTATTTTGTAAGTAAAAAGCAATACTTGGTAGATTAATACTGGTTCATGCAAATGTATTGAGCTATATTGTTTATTTCTTGTGCTTCTTGGGACTCTGTTTTGGTTGCTGGTCACATAGATGTGGTGAGCGTTGACTGTTTGTTGCTGGTAGATTTTTCTCTGGTGTTCATTTAACATAAAACTGTTAAATGAACACTGTCTGTTAATGTTACAAACTGCCAAATTAACACTATCATCTTTTTTTGTTAGCATAAGCTGCTAGTTGCTACATTAATGAGGTCCATGCCCCAGTTTTTTGAGGTGTTGCTGCCATTAGATTCAATTTTTTTCTTATAATTGTACATTTTTATCAGTTTTTCTTTTCAACATTTTATTATGTGTAAAACATGTCTTTAAGCTTTTAAATCATTGCATCCTGTTTGTAACTATCTTTGTGTCCATTTTTGTTTTTACATATTTACTCTTTAATCAGTAAATTGGACACAGTGAAAATGGGAGTCTGATTCCCCAAAATCCAAATAAAATTATTTTTGCAGTGTAAAGGTTGTGCAGTCCTGATCAAACTGAATTAATGTGTTAGTAAAGTGGGTTTAAAGCACAGAATTGAACTTCATCTTTAGCTGGTTGTTCAAAGTTCCTGCACTGCTTAAAAAAACAATTTGATTTTGATCATGTACGCTGGAGTTGAACGATTCAGCTGGGACCAGTGTGGAAGGTCTTTTGCTCAACAGTTCACCCCATTCAAATTCATTTATGTACAGCATAATACTCAGATTTTAGTGCTCTTATGGGACCATGATAATCAGCTCCATTAACACTTGTACTTGAACTGAATTCTGTCAGGTCAAGTCCACATGTAAGATGAAACACCATGAAGCCAAGTACACTGGGGTTAAGTGGCACCTCTGTGAGCCGCCTGGTCAACAGTGTTGGGGAGTAATGGAATACATGTACCAGCGTTACGTATTTAAAATACAAACTATGAGTAACTGTATTCCGTTACTGTTACCGTTTGAAAATGTGGTATTCAGAATACAGTTACGTTGTTGAAATAAAGGGATTACAAGGTGGCCTTTTCCTGTGATGGTCACGTTAGCCTATGCCCTCTCTATTTTTGGTAATTCCACGCTGGTGGAAACCCAAACAAAACACGCATTAAGAGGCCCTAATGCCTGTGTCTCAATGGTCGTGTCCAAATTCATGGGCTGCATCCTCCTGAGGCCGCATTTGTAGACCGATTACGTCACAGCGACGCTCGAAAGGCTGTCCAAATTGTGAGACTCCTCCGAATGCAGCCGACAAATGCGTCCTCCTTTTCCCCGAATTTGAAGGATGGGTCGGTGTGTCCTTCGTGGCCCACCATATCCCAGAATTCATAGCGCGCAGCAGCCAAACTCCAGTTTCCGGCAATGGCGGCCGCTACTAAGTTTTAATATTACTCTTATTAATCTTTCTGGGTCACAAAATAAACTTTTAACATATTTTCAGGCGAGAATGTAGCTGTGTAAACTTCAATATTTGCTCGGTTTATCAAGATATCGCATATTTGCAAAAGTGCTTCAACGTTTTCGGAGACGTCTGTTACCCACCAGCTTGATAGCTAGCCGAGAGCTCGTGGGTCACTGAAGCCGCCGAGAACGGCACAACTCCCGGCACATCATTTTCAGATCACCGCGGACTTTTGCTACTCTGGTTAAACGTAATATATAAGTCACTTAGATACACATTTTAGATAGCAATGAGCAGATGGCCGAGTTCATTAAACTCCACCGAGACAGCGGTGACGCTAATCAGAATGCTAGACCGTCCAATTTCACAGCCGTTTACTTCCGGCCTACCCAACCTTCTGAGGACCCGGCCCACGTAGACCGCGAAGGCCGGGTCCTCAGGAGGATGCAGCCCATGAATTTGGACACGACCAGTCTCACGCTCATGTCACCTCTACTTCCGACCTGCATAATGATGTGAAGAAATATTTTTAAAATTATTATTCAAAAAATGATTTAATATGAAGGCAATGGGCAGAGTGTTACAGGCATAGCCCTAAAGAATGTAGCCTTATTGGCAGTGTAGTCCGTGCTGCAGGGAGAATGGACCCGTTATGTGTCTGTGAGCGAGGGAGGGAGAAAAGGGCGTCGAATCGCATGCGAGTTGTCACCGAGCAGAAACGGGAGCTGGAAGCATGTAAATATAATAATAACCACTGCAGCCAAAAACTGACGAGCCCAGTTGTGAGTACGCTATTAAGACTCGACTGCACACTGTGTTCGTGTTTCCCTCTGAAACAATAAGTTCCATTGGAGCAGCCTTTCAGTGCCTCTCTCTGTCTCTTGCTAGCAAAGTCGACACAGACAACAAAGTACAGCTAGTTTTAAATAGTAATAAATCACAAAGCAATAGTACATGCATCTAAGTAATCGGAATACGTTACTCTCATTGAGTTATGTTACGGAATTAGTTACAAAATACATTTTGTGGCATGTATTTTGTAATCTGTAATGGAATACATTTTAAAAGTAACCTTCCCAACACTGATGGTCAATGATGTCACAGAAGTGTCATCATTGACCATATAGTGTATATGCTGGGACTGGAGAGGACCAGCACACCGGTGTTAACAGTGTGAAAAGAGCTGTGTGTAAAGACAGTGAGTTAATAAAGTTTTAATCCAAATATTAGTGTCACATGGAGAGCAAAGACCCTTGTTATTGTTTGATTACAGAATGAAACACAGAACATCTGAATAGACCCTCTTCTGGATACCACATCAAACTTCAAAACACTGAAATCCTCTTTATCCTAATCCTATTCATGCAATCATCGCTGGTGACTATAGGTGAGGATGGGAAATGTATCAACCAATCAGAAGACTGCATTGGCTTTGTGCAGCAACGCAGAGCCCAGATCACTGGAGATGCTCCATCAGTCCTCCTGTCAGTCACCTGCTTCACTCTTCCCTCATTCACGTTATTTTGAGAGAAAAATTTGGTCCAGCCATTTAATCTTTGTGTATTGTAGGGTCTACCTTACAATAAAAAGCACCTTGAGTTCTTGTTACTTGGCACTGTATAAATAAAATTGAATCTTGATCTTCAAGGCTTATCCGTATCAGTAGGCCTCAGCAGATGTGTTTATAGAGCTTGTGTTTATGATCACTTTGGACAATGTTGGACATAGCTGAAAAGTTAAGCACATATAGAATTGCCTTTTTAATGACTGAGGTGATGCAGATAGTTGCAAAATCTTTGGTACCCGTAGCAGTCTGTTGTTATAATTTTGTAGTCCCATAGAAATCTTTCCAGCATGCAGATAGCAATGTTCTAATCTTAGAAACCCAAACACAGATGTAAATAGATAAATAAACTCAATACAAAAATATTTTAAAAAGTCAAAAACCTGATTGTCCATCACATTTTTATTATGACAATAAAACCTGTAGTTAAAAATCATGCAGTTTGTAGGTGAAAGTGCAAAATATTCCAGTCATAGTGGTAACTGGGACGAGGTCACTTCCAGTTCCATCAATCAAATGTGAAGCCGATTAACTTCCTTTCACATCATTTTACTGCATAAAACATTCATGTGCCTGGCTGACAGTTGAGTTCCCACTGCAGAAGATCATTTTTTCTTCACCTTCCTTTGGTTTACACTTACATATCAAACATTTCTTAAAATTCAGTTATTAAGGTTTGCAATCTTTAGTTGGATGAATCAGAGGGACGTTTGGTGTATTAACAGCTCACAGGAGACTTTGCTTCTTTAAATCCATGAAGTTCAACATCTCTGTTAACTGAAATTGAGGGAAAAGCATTACAATGATTAGAATTCATCTTTATTGTTTTAATTTCCATTTGTCAGACTGAAGGAGTTTTTGAACTCTTATTCTGGAACTTTTTACTGAAATTATTTTGGCTAAGTTGAATTCATCAAAGTAAGAGTAAATCTAAACTGGCTCTAGGGAATATTTAGATTCATGTGTGAGAAAACTGGTCCTAACTCCATGATAAAAGTGTTCTCCAGTATGATAACTAATGGCATGGTGTGCATTTTTATTCACAATATTTACTTACATGTTGGGTTCGCCACTCTCTGACGCCGTCATGCTGTTTTCTTGCTGACCTGAGACATGTTTTGGATCCATAAGATTGATACAAATATACGAATTATTTCAGTAGTACAGAGAGAATGTACTTTTACCTCTTTTCCTTCTGCAGTACAGCACCAGGCAGACTGACGATAGGATGCATATGAGTACTACCACCCCTGCAGTAATGGCTATAATAGTCATGTATGTATTTCCTGAAACAGGAAAAGAATCTGATTTTTAAATTTCTCCTGGATGCCTTAATATGTTTATTTTGTTTGTACGTCAAAAAGATTTTAAAAGTTTTGAATGATTCTTGCTTTTGTGGATTAGAAGGACCCAACATAAATCCCTTTACCTTGACTTATTTGAATAATGGTGTAATTAATCAGCATCTCCTCAACATTACTAATCTCACACGTGTATATTCCCTCCTTCTCTGAAGATAAGCCCAGTAATGTGAGGCTTCCTAACTCTGATACAGCCTTCACATGCTGCTTCCACTCCTTTGAGACTGTGTAGTTGGAACCAGACCCAGTCTTTTCCAAAATTGCACGATTAAGGAATCTCCAAATGAGGCTTGTTGGAGAAGTGTTAAAGCTGGGGCAGGGGATTGTGGTTTCAGTGAAGCTGCCAGTAACTGAAGCTGAAACAACACAGAGGAAGGTTGAGTATATGCCAAGTATAGATGAACAGCCTACACATGAAGTGCTTCTGTGTAAATCTAATGCATGTATTTCAGTATTCAACAGGGTTTTAATAGTTTTGCAATTTTCATTAGTTTTTATTTTTATTTCGTTTTGACTTCAGATTTTCAATTTTATATTAGTTTTAATTAGTTTTTACCAATTGTTTGCTAGTTTAGTTTAGTTTTTATTTTTTTGAAAATCCTTAGTTTCAGTTTAGTTTTGATTAGTTTCAGTTATAGTTTTAGTTGTGTTTGCAATAATTAAGTGTAACAAAATCCCAGTTTCATCATATCAGTCATTCTCTTCTGCTTATCCTTGGGCATGTTGCTATTCCAGCTACCATACCCTGCACCCTGGACAGGTCGCCTGTCTGTCGCAGGGTTAACACGCAGAGACAGACAACTCACATTCCCACCTATGGGTTCTTTAAATAAATAAATAAAGGCAGATGAACAACCATTGATACCAGGCAACTATAAAATGTATATCTTGGCCCCAATGAGACTATTAACTCTTGCAGCACCGGGTGTTAAGGGAATTGACTCACACAGTTATGTAGATATCCCAGTCCTGTTGTCTCGGGATGCATCACGCTGCCTTGCCTGGTGTTAGCTTCTGTTTCTGGGGATGAGGGTTGAGTGTGCTCCCTTACCTTCTCCAGGTAAGCTAGGTTAGCCTTCTTGTGTGAGCTTTTCAAGTGCACTTTAAGGTTTGTGGGATTTCTTTCCCTTTAGAAATGTCCCTCATAATTTGTCTCGTTCCACTACAAGACACTTGCTTTATCCAAAACACAGTCATATTCAAAGTAATCCCAAATTGGACTCTGACGCTTTCTCCCGACTTTTGTTGACATGATGCTACGCGTGGACGGAGCGGCAACACAGACGACCCGACTGAGGTACTTGCCACCTGCTGGCATAATAAGGCACAGCAAGAACATAACCTGGAAAATACACTTCATTCTCACCCTAGACTAACGTATGACACATACACATCAACGAAAACTAAACACATTTTCTCTATAAATTCAGTTAATTTTAGTTAGTTTTGTGAACGGTCATTTCAGTTTTAGTTAGTTTTCCTTTTATTGCAAAGTCTCGTTTTTATTTTTATTTCCGTTAACGAAACTGTTTTTTATTCGTTATTTCGTTAGTTTTCGTTAACGATAATAACCTTGGTATTCAACAATAAGCAGCTTTCAACCTCATTTCCTAGCTCATATGAGAGGCCATACTCACGTAGCTGCCTCAGACTGGCTCTCCTCCTGTTTCTCTGAGTGCTCACAGTGCAGCTGTAGACTCGATCAGTTTCATTGAGTGAAGCTATCAAAGAACCGTTGATGTTGTAGAGCTGCTGCTTGGTCTGCTCGACTGTTGTTGTATTCTTGAAGCTCACCTTGGATGGAGGTCTGGTTGACCAGGTGAGCTCAGGTTCAGGGTAGATGCCCTCTGAGCTGCAGGTGATCCTGTTTCCTACATGCTGAATGCTGACTTTGACTGGGGCTGAAAAATACAGAGTGAAACTGTGGCTTTTCAACTTAACACTACAACTGCTACATTTATTAGAGGTTGGTATAAATCTTTTGAAATATCGAGTACTTAAAAGAAAAGAAAATCCCCCAAAACCTCAGATTTGTCATACTGTGCACTTTGAGGTTGATAAATGAATCCTTTTCTGTATTGATGGTGCTGATGTAGCAGCTGTATCTGCCCTCATCCTGAACCTGCACCCCTGTCAGCTGGAGTGAGGCGTTTCCTCTGGAGAGCTGGTCCTTGAACAGTGACGTCCTATTTCTGAATTGCTGGTCCTGGGTTCTGAGCTGGTCTTTGTTGCCATAGTACAAGTACACAAGAGGGTGTCCCTCTGACAAGTGCATCCAGTGGATGTATACTCCTCTAGTGTTTCCCTGGAAAGTGCACGGTAAGATGCACGTCGTCATGAAAACACAGGAAACCTCAGTATCCGAAACATCAGATAAAAAGACTGTTAATGACTGATGAACAGAGGCGGTGGTTTACGACACCAACTGTCTGCCATCTATAATCCAGTTTTGAGTTCCCTCCCCAGACGCCTTAACGCCCACTCACATCCTGGGCCATCTGACCTCAGGAATTCACATGACAAGGTGGGGCCAGGTTTCACAATGAGCTCACCCGAAACCCTGGCTGATTAGGTCCCACACCCGCTTTCACACCTTGGCGCATGTGATTAGAGGATCACCAGGGGGTCCTTTGTCCCTCATTGGGGGGGATACTCCCACTGGGTTTAAATCTGGGACTCTCGGCCATTTGACCTTAGAACTGAAGAAGCTTCTCGGATGAGAGGTGAAACGTCTTCAAGCAACTTAAAGAAGTCCAGACGCTTTTCTTTGCAAACTCCTTTGACTACGATGACCTGGATGACTGAGAACCTTCACAGACACAATGACTGATGAAGTTTTGCACATAAAATATTTTGCAGTAACATGAAGAGAAATATTAAAGTGAACCATTTCTCAGTCTGTCTCAGCTGGTGCTAGTGAATGCTTCACTCACCTCCTCTGGAAATGGTCAGAATCCACAGAAATATGACAATCACCAGACACATGGTACTGTCGATCCTGGTAATCCTGATCCTGTAACATGTCATTTCACATGGAGCACTGGACTGCAGAGAAACGTTAAGTTTGTATTTTAGAAGTGTAGCTTTCACTGAGGGGAGCAGGCTCTTATGATTAATGTTACCAAAAGTATCCGATTTACCTGCACAACTTCATGATGGAACCTGCTGAACAAAAGGAGGTCCAAAGGCAGCTCTGTGAACACCTGCACCTGGTATCAAATCAGCCATGTGGACTTAATTAGAGAGAGGACATGAGAGAGAGAAGGGGAGAGAGAGGGAGAACAAGGAACATGCGAATAAGTCCTAACCAGTGCACACAGTTATAATCCAAATGTAATATTCACTGTGTTGTGGTGATTACAGCTGGTTAGAGTTACTTTTTTAAGTCCCTTCATGGTTGTTTGTACAGCTAAACTGATACTAAAATGAAGGACAGTAGGTAAACTCAGATTTTAAAAACAAATAAACTGCAAATTCAGTGTTAATTGTTTTTTGTCACAATTTGGTGGGGCAATCAATCTAACACAGAAAAACTCACAACTCTGGGTCTAAGGCCAAGGGACCATGCCAACTCAGTTCTGGAATGACCTCCTGATTAGATCTCTCACTCTTTAAGGACAACATGGTGCATTTCAACAAACCCCAGTGGAGATGGTCTGTGGTCCACACTGTTGACAAACAAGAAAGTCTGAGAAAAATGTTCTCAGTTATCTCAGTTTCTGATATTTAATTGAAATTGACCAATTATTGAAACCTCCATAAAAACTGGCTAACCAGTTCATATATGGTACTGGCTTTATACTTTGCTAGCTTCAAAATGTTACAACAACAAAGGTTCTTTTAAATACACTCTTAACACTGTTTAAGATGAATTAATTTTCTTTAATAAATTAATGAAGGGTATGATAGAAAAATAGTGACTGTAAAATGCATTTTTTATATTATTAACCTCCTAGGACCTGGCATCCACATATGTGGACATCACTTTTTGGGTTATTTAGACTAAAATACTCAATTTTGCTCTACAAGGGCCTGATGTCCACTTACGAGGACATTATACTGCTGCTGTTCTATCAAAATTTTAAATGAATATCCTCATATGTGGCTCTTATTTTTGTTAAAAACAAAAATAAAGTTAAAAAAAAAAATCTGGTAATTCTTTGTTTTTACATTCATTGGGCCCCAATATGCCCAAATATCAAAGAGAAATTAAAAATGCATGCCATGGAAGAGTTCAGGTCTTAGGAATTTAAGTAAATTCTGAAAAAAATACAAGTGTCTTGTTAAAGGGAGTGCCTGAGGAAATATTTGTTTTGTGCTGTTGGACGTCAACAGAGGACACAGGCGTGGTTTAATGTTCACTCACAGCAAACACACCACAGAGAGAGAAAGAGAAAGGATAACTGACACAGGTAAGCCACCACAGGAGGATCCTGACTGTTGTTATGATTATTAATAGTAGTAGTGGTAGTATAAGTAGTACTGCTACTACTAGTAGTAATTAGTAGTACTACTATTGATTGTTATCCAAAATGTGTTTTTGATTTTGCTTGTTGGACTATCCACCCACTCAGTAAAGGTGCATTTTCACTTTATGTTGTCAGCGCATCTCATCAGCCTTCATTTCAGTCCACAGCCAGTTATTCATGACAACTCTACGAAAATACAGTAAGTATTTGTACTTCTTTACTTCCCGTTACTATCACGACATCTGCTAACATCCCATCTCTAAATAAGACCTCAAATACAATAATAAAAAAAAGTTAAAGTGAACTGCACTAATGTTCAGATTATGTTTAAATGCTTTGCAGTCAGTTTAGCTCTTTGTGGGCTCTTAAAAATAAGATTCAATAAAAATGCGTACAGAGAGAGAGAGAGAGAGCGAGAGAGGAGGCCGTCTGATCTGTTGTAAATGGAAAGAGAAAACTTGATTCACATGACTGAAGCGCACTGTTGACTCCATCTGGAATCAGAGAACAGAGGGAGAAGAAGTGCTGAGGCAGGACGTGGCATGCTTTTTTAGATATATCAGTTTGTTTTGTCTATGTGGACTAGTGGGAAGAAGAGTTAATCAGTTAATCACAGAACTCAGCTCTGCAGATAGGGGCCATAGGGGCCCCTATCTGCAGAGCATTTTAAACATATAATTGGCAAATTAGCCAATGCAAAACTTTATCTGTCTATTAAAAAAAGAAGATAATCTTCTCACAAACTGGTGTTTGATTTTGAAACAGGAAAAAAGTGGGGAAACAACTGAAAAGACTAACATTTGAATGAAAACGGAAAGCAAGTAAACACTTTCTATGCTGCCTTATGGTAAACTTTGGTAATATTGATGTATAAAGAACAACACTGGCTGATGATGAAATACAGTCAGCTGGCACAGTGACACTGCCAGTATTAACCTGCAGGGTTGGACTGGGACAAAAAATTGGGCATTTTGACCAGAGACCGGCCCACCAGGTATTAAAGCTATAAAGCCTTTGAATGAAGACAAATGCTGTTGTGACAGTGATGTACACTGTCTTGTTGGTATATGTATGATTTCTATACAATTTATGTCAGATAAAAACTTTGTTCGCAAGATTCAGATAATTATTTTTTAAAAGCTAGATATTTTAAATGAGAATAAGAAAGAAAAGTATTTCTTTGTGCCCTTCTCTGCCTGTTAATGCCCTACCTGGTCCCCTGGCAAAAGTTTTGCTAGACCCGCCCCTGCACAGTCACCAGCTGTCAGCTACACAGAAAAGGATCCTGGTGTTATCTGTCTCTTAGAAACAGTTCATAACTTCAACTCATTCATGTCACCTAAAAGGTAAACCTGTTTCTCCATCACCTGTTCAGCTCTGATGATTCAGTAAGGACATCTCCTGGTTTCATCTTCATGTTTCCCTCTCACCAGATAACCAAACCGATATCATGACCAGCAGGTTTTACAGCTGTGGCTCAAGCAAACATCAGCTGATACTAGAAATTAATAAATTCTAACAACAGCTGATCAAGCTTAAACGTGCTGCTGTTGTTTAGCGCGACATCCGCTGGTTTCCTCTTTCTGAAGCAAAGTGCTTAAACAAAGTTATTTTGCAGCCATTTATCTTTTACCTTGATTTTTTAAATAACTACTTCAAACTATGTACAAAACAATCAGCTGTTCTGCATTCAATAAGATGCCACACAAATTATTTGAGCCACTCCCCAAAAAATAATTTCTGTCCACTATAAAGGAGAACATCACAGCCTGATACCTGCAGGTTTGTGTCAAGGTTCTGGGTCATTCTGACCCAGCTTCTTCAGTTCTTTATATTTTGGTATGTCCCTATTGTATTGATTATTATTCTCGATTAAGTGCAGCGTCTTCTGCCTCCTTGTAAGTTGTTTCTGGTTTCCTGTTTTACTTTGGAGGTTCGTGTCTGGTGTCAGTGTGTTCGGTTTACTATTCCCCTGTCTCGTCAGCTGTGATTTCTCCCAGGTATGTTCCCCTCCTGTGCCTCATCCCTTGATTACTGCCGTGTGTATATTAGCCCTGTGTTACCTTTGTTCTCTGTCGCATCATTAACGTCTACTCACCATCAGTCTGTGCTCTGTTTTCCATCCGTGTGTATCTGCCTGATTAGTTTGTATTTTCCCAGTTTAGTTAGTCCGCTGTTTACCGGCAACCTACTAATAAAGTGGTTACTTTGAGTTCTACTTCGCCTCACTGAAACCTGCATTTTGGGTCCTTCTCTCCTTGCCTGCCGATACGCAAACATGACAGTCTGACAGCAGCAGGCGTATCACTCCTGTTCTCTACCTGGAGACAGCAGTCGCCTCATTGTTCTGTACACACTCCAAACACTTACTCACTCACTCACTCTCTCTCTCTCTCTCTCTCTCTCTCTCTCTCTCTCTCTCTCTCTCTCTCTCTCCCCCTGACAGGTATCAGCCTGTGATGTTCTCTTTTATAGTGGACAGAAATTATTTGGAGTGTCACAAATAATTTGTGTGGCATCTTATTGAATGCAGAACAGCTGATTGTTCTGTAAATAGTTTGAAGTGGTTATTTAAAAAAATCTAGATAAAAGGTAAATGGCTCCAAATAACTTTGTTGTTTGCAAAACTTGTGCATATGATTTTAAAATTGACAATTTATATTTGCATTTAAAATTATGATTCATTAAACATGTTTGTGGTTGTTACAGTAAAATATATAACTTTCTACTCGAATTTCATGGTTTTTGTCTGACTTTAGATCAATTGTGTTAATACAGTATGTCAAAATGAAAACATAACTGTAAATTCAGACATGTGAGGTTGTGCTGAAAGGAATGATACCAAACAAGGCAAATGTGGAGGGAAAATCAAAAGTAGTTAAAAATGGCCAATTATACCCTGGACCCCAGAGGGTTAAACGTTCTTAAACACAATCGTTACTTTTCAAGTAATTAATTACTTTTAAAATCTTGTAACTCAGTTACTAACTCAGTTACTTTTTTGAAGAAGTAACTAGTAACTATAAGTAATTACTTTTTCAAAGTAACTTGCCCAACACTGTTTATAACTACTTGGCACAACCACATTTATCCTTCAACAAAGTGTGAACTCTCTTAGACAAGCTTTCTTGTAATTTCTTTAAATAATATTTTTCAACATCCAAGCTCTTCTTTGCAGTTTGTCTTCTTTTTGCTCCTTTGTCCATCAAAGTAATTTCACTCTGCTTCAGTAATGTTGAGGTCTGGACTCTGGAAAGGCCGGTCCATGGCATCATGAAGACTGCAGTGGCTGGTCCCTGACCTAGATCAGACTCAATTTGAAAAAAGAGTGAAAACAAAAGAAAACACTTCAATCTGATCATGTCTGGCTGTCATACAATGTGAAATTGGAAAAAGACGTTTATGAAAGTGAAAAATTGATTTTTAGGACACTCAGACTAAACATTGCTGGCATAATGTTAGCTTAACCAGCTGTTATTTTTCAGCTGGGTTGTTGTCCGGGTTGTAGCATTTGCAACACCATAAACATACATGTTTATGCACATTTTTGTGTATTAGAGCCCTGACTTCACTTCAGAAGGAAAGGATTGAGGTGAGGAGGAAGAGGATGAAAGTTTGTTGGTCAGTATATCAGTATACTGTCAGTCGTCTCTTTTTTGTCCCATGTTTTCTTGTCTTTGGTTAAGGATTCATATCTTGAGTCTGAAGGTTTTCCTCTGTGGTCTGAACACCTACAGGTTTCTTCTTCTCTGACTTTGGCATGCTACCTGTATGGCTGGTCTCTAGGTACATTCCTAAAATGTGATTGGGGTAATGATACTGCCCATCTCAGCCAATCTATTCAACATGGCAGGTTAACATAGCAGCATCCACAAACTAGTGCCCGCTCCTGAAAACTGTCTTCAGACTTACCAGATGAATTAAGTTTCTCTCTATTCCTTGTGTATCATGATGATCTGGTTTTTAGTTTACATGACAATTCTGAAATTAGCTTATTGGAGAAAGCTGACTGTAACTTAACAACCTCTGCTAATGTGAACTCACTGTTTCTGGTTTACCTCTCAGACTGACTTTCAGAAGTTCACAAGATGAACATTTGTGCTGAGGAAGAAAAGAGTGGAGCAGAGTCTGCAGGATCCAGCTGTCTCGCTATGAGAAGTGACAACTCCAAACTTGATTCTTTAGACTTCAGAGATGAACCTGGACCCTCAGACACAACGTAAGACTCAGTTCTACTGAGATTTCCTCATCCTCCCTCAGTGTGTAACCACGAGTCAATTTAAATTTGACCTTTATGTGAACAGTACACCCTATTGGTCCAGTTCTTACTGAGGTCATTTTTATTTTCATATTAAAACAGTTTCAGCACAAGATTAAAATATATTTTATGTTAAATTTAAATGTTTATGTCAGCAACATCCCTACATAAACAAGTGTGAGTAAAATAAATTAAGAGGACTAATGCTGCCAGGATACAACAGAGCAACGCCCCACAACTTTGTTTCCAAAAATCAAATAAAATATTCACAGTCAGCTTAATCAAATGAAATTCAGCTGTTAGATGAAGCATATTTCATGCACAAGACATTAACAACATCTGTCCTTTGGCTAGATCCTGTCTCAGTATAACAGGAAGAAAGAAAGAAAGTTAGAGACTGGGGTACTACCATACAGGAAGAATGAAAGAGAGTAGACTCTTTAACAGGGACATAGTAACAAAACAGTATCTAAAACTTGATAAAAATGTTGAGATGATTTTATGTTTGGAAATTCAGTTTGACTTTGGATACATTTTGCTCAGTTATAGTTACAAAGTGTATGAAAACGTATGGTCAGATAGCTTTAGAAATAGATAAATCTAACATGCTTATTAAAGTTTCTTTAATGAGGCCACATGTTTGAAACAGCAGATGTGACAAACACACTCCACTGCTTAAATACCACTACACCTGGCTGAGGTTGTAGTTGTTGAAAACTGGAGACAGATCAGTGTTAAGTAAGACAGGCTGACAGGGAAAGCACTTTATTACTGTTGATGAAATCAAAAGCAAACATCACATCGATGATTCAAGCACCAGTTTTCTTCATCTTAAAAAGTATTTCCCTTTTCTCGTTCCTCTTTTGGCCATCAAACCGTCTGCACAGTGTTGTCAAATTTTTATCCATTTTTTTAACTGATAAACAACAATTGACTTTAATGATAAAGAAATGTGTTCACAGAGAGAGGAAGGCGATCTCAGAGGATCCAGTCTCTACCAGCTGTGGACCAGAAAAATCCAGAACTGAAGCACAACTGCAGATATCCAGTAAGAGCAGCTGTCTACAAAGTAGGATTAAGAATCCGCTTATTCATGGACTCATTTCTGAGAAAAACTGTTACAGTCAGAGTTGTGTAATACATCCTCGGTACTTAATGTGGGATCGGTGAGGGGCCGAGGGAAGTGAACTGAGTTCAAGGTGGAACTGTCGATCTTTAATAAGTGGTATTGTGTAGTAAAGGCACACAGGCTTTTATTGGCAAGTTGATTGGAAATAATTAAAAACAAACTGGAGCTGCAGAAACAGAGTTAAACCAGTATTCTACTATCAAATATTATCATAATAATATATCATAATAAAAAGGTAATATTGGCTGATTTTTTAACATGTTTGGATAGTATTACTATATTATAAGGTGTGAATTAATCCTACATTATCTTCCCAATAGTCTACTTTGTTTAAAAGCAATGATTTAAATATTATGTTTAATGCTCTGGATTATTAAATGGAAACATTGGTGATAGTTTCTGTGTAAAAAGTGTGAAACAGAGCTACAAATATAAAACCTGCATGTTTCTATTTAGTAACATATTAATAACAGACAGAGACCTTCTTTCACAGGATATTTTATATCTGGATTCAATACATGACATGGTAAAAATATTTCAGGTAGAAAAGAAAGTGCTCAGAGAATAGATATTTAAAATGTCCAGGACACCAGAATAAAATGTCATCCCACTCCCACTTATCCAGTTTGTGGTTTGCGCAACACCAGGATCCTGCCCCACCTCCGTCACTGACTGACCTCTAACAATCCAAGGAGCCAAAGCACGTGCAGCGAGTAGCACCAAGCTGCCCACTTACATACCGAAAAATTAAAAGTTTTGACAGAGTGTGATGTAATTGGCAGTTCTTTGACCATCAGTTTTACAGATACAGACTGTCCTATTAATAAAATGCAGGATTATAATTTGTGTAACATTTTGGAACACAGTTCTGTATTCATATGTACAACAATGAACTCATAAAACTGAGTTTTTCTCAACAGAGAGAGGTTTTATTCTGCTTTCTCTGTCAACTGTTATATGACTTGATTAAGGTGTTTAGATAAGGACTACATTTCCCATAAACCTTTGCGATTTTTTTTTTTATTTTTTTTTATCAACGACATTTCAGTCCACACTTCATAGCGGTTGTTGGTAGTATTGCACAATTTCATTGTTTGGCAACTGCCAACAAAACAACAAGAATAAGAACCTTTGCAGGCCAAACATTACAGACAATAGAAAACATGATCTCATGAATGACCAGAAGGTTCACAGTGAGCTTAGACATGTATAATAATAAAATAGAGACAAAAGAACATTGTGTATGAGAAACAAACACCCTAAATAATGATAGACACAAGAGCCACAGACTTTGACCAACAGCCCACAGTAGGTTTTTCTATAATTACGCTTACCTAATTTTACACGAATTGCCCAGCAGATTTAGTTGCAAGTTTTGTAAAATTTGTACAAGTTTATGTCTTTACAAACACATACAAACAGTAGAATCCCAGTTAGATGTTAAATATGTTTTATATTTAACACAACCACTTTTTATATCAACGCCATCAATGTAAACACAGAGACAAGATCTAAAGGCTGCATCTCTGTAATTCTGTGACCAATAAGGCAGCAGTTAGATTTTTAACCGCTGCTTTCAATCATTTACTATACATTACAATTGTGATCCCAGTTTGAATAAAACTATGGCATCAGAGCTCCGCTGGGGGTAGCTTTTTTCATTATCCATGAACACAATTCATGATGAGCATGCTCTGAACATTGTGGGTTTTCAGTTAAACAGACATGCAGGCAGGCAGATTCATTTGTTGTCATTTAACATTTTAAAACATGAAACCTACACATTACTGGGATTAACTTACCAGAACAACATTAGAATAATAATAAAAGAATAACTTGATAATTTCTCTGACAAAACAGCTGATCAGAGTTGGTTCATTGACCTCAGAGTTTATTGTTGGACTAGTTTAGTTAAACATGCTTTGGGAACAGGTCACTGCACAGCTGACATCAAACTGCAGCCAGAGCAGTAATCATAATAATCAGCAGTAATTATCATCAGTAGCTATAACACACTGACTATTTCAAAATGTGTCTTATAATGTAAAAACTTTGCTAATTACTACTGATGAAAATCAGACTGTTTCTGCTCCTTCACAATAAAGGTTGTCACACATGGAAGCTTTTACTGTGAAACGTAAATGCTGTGTTTTTGTAAGCTGACTAGCAGACATGGACACATCTCGAGGGTCTGAGAGAAAAAAAAACTTATCCGATGTGTTCTCAAAAATATCTAAGTATGGGAACAAAAAATCTTATTGCAAACCATTTAAATAATGTTATGTTTAGATGTAATAAAAGCTTAACTGTTTTCTTTTTGCTCTTTTTTTTACAGTAGATGTTGGTCTGCAGGAGATTGTAAATGAACATAAATTATATCTAAAGGGGAAATATGAACGTGTGACTGAAGGATTTGGTGAATCAAGAAGTGGAACCCTCCTCAACACCATCTACACTGAGCTTTACATCATAGACGAACAGAGTGAAGAGGTTCATACTCAACATGAAGTGAGGCAGCTGGAGACAACTTCACAGACAGATACTGACCATGACCCAACAATCAAGTGTCACAAACTCTTTGAAGTTTTACCTCACCTGAAGAGACCAATCAGAGTGGTTCTGATGAACGGAATCGCTGGCATTGGAAAACCTTCTCAGTGCAGAAATTTATTGTGGACTGGTCAGAGGGCTTGGAAAACCAAGACATCAACATAGTGATTCTGCTTTCGTTCAGGGAGTTGAATCTCGTTAAAGATGAGCCGTACAGTCTTCTGCAGCTGCTCCATGTTTTCTATCCAACATTGCAGAAAGTCACCACAGAGAAACTGACTCTTTGTAAACTTTTGTTCATCTTTGATGGCCTGGATGAAAGTCGACTTTCACTGGAGTTCAGTAACAGGAAGGTTGTTTCTGACATTACTCAGAAATCATCAGTCAGTGAGTTAGTAACAAACCTCATCGAAGGGAATCTGCTTCCCTCGGCTCTCATCTGGATAACTACCCGACCTGCAGCAGCCAATCAGATACCTCCTAAATGTGTTGACAGGGTAACAGAAGTGCGAGGCTTCACTGATGCTCAGAAGGAGGAGTACTTCAGGATGAGATTTAGTGAGAAAGAGCCGTCCAGGGTTATCTCCCACATTAAGAAATCCAAAAACCTCAATGTCATGTGTAAAATCCCAGTCTACTGCTGGATCACTGCCACAATCCTTGAGTACATATTGAATACAGACCAAAGAAGCGAGCTACCCAAGACCCTGACTGACATGTACTCGTACTTCCTACTGGTTCAGACAAAGAGGAATAAGCACAAGTACCAAAAAGGAAATGAAACAAGTCCACAGGAGCTGACGGATGCTGACAGGGAGGTTCTTCTGAAGCTGGGGAAGCTGGCGTTTGAAAATCTGAAAACAAGAAACATCATATTCTACCAAGAAGACCTGGAAGAGTGTGGTCTGGATGTCACAGAGGCCTCACTTTATTCATGGGTTTGTAAAGAAATCTTTAAAAGAGAGTGTGTGATTTTCCAAAAACCAGTCTACTCCTTTGTTCATCTGAGCATTCAGGAGTTTCTGGCTGCTGTCTACATGTTTCACTGTCACACCAACAGGAAAACAGAGGTACTAAAGGAAGTCCTGGGGGAAGAATATAATGAGACATCTCTGGACGTTTTTCTGAGCAAAGTCATGGAAACGTCCCTCCAATGTAAAAATGGTGCTCTGGACCTGTTTGTTCGCTTCCTGCATGGCCTCACACTAGAGTCCAGCCAAAGACTCTTAGTAGGTCTGCTGAGTCAGACAGAGAAGAACCCAGAAGCTATCCAGAAAATCATCAACAACCTAAAAGAGATGAGACGTTCTCAAATCTCTCCTGACAGAAGCATCAACATCTTTCATTGTCTGACTGAGATGAATGACAGCTCAGTGTTTCAGGAGATCCAAGAATTCCTGAAATCACAGACAAAACTCTCTGAGATCCACTGCTCAGCTCTGGCCTACATGCTGCAGATGTCGGAGGAGGTTCTGGATGAGTTGGACCTGCAGAAGTTCAACACATCAGACCAAGGACGGCACAGACTGATTCCAGCTGTGAGCAACTGCAGAAAGGCTCTGTGAGTCCTGCTGTGATCTTTAACACATTTAATCAGTTTAGATCAGTAGTTCAGTTCTTCAAATATACAGAATACTAAAGTATTTTCATTATTTTTAGGGAGTTTTCACATCTATAGTTGATTTACTCTGCCCTAAATTTGTTGAGTTGTTCTGATTTCTCTTCACACAGAGACAAAACTCTTTTTAATGTAGTTCACCCAGAGTCATTTCATTCATCGTTATTTTTCAGTGATTAGCTTCAGCACCTTTTGGTAACAGTCAGCAGATTTTTTCATGTAGCTAGATGTGAACAATCACGTTGTAGCAAAGAGACAACACTTTTAAAGATGAATCTTTCCATTAAACTGACTTTATTCAAAATCTTCTGGAGCCAAATTAAAAAGAGGAAACAGTCCAAATGTTTCTCTTCACTTTTTAGTTTATAATCTAAAGGCTTCTTATAGAAAAGGTGAATGAGGCAGGTTCTATAAAACAGTTTGAGTAGAAAGGTTTTTACTCAAGCAGAGTAGCAAGGTCCTATATGGGAATGAATCCATTTACCATTGACGAGGATCAGATTTCACTGACAGAATGTGGACATGATCATGGTTTAAATGCAATTTTGTTTTCATCTGTAAATTAAATATCAAGATTTTCCCGTAAGTCTGCACGTCTAAGAAACACTAAATAAAATCATTGTGTCATCTCAAACACAGTGATATGAGATGAGCTGAACCACAGATGTGAAGAGCAAATGTTTATTCGACTATGAAATCACTCTGTTTCAAATCAAATCAAATCAAATCACCTTTATTGTCACGTCACATGTGCAGGTACACTGGTACAGTACATGCGAGTGAAATTCTTGTGTGCAAGCTTCACAAGCAACAGAGTTGTGCAAAATACAATAACGTGCAACAAGCAAAATATAAAAATGGTTAATCTAAAAAGTAATAAATATATGTACAATATATAAAGGTATATACATTACTGAATGTGTGTACTAAATATGTTTTTCTACGTGTGTGTGTGTGTGTGTGTGTGAGTGTGTATATACATGTTTTACAAATGAAATAGAGTAAACAATAAAATAAGATATATAAAATATAAAATATACAGAGGTAGGTATGTGCAAAACAGTGGCATTAATGTACAGTATGGAGTGCATAATGTTGAAGTTCCAGTAGTGAGGGTGAGGTGTCTATGACGTGTTCAGCAGTCTGATGGCCTGGTGGAAAAAGCTGTCTCTCAGTCTGCTGGTTCGGGACCGGATGCTGCAGAACCTCCTTCCTGATGGAAGTAGTCTGAACAGTTTGTGGCTGGGGTGACTGGAGTCCTTGATGATCCTCCCGCTTTCCTCAGGCACCGCTTCCTGTAGATGTCTTGGAGGAGGGAAGCACCTCAATTATCCGTTCAGCACACCGCACTACTCTCTGGAGAGCTTTATGGTTGTAAGCGGTGCTGTTGCCATACCAGGTGGTGATGCATCCAGTGAGGATGCTCTCAATGGCACAGCGATAGAAGGTCCTGAGGATGCGGGGCTCATGCCGAATCTTTTCAGTCTCCTGAGAAAGAAGAGGCGCTGCTGCGCCTTCTTCACTGTCTTGTTTATGTGTACTGACCACGTAAGATCCTCAGCCAGATGTACACCAAGGAAGCGGAAGCTGCTCACTCTCTCCACAGCGGCGCCGTTGATGGTGATGGGGTGTGTACTCCTCTGCACCTCCGGAAGTCCACTATCAACTCCTTTGTCTTTGCGACGTTGAGGGTGAGATGGTTGTCTTGACACCAGTGGGTCAGGGCGCTGACCTCCTCCCTGTAGGCTGTCTCATCACCGTTGGTGATAAGACCCACCACTGTAGTGTCGTCCGCAAACTTCACAATGATGTTGGAGTTTCTAGTGGCCGTGCAGTCGTGGGTGTAGAGTGAGTACAGGAGAGGGCTCAGTACACACCCCTGTGGAGCACCAGTGTTCAGTGTGATGGGGATGAGGTGGTGCTGCCCAGTCTGACCACTTGGCGTCTGTCAGACAGGAAGTTAAGGATCCAGCTGCAGAGGGAGCTGCTCAGTCCTAGATCCTGCAGTTTCCTGTCCAGTTTTGAGGAACGATGGTGTTGAATGCTGAGCTGTAATCTACAAACAGCATTCTCACATACGTGTCTCTCTCTCCAGGTGTGACAGGGCAGCATGGAGTGTCAGGGCTATGGCATCATCAGTGGACCTGTTGTGGCGGTATGCGAACTGTAGAGGGTCCAGTGAGTCGGGTAGTGCGGAGCAGATGAAGTCCCTGACCAGCTTCTCGAGCATTTGCTCACGATGGGGGTCAGGGCTACAGGTCGCCAGTCGTTCAATGAGGAGATGGTGGAGGATTTGGGTACAGGGACGATGGTGGCCATTTTGAAGCAGGCTGGGACTACAGACAGAGAGAGGGAAAGGTTGAAGATGTGTAAACACTCCAGCCAGCTGAGCCACAGATGACTTGAGGACGCGGCCGGGAATCCCGTCCGGACCAGTAGCTTTGCGTGGGTTCACTCTCCTGAAGTACCTCCGCATCCTCCTCCTCAGACACAGTGTGCGCACTGACGTCATCCATGGTGCGCACACTGTCCGGTCTCCTGGTGTTCGCTGTGTCGAATCTAGCGTAGAATACGTTTAGATCCTCACACAGAGAGGCCGTGGTCTGCGGTGTTTGTCTTCCTATTCACTCAGTCTGTTTATAATGAAAAATTCCTGGTTTTATTTGATGTTTTCTCTTGTCACAGACTAAAAGCTTGTCAACTTTTAAAGACTCACTGTGAAGTTGTGGCCTCAGCTCTCAAATCCGACCCCTCCCATCTGGTGGAGTTGGACATGACTGGAAACAAGTTGCACGGTTCAGGACTAAAGTTTTTGTCTGCTGGACTGTCGAGTCCAGACTGTCGACTAGAGACTCTGAGGTGAGTTTGCTGACTGGAGCTGTTGTTGTTTAATCAAAGATCTAAGTTTCACACTCTTGGTTAATAAAGGTTCACAATTTGTATGAACAAAAACATAAAGAAGTGTCATTGATTTCAGAAATGTTTGCTTTTCCAAACTGAACGATAATTTTTACTTTGGGCTCCAAACAGACGTGACAGACTTCAGCAAAGTTCAGTTAAAGGCTGACAGAAGTCAGGTTATGGTAGAGAGATATTTTTACAGTTGTTCAGCCTCCACAGGTCCACAGACTCAGTCAGTCAGAGAAGATGAGGTGATGGTGATGAGTCTTTAGGGTCTGTGCGGTGTGTCAGTCACACTGATAAATACCAGATAAAAACAGGCTACAGAGATTTTGACAACCCACACAGCTGCTTTGGTGATATATGTGTTAAAGAAAACAGCAGCCTTTGAGCAGTTTTGTAGGAATGGGGTCTAAAAGACACGTTGATGGTTTGGAGGAATTAATTATTGAAGTTAACTCAGAAAGATCAATTGGAGAAAAAGAGTCTAACTTAACATTGATGGTACTAAAAGTAGCTGTAGATAATATTACATCTGTGGGATGATTATTGGTAATTTTTTCTCTAATGATAAAAGTCTTATTTGTGAATAAGTTCATGAAGTCATTACTAGTTAACGTTAAAGGGATGGTTGGCTCAGTAGAGCTCTGACTGTTTGTCAGCCTGGCTACAGTGCTGAAGAGAAACCTGGGGTTGTTCTTATTTTCTTCAATCAGTGACGAATAGTAAGATGTTCTGGCTTTGCGGAGGGCTTTCTTATAAAGCAGCAAACTATTTCTCCGGGCTAAATGATGATCCTCTAAATTTGTGACACGCCATTTCCTCTCCAGCTTACGAGTTATCTGCTTTAGGCTACGTGTTTGAGAATTATACCACGGAGTCAGGTACTTCTGATTTGAGGCCTTAGTTTTCACAGGAGCTACAGTATCCAGAGTCGTACGTAGTGAGGAGGTAAAATTATTAACAAGATAATCAACCTCTGTTGGAGTAGCGTTCAGATAGCTGCTCTGCTCTATGTTGGTACAGGGCATTGAAGATGATAACAGTGGGTGGATTATATTCTTAAACTTAGTTACAGCACTTTCAGAAAGACATCTACTGTGATGAAGTCTACTCTCCATTGCTGTGTAATCAATTATTGTAAATGTAAATGTTATCAGGAAATGATCAGACAGCAGAGGGTTTTCAGGAAACACTGTTAAATGTTCAGTTTCTATGCCATATGTTAAAATGAGATCTAGAGTGTGATTAAAGTGGTGGGTGGGTTCTTTTACATTTTGAGAGAAGCCAATTGAGTCTAATAACAGATTAAATGCCATGTTGAGGCTGTCATTTTTAGCATCTACATGGATGTTAAAATCACCCACAATAATTATTTTATCTGAGCTGAGCACTAAATCAGATAAAAAGTCTGAGAAATCAGAAAGAAACTCTGTGTAAGGCCCAGGTGGACGATAGATAATAACAAGTAAGACTGGTTTCTGAGTTTTACAGCTGGGGTGGACGAGGCTAAGCATCAGGCTTTCAAATGAATTAAAAGTCTGTCTGGGTCTTTCGTTAATTAATAGGCTGGTGTGAAAAATTGCTGCCACACCGCCCCCTCGTCCTGTGCTTCGAGGTTTCTGGTAGTTAGAATGACTCGGGGGTGTTGATTCATTTAAACTAACATACTCATCCTGCTGCAACCAGGTTTCTGTAAGGCAGAGTAAATCGATTTGTTGATCAATTATTAAGTCATGTACTAACAGAGACTTGGAGGAGAGAGACCTAATATTTAATAATCCACATTTCACTGTTTTACTCTTTGGTTCAGATGTCGATTCTGTATTGTTCTTTCTTTGTGATTTTCTATGTTTAAGTTGTTTGTTGCTGGTTTTTCGTGTGTTTTTTTGTCTCAATGGAGATGGGTTTTTTGGGGGGTAGCAGGAGGAGAGAAGCTGCAGAGAGGCGTGTAAGACTGCAACTCTGCTTCCTGGTCCCAACTCTGGATAGTCATATTTTGGGGGGTTTAATAAATTGGTCCATATTTCTAGAAATGAGAGCTGCTCCATCCAAAGTGGGATGGATGCCGTCTCTCCTAACAAGACCAGGTTTCCTCCAGAAGGTTTGCCAATTATCTATGAAGCCCACATCGTTTCTGGGACACCACTCAGACAGCCAGCAATTTAAGGAGAACATGCGGCTAAACATGTCACTCCTTGTCTGATTGCACACCAAAGCAGGATTCTGAATGTATGTGAGGATTTTGTAAAAACAGCTGGAGAAGAGAGAGGCTTCTTAAAAAGACTATAAGAAGAGAGAAGATGAGAGTTTTTTTTTTTAAGTTTCTGTTCCTCTAAAAATGATCTTGTTTTAACTCATTTTGAGTATTACAGCACCAAAGATATCTAATGTTGTTGTAAAGAAAGATAACAACACAAGAACTCACACAAAAACAGAAGATCTGCACTGACAGCTGACTGAAAGCTGCCTTTACAGCCCAAAAGGACCTCACTAACCAGGCAGACAGATTACCGTGGTTTGTGAAGTAGTGCCTGCTTAGAGTCTGTTTTAAATCATCTGTTGTGTAGATAGAGAATATTTTCAGCACTAAATCTTTAAAGAAAAACTACTGACCAGTTTAAGTGCAGAGAACATTTTATAAAGAGTTGTCAGTCACATTCTTCAGCAGACCATTTCAGGCTCTCATGAACTTTGAGTTCAGGTAATGTCACCTCAGTTCACTCCAGGTTTAGAACTTCAGTCTAGTGTAGAGATTAGGACGGAAACCTAATCATGCAGTAAATACTAATGAAAAAAAAGATCAGCTGACCACTGTTTCTATTTTAAGAATAAAAGAAACACATTCAGATAACTCTGTCATGTTTGTACTTTGACTTCTGCTCAGCAGACAGAGATAAAGTCACGTGGTCAGATCCAGCTGTTTCAATGTTTATTTAGTGCCCGCCATTCGTTAACAGTTTTGTACTCTGAAGACTGATGTAATAATGATTTTAAAATCCATGATAAAAACTTCTGTCCATTAATGTTGAAGAGAACCTATCTGATGACTGATATCTACATTTTTCATTTTTTTTTTCAGGTTGGAGAGCTGTTGGTTGTCAGATATCAGCTCTCTGGTTTCAGCTCTGAATTCCAACCCCTCTCATCTGAGACATCTAAACCTGAGCCACAATGACTTGGAGAATTCAGGAGTGAAGAAACTATGTGATTTTCTGAAGAATCCCCACTGTCTATTGGAGACTCTGAGGTCAGACACCAAATATTTAAACTGTGCTTAGATCCCAATCCCGGATAGTATAGTATTTATAGTTTAAGTATAGTATCGTGTTAATTAACAAACATCTTGGGAAAATAGTTTGTAGCAGGAATTTTGGCACATTTACAAACTGACACTGCTGAACAGAGACAGTGAACTAGATGAAGTTAAGATGACGTGTTATTTGTGTCAGAAAGCACAAAGAGCCACTGCAGTGCTAAAGTGGTACTTTACACCTTCTCTGGAGTTTGTAGTGCTTTAATTTCAGTGTTAGAGTTTGTGATCAGTGCCTACACCTACATTACATCTAAAAGGGCAAGGCAAAAAAAAAAACCCTGGAGAGCTAGTGCCAACCGCTAACCAGGACTATTCTAGCTCAGTGTTGACCTTCTTCAGCTCCTGACATATTACGACACTGGATGCTTTCAAGCACAGACTCTGAGTAATAAACACATTTTTTTTAATTCCTTATGCAGATTGCAGCGCTGCAGTTTGTCAGAGATCAGCTGTGATTACCTGCTTCCAGCTCCTCAGTCCAACTCCTCCCATTTGAAACATCTGGACCTGAGCTGGAACAACCTTCAGGATTCAGGAGTGAAGCAGCTGTGTGTTTATCTGAAGACTTCAGATTGCAGACTGGAGACTCTCAGGTCAGGCACCATGTTTTAGTTGTACTTAGATATATATGATGTGAAAGCTGGCATTAGCCTACACATATATCCTGACATTATCCTAATTAACACTTTAACTGTGGCAGAACAATGGTTCACATTTCAAACCTTAAAACTGTTTTTCATCTTAAGACAAACAGCCCACATCTGGGCTCCACCCTGATTAACGTTATTGCTAACAGCTCTTGGTATACAAAACATTTTTCATGGTACAAAGGTCCTGACACACAGGAGTCTGTGGAACAGAAACAGTTTGTGGCAGGAATTATTGCACATTTACAAATTGTACTGCTGAATGGCATGCTGGGTAATGCTAGCTAGACAGGTCTGTCAATAGTGGCCAAAGGGTTCATTGCTACAAAAGGTTTTTCAATCAGACTTGTTTTTCTCTCATTTCTGGTCATGCTGCTTGTGTGTTGAACCCTTTTCCCAGAAAGACAAAGTTTAGGTGGGGTTCAGGGAGATTTGAGTTTTAAAAAAGTATTATTAATCAATTTAAATAAAAAGGGATAATATACAGTATTACTATAAATGTTGCCATTTGATGCATTATATCAGAGTTAGATACAGTCCATTGGCAGGTGACATCACAAAAATAACACATAAAAAAAATGCCAGCTTTTAAAATGTTACTGGTAAAAAGTGTTCTCAAATATATACATTTCTTTCAAACTAAAGCTTTAAAACTGAAGCAGTGTCAATACTTTTTTTTTTTCACAATTTTGATCTAAAGATGAGGATTTTTGTCAGAATTTCATACCCCCACTCTCCAAGACCCTATTTTTTTCTTTTTTCTTCAGTTAACAAACAGCATGTCGTCAATCAGATTATTGAGAGCTCTTTTTTTTTTTTTTTCCAGTTTTTGTCTGAACCTCCATCCTGTTGGGTTTAACTGTTTGGATTTTACTTTTTTAAAACTTGAACATTTCAAATCTTCTTATCAAATTATCAAACCTTAAATGATTTTATCACAGACTTTGCCTCTTAAACTTACATCTTCTATCTTCATTCAGATTATGGGGCTGCATGTTGTCAGAGACCAGCTGTGATTATCTGTTCAAAGCTCTTCAGTCCAACTCTCATCTGAGAGAGCTGGACCTGACCGTGAACAACCTGCAGGAATCACATGTGAAGCAGCTGTCTGAGCTTGTGGACAGCCCACATCACACACTGGAGGTTCTCAAGTAAGTAGAGGCTTGGACTCAGTCCAGGCTGCTTTCCCAGTTTAGCACAGTTAGTGTGAAATCACTGATCCAGTGTTTCTTGTACATCTGCAGTCTTCTTAACTCAGTGAGGCTGTAAGAAGAGAACAGTGGCAGGCTTCAATATTCGACAGAAAGACAACAGACATCCAATCAAATGACACAAAAGTTTGTGATCATGTGTTTGAGCTGATGTGAAGATAACTAATGTTCACATCTACAGAGAATAAAGCTGGATTTGTAAAGGTGTCAGCTGGAAACAAGCTTTATTTACACAGAAACATCAAATCACACAGATGTATTAAATATTTTACAGAATATTTTATTTATTTTAGAGGAAGAAATTGTCAACAAACAAAACATTCTACAAAGAAAACAACCAACTCGCCTATCATGGAAATCAACAATGATGCAGGAAAATTAGTCAAGCCCACACGCACAGAGATATGTTGGAAGCAGGAAGCAGGCAGGATCTGTCAGTCTTGAGAGGTCCCAGTTTATAGCCAGCCCCATTCAATCTCTAACCAATGGTCAGCTTTCACCTGTAAATTACATTAAACTGCTTACTAAATGAACACCACTGCTCCAGGTGTGGAGGAGTAAATGCAGTACACAAAATTATGACCTGGGTCATAACCTCCAGGGATCAAGGTTGTATATGTCTTAGTGTCAGTGCTTTCATTGACATTTGTTCAGTGGTAGCCTCCATGTATATTAGTAACCTGATATTTTAGCAACAGGTAAGAAGTTCAACAATACACAGCAACCTCTGGTTTTAGTGAAACAAGAGAAAATCCATTAGTAAAGTGTTTGTGCAGCAAGGAAGAATTCAGGCCTCTCAGTGGTTAATCTCCACTGTAGACTTGTCTGAACAAGACTGAAGTCAGTGCTGCCCTTAATAATATTAATAATACCCAAAAGTTTGATTTTGTTCATCTGCATGTAGCGTTTTTAGTGGGAGAAACATTTCGTCACTCGTTCATGTGACTTCTTCAGGCTCAGCTGACTGCAGGTTTCCCCAAATCTTAAAAACAGGACATTTGCACAATCACTGAAACTAGCACCACTGCAGGAACAATGGGCTGTGAGGTCAGTTCCTTAATCATTAATATGCAAATTCTCTCCCACTGAAAACATCACGTTCAGATGAACAGAATCAACCTTTTGGGATGTACGTACCTGGATGATTGAATATGCACCAAGAAATATCAATAATAGAGCCTCGCCTCTGTCAGTGCCACCCAGGGTGGCTGTGGCTACAATGTAGCTTGCCATCACCAGTGTGTGAATGTGTGTGTGAATGGGTGAATGACTGGATATGTAAAGCGCTTTGGGGTAATCCTTAGGGATTAGTAAAAAGCGCTATATAAATACGGGCCATTTACCTAATAGTGGATGTGCTGCAACACTGAAAAGTGATGAAGACAGTCTCTGCAAACACTCATTTATCTACTCTGCCCTTTCTTTTCTTTGCAGATGGAAGGACCCATAAACACAGTTGTTTGTCTTTGTTGTGTGTGTGTGGTGTGTGTGGTGTGTGTGCGCACGCGTGTCCTGATGGTCCAGAGAGGTTGAAACACCAGCAGCTTGTGTGTAGTGATGCTGTGACAGGGACAGGCTACAGGGAGGTGGAGTGGACAGCAGAGCTTCATCCAGCAGTGACAGAAATCAGACGTGCAGATGGCTGACAGTGCTGTAAACATGCTCTGAGAGCTCCTCTGTTAGACACCATGTAGAATCTATCGTCATCCCTTTGTGTTGTTTTGGATCATCACAGTGTCTTTTTGCAGACACAAGGTTCAGTTTTATTTTCTTTGAAAAGTTTCCTAAATACATTTCAATATCTTTTGTATAACTGATGTAATTTTAAGTTATTTATCATGGTTTTGAAATACATCATGTGACAATGACTTCAAGTATCCTTCTTGAAACAGCAAATGTTTTTTCATCTACATAATCTGTATAGTGCAACTGATCAGGAAAAATGTTCAATAATTGAAAAAAAAGGTGAACATTTGATAGATTTGTTTTATACTTTCTAACATAATAACTGGGAACATGAGATATAACCACTATTATGGAGAATTTTAAACTGTCCAGAGTTTGGTGTACTATATATCTTCAGTAATTTAGATAATGAAAGTATCTAGTGGTTCAGCAGATGAAGTGCAGGAGGTAGAGGTTTTTTCATGGATGCATGGATGGATCATTGTCGCAGCAGTCTATCAATTTCTGCACAGTCGTAACTGACAGAATTTGATAAATTAATTACAGAAAGAAGGACACTGAGAAAAAAGAGAGCCGTGCTTTAACAATGGCCTTGTTTGCAGCAGTGGCTGCCACAGGTAAATATGCACACGGAGTCGGAACCAGGAGTGGTGGGAATGGTTTGTCTTCAGATATGTATCTGATTCAGTACCACATATGAAAGTGACCCAGGTCGGATTTGAAAATATCAGATTTGTGCTGTTCAAACTGTCAGACCATGATCGGATATGGGCCGCATAGGGTCAGAAAAGTCAGATTTGATGCACTTTTGCCTGCAGTGTGAACGTAGCCTTTGTTATCTGTCAATAATGAACCTTAATGTTTTATATGGATAATAAGGATCAATAAATGTGTTGATTGAATCAAAGGAATGACTCTGACTCACGGAATAACTTGCTTCCTGCTTTTCTCTCATGTCGATCAAATTCAGACCTCTGGCTTAATTAGTCACCCACCACCACAGCTTCCCAATTAAAGCTCAACATTCCTGCTTCAGCCGGTCCACTAATTTTAATGAGGTGTTTTTTTTTTTTTGTTAAACCTGGCAGTGATATAGATTTCAACAGCGTCATACTCCTGTTGCATATGGGATCACCCACATCTGTATTGGGTCACAAAGTGGAGTTAGGGCAGACAAGCCTGGAAATAATTTATAAACTTTTTACATCCAGCAAACAGTTAAAAATGCTTTAATTTATTAGAAGAAGGATATTTGTAGATCTCTCCAAATTTCAGATTTCACTACACCAAAATATAGTGAAAAAGTTTAATACTATACACCACAAAAATATCTTAAGACCATTTATGACCAACATCTTAAAAACCCATTTATACATGATAATATTGCATAATTTTATTGTAGTGAGATATGAATGGAATAAGCTGCACACAATAAAAAAAGTGACATCATTTGAAACATCATATGCACAGAGTGAAACAGGTGACAGTTTAAACGTATGTGAATTAGCTAAAAAATATTAAAGTTTAAATTATTAAAAGTTTGATAATCCCAACTGTAACCAAAAGAAGATTAGCAGAAGGAACAGAGCGAGAACACATGGCAGCAAAAGTTACTGTCATTACAATTATGAATGAGAGGCTATTAAAACACAATCACCTGAGTTTATAAGAACAGACTTCAGCTTCATTATTTCTCGTTATATTTACATACCAAGGGAATTCAACTTAAATATATTTTTACTTTGCGTGCTGAATTAAAAAAAATAATAATTTGGATTTTATTGTGTTTTTGTCCAAGTTAGGTTTGTTTACCCTACAGAGTAAAAATATTTTTCCTTTCACAAAATAGTTAAAAAAAAGCAATAAATAAATCCATACATGCTTACATGAGCATGTAAATAAATACATAAATAAATTAATGAAATATTTAAACAAACAGCTGTTTTGTTAAACCACTGAAAAACTCAACGATTCATGAAAGAAAAACTTCCTTCCACAGTAAAATATTTGACCACACTGCCACCTGCTGGACTGAAGATAAAATACACCTAATGAAACAGAATTAAAGTAGGTAAGAGAAAGAAAACTCAAAAAATAAAACAGCAACAACACATGGATAGAAAAAAAAGATTAAATAATTTTACAAAACATGATGTAAATTTCATTTTCAAATTTTAAAAAATGGAAAAAGATCTTTCTATTTCAGTAAAATTTAATCGTTCTGTGTCATACCTCAAAGAACATAAAATATAGATTACTGTAAAATATTGCACATGACTACCAAATGAATACTGTTAACAGATCAGCTTTTATTTTCTATTTTGCTGTTGTTGTTTCTATTTTAGTCTTCTTTGCATGAATTAATTCAAGCCCACTATAACCACAGTTTGAAGTCTTCATTTGACTAAAGCTAGTCAACAGTTACAATATTAACTCAGAGCTGCAGCTTTTAAGTGTAAGTCAGGGGCGATTCTAGGATCAGAGCTTTGGGGCTGCTGAGCACCCAGAGAGCTGCCCAGCCAGGCAAGATAAACTTTACACGTCACGATGAGACTTCTTCCCCGTCTCTGTCAGTCCCTGCATCCTTAAATGTCTCCAGTTGTCCCGAGTTCCCTCTGACTGTCTCCTTGGTGCATTTAAACCCCTGTTCCTCCCTGTCCTCGTCTCTGTTGTCTTCATCTCCGCTATCAGTCATCATAATTTTACCATCTCTGTGCAAATCTGCAAATTTCTTTCTTAAATCATATGATTCTTAAATTCAACAAGTCTCTCTGTGCCTGAGTCCTTGTCTCAAAACATGACATCACTGTTTTGTACATTTTAACACAATTTAATCCCCACATTTGAGAAAGAAAAACAAAACACTTTTTTTGAAAAGTCTGTAACAAAACCATCAAATCTGATAAAGGTTATTTAAATGCTGCAAAAGAAGAATGGATTGGAATAAAAAAAAAAACCATATCCTAACCTTAATTACTGGGGGAAAATGATGAATGATGCTCAGAGTGAGTAAGAAGTAAACTGAGTGCATTTGGACAGAGATTCACTTTTAATGTGTATGTATAATATAATACAGATACATAAAAAACACTCCCAAAACAGAATAAATTATTACAAATAAAAATCTTTACTGCAGATACTAATTTAACTAATTTAATAATACTAATTTTGTGTTGTAAGATTTATGAGTTTCATGCTTTCATAGTGGTACTTGGGAGAGCTTGACATTTTTATCAGGTTGTACACACTGTAAAAAGTTTGAGAAACACTAATAAGTGTATGTGTGCTTTTGGAAAACATTTAAAGCTGCTGTACAGAATCTTTGAAACAAGCCAGCTTAAAACACTTTTAGAATATAAACAGAGCACTCTGCTTCTCTTTACAGCTCCTCACTCCACCAGGGCTGTTTGGCACTTTCTGATACTGTACCGCGGCAGTCATACAGACAACTGGACAGTCCAAAAGTTGACCTACCTATTACTGGCTGAGGTTTTAGTAGATTTGTGGCTGAACCACATAAAAATATATCATTAATTTTAATCTCCCCAATCAATGATAATGTTATGTTGGAATGTTGTTAAAGAGGGGCAAAAATGTTTCAACCCAGTTTGTTTTGCAGATTCTGTATAGCAGCTTTAATATAGGGAGGACAAAACTTCCAGACTGTGTGAGTAAAATCAGGTTTTTTCTCTTTGTCAGTTTAACAGTTTCTGTTTTGCCTGTCACTGTTCCCTGTCTGTTTTCTTACCTGGTTCTTCCTGACCTTGTACTTTCTCCTCACGTTCCCTCTTTCCTCTCTCCCTCTTTGGACTGACAATCATACACAAATAGATTGTATTCAATTAGATGAAAAATTACATTAATATGAAAAAATACTTTTAAGATCACTAACAAAAAGTCCTCTCTCAGTGTACTTTCAACCAAAAGGCAAATAACCAAACCACATCTACATCTAATAAAAGATATGAATATTGAAACACTGATCCAACATTATCCTTTATTGATGGATCATTTGATTTTACACTTTTACCTGAATGTGGCTCCTGTTTTTGAAAAAACTTCCTCATATCCATTATGAACCTGGCTGTCTCTCTGTACACACACACACAACAGTTGTTATAAGGTTAATGGGCATTCAGTCAGTTAGCTAGTTAGTATCCATTTCAAACAGGACAGTGGTAACAACAGTAGGCTACGGACAATTTTAAGTTTTAGATTTTAAATAGGCTGTATACATTTCAATGGGAGCAACAGGACGGCCAAATGTCGCTGAATTTACTACAGAGCAGGACGGATTGTAGGATAGCAAACATCATCGGAAAACACGTTTTCAACACTGCAGGTTACCTGGTGTAATGTTTTTCAGCTAAAAAGAAACATGTTATGACTCCTACCTAACTATATAAAGAGTAACTGAAGGTTAAATGCAGCTAATATGTCCTGTTTTAAGCCAGGCACTTACACCTCCGCTCCGCTGGGTCTGCTGCCGCTCTGGCAGCAACGGCGCTAGAGCCAGAGTAGGGGAGAGCCGAGCTGGAACAAACCATTTTGGGAGGGGGGGGTGTTATCTATACTTTTGTTGTTAAAATGTTATGTCTCAACCAAGTACTGTATGCTTTTTATATTTTTAGCAGTGTGTCACACAGACAGCAAATATTGTCCAAAAAAAGTAAGAAATCTTTGGGGGTGCTTTGATTCATTTTTGGGGGTGCTGAGCACCCCCAAAAATGGGCTAAAATCGCCCCTGGTGTAAGTTCAACGAATTTTCACTAAATATGAAGAGAAACTCATAAATTAAAAAAGTATAACCTGAATGCTCACGATTTTGTCTTATATTCTTCTGTATTTTTATTTCATGTGCTATTAATTCATATTTTACTCCATACCATTTATTTCAAGGTTTATAAATGATTCCTTGTTTCCTGTGATGGTGCTGGTGTAGCATTTGTATCTGCCTTCATCCTGAACATCCGCCCACATCAGCTGGAGTGAAGCATTTCCTCTGGAGATCTGGTTGTTGAACAGTGAAGTCCTGCCTCTGAGATGCTTGTCCTGAAGCGCGGGCTGGTC
This sequence comes from Oreochromis aureus, assembly GCF_013358895.1. Classification (NCBI taxonomy): domain Eukaryota; kingdom Metazoa; phylum Chordata; class Actinopteri; order Cichliformes; family Cichlidae; genus Oreochromis; species Oreochromis aureus. The sequence continues at coordinate 32,503,430 of NC_052950.1, read as the reverse complement.
TTGGTTGTGGTAGAATGAGTGGACACGAATGTTTCCTGCAGTTTCCTGCAGCCAGTGGATGACTATGTCAGTGTCACTTTGGAAAGTGCGTGGTAAGATGCATTTTTCCGTAAATACACAGGATACTTCAGTATCTGAAACATCAGATAATGAAAAACAAAAGCTCAGTTTAGGAAAAGCAGCTCTGTAACCCACATTAGCTCCTGAGGCAACAAAACAAAGACACCAGCAAAAGTGTTTGTCATCACATCACATGACATAACAACTGCAAACTTTGTTAGCACCTGGTTACAACTCAGCTCAACACAAAGTAAACATGACACTCAAGCTCACTATGCTAGATCAGGAAAAATGAGTGGCATCTGAATGACTGGGCGAGAAGCAAACAACATTTTTGCTCACACACACACACACACACACACACACACACACACACACACACACACACGCACAGGGGCGGATCTAGAAGGGTGGCATGAGGTGGCAACCGCCACCCTAAAATGATCCCTTGCCACCCCAAGTGCCACCCCAGTTTTGCATATGACAGTGTTGTTTATTAAAATAAGATAGCATTAACAGTTTGAGCGTAGTTACAGTCAACAGTGAATATAAATGCTCAAACTGAATATATTGCATAGTGTCCCCCCCCCTCCACCATTAACAAATGGTTCAGCCCATAGCAGGACCGGCTTTTTTCTTGTTTTCAGTAGCAAGCGGTGCCTATGATTGTGCCAGAGCACATTTTGAACAACACCATGGGAATTTCGGATTTTACACAGGTGGTTGGATGTTACACTCTGGAAATGGAAGGAAGGTGAGTGGTATTAACCCTCTGTGGTCCAAGGACACGCTGCACCTCCAAATCACATGACTGTTTTAAGCTGACATAGCAACAAGCTGCAGCCACGCAGAGTCTCTATTTCAGCCCATATTGAAAGTTCGGAGTTCAAAGTTTTTAAATTTTAATTACAGGCCAGTAAATCCAGAGTTATGATAATATATATAAGCCACGCTTTTTACTAAATACTGTCGTCACGTTTTTGTGTGTGTGGGTTTTAAGCGTTTTCTAAGGAAAGCGCGAAAACAGTAAAGAAAGAAAAAAAGCCACCTCTTTCCTATCGGTGGAAAAATGCACCATGTGGACTAATTAAAAAAAAAAGTCAACACGTGGGATTTGGTTGTTTAGGAAGAGGGGAGAGTTTTGGGAGTGACGGTAACGGCAGCGAGACAGAGCGAGCGAGTGAGTGAGAGAGAGAGAGAGAGAGAGTTTTTAGATGTGGGAGATTTGTGACGTTTAGTGTGGAGTGTATACTTAGTGTGTTGTGTTGTCTTGTGTAGTTGTTCTGTTGTGTAGTCGTTTTGTTTTGTGTGTCAGTGAGGGCACTAATGAATGTCACTAAGGCACATTTGCAGTGTAAACACTGTCACTAAGTAGAAAACCAGCGGAGTGATACACCTGCTGTTGTCAGGCCTGCAGGTTTGTCCCTGTGCTGTTCTCCTCTGTCTTTTGGTGGACAAACTTTTTTTTTACTGGCACACATCATTTGTGGGGCATCTTATTGCAGCACCTGATTGTTTTCTCATTTTAGTTTTAGTAATATTTTTAAATGGTTGTACAAAATGAAAAAAAAAACGGCAGGTGTATTGGCTGCATTTTTAGATAAATAGTTGTATATGTTTACAAAAGTACATTTTATATTTGCATTTCAAGTTATAAAAATTTACTCAACATGTCTGTGGGTTTTTTTTACAGTAAAAAAATACTACTAGGATTTTAAGTTCTTTGTGTGATTTCAGATCAGTAGTACTAATGCAGTATGTCAATGAAAAAAAACAACTAAATTCAGTTGAGCTGAAAAGATACCAAACAAGGCAAGGGGAAAAAAATCAAATGAAACAATTTGAGGGTGAAATACAAACGTAAACTCAAAAGGAGTCAAAAATGGCCGGTTGTATTTCAGACCTCAGTGGGTTAATCCAACAAATCATGAAAAATTAGGTTTAAATTTTTGTTCATGACAGCGCAGATTTCTGACATTTTGTGTAATTTAAGCTGTAACTATGTGATTGTTTTCTAACAAAAAACTGAAACTTAAGTTAGACTTGTGTTTGTAAATGAACCGCCACATGTTGTGTAGCTTTCTGGATTTCATACTTATTGGGCTACATATTTATTTATTATACAGGCTATACAGTACATAAAATAGAAACTCACGTGTTTTATGTGGGCTACAGACAATAATTAAGTTAGAGACTATATTTATATGAAAAACGTGTGTACTTACTGCATTTGAATCATTTTAACCATATGTAACCACCTGCATATGTGTTTGGGGGGAAAAAAAGGCTTTGATTTTGCCACCCCATTTGATTTCTTTGCCACCCTCATGCCACCCTAAGAAAATTTCTCTAGATCCGCCCCTGCACACGCACACCTACGCTAGACACAATCTAAGTTCTACAGTGGCTTCATTTTTGTAAGATAACAGCAATAGCACTCTTTTAGTTGCCTGAAACATACCAGAATACGACAGCTGTTTATTCTGTTGATAGTTTTTAACTATAACACTTTATAATTAATCAGTTACATTTCAGTTGTTAGTATTAAAATTTGTCACAGCATCATGGCAACAACAGCTGGAGTGTTAACATCTTATTTACCTCCCTGGAAACAGTCATCATCCACAAAAACACCACAGTCACAAAAAACACAACAAAGTTGACGCCCATCATGTTTCTAATTCATGGGACCAAAACACCAAAAAAGAAAAGAGATTTGAGAAAAGATACGTTTCCTGGTGCTGAAGTTAATCTTAGCTGTATCTAGACGAACAATCTTTGTTTTATGCTTCAGTCCACCAGGGGGCGCTGTTGGGAAAATAACTACATTTAATAATAATAATAATGCATTGGATTTATATAGCGCTTTTCAAGGCACCCAAAGCGCTTTACAATGACATTATTCATTCACGCTCACATTCATACACTGGTGGAGGTAAGCTACAGTTGTAGCCACAGCTGCCCTGGGGCAGACTGACAGAAGCGAGGCTGCCATATCGCGCCATCGGCCCCTCTGGCCAACACCAGTAGGCGGTAGGGTAAAGTGTCTTGCCCAAGGACACAACAACCAGGACAGAGAGGCCGGGGATCGAACCGCCGACCTTCCGGTTTCAGGTGCCCTTCCCAACCCCCTGAGCCACGGTCATTTGACTTAATCGACTGAGTCACTGTCATTTGCTTGCTTGCATGGTTACTTGCTTATGCAATTCTGTTGTGGGAAAAGAAAGTGACTGGACTTCTTTAATTTCCTTGGAGACATTTCACCTCTCATCTGATAAGCTTCCTCAGTTCTAAAACCAAATGGTGGAGAGTCCCAGGTATTTAATCACTGGCATCCTCAAAGAGTGACCTTTGACCTTTAGCTGCACATGTTCTGTACAGCTGAGTCTTGTCCGTGGCTCTTCAATGTTGTGCCGTGCATTTATGAAGTGGCTTTTTGGTCTCTCCAATGTAGAAGTCTGAGCACTCCTAGCTGCACTGCACAGCATATGATACATTGTTTAGCTTCTTTTTGGGAGTTTTGTCCTTAGGATGAATTTGTTTTGTTTGAGTGTATGGCTTGGTGTGAAGTGTTTGGGATCTCGTGCTTTGAGAAAATTCTCTTGAGTTAAACCTGCTACATAACGAATCACAGAGTTGTTCTGTTTGTCATTTTGTCTGGTCTTTTTCCCGTGCATCTTCACTGATTTGATGAAGGCTCAGTTGGAATAATCACATCTTTTAAGAGCTTTCTTTACATGGATGTGTTCCTGTTCTTTCCCTTCTGGCTTAGAGGCAACGTTTTCTACCTGGTGTTGCAGGTTAGATCTATGCTGAGTGTGTTGAGGAGGATGGAAGCCTCAATATTAAAGTTTACCAGAAGCCGCACACACATATCAGTAACTAATCTTTGACTTGCACCACCCTCTGGAGCACAAACTTGGGGTAATCAGGACACTGCACCACCAGGTAGAAAACGCTCCCTCCAATAACTGAGACTGAAGAAGCCTCTTGGATGAGAGGAGAAACATCTTCATGGAACTAAAAGATGTCCAGTTGCTTTCTTTTCAAGCTCCTTAGACTACCAAGACCTGTTTGACTGAGAACCTGCACAGACTTCTTTAGATCTACTGCTTACTGACAGTATGCCAAACCAAAGCCTCTCCTCCAGTGTTATTCTGTTTTTCTTCCTCTTTATGGTTGGTTCTTGTGAAACACTGGTACTTGAGCAAGAAATAAAACAACATACTGTGTTTCACATGCTGAAATTTGATTTCTTTTTTTTTTTAATTGCTAAGCAAAATGTGATTATAAGCAAACAATTCAATTCAGTTTTATTTATACAGCATCAAATCACAACAACAGTCACCTCAAGGCGTTTATATTGTGAGGGGGACCCTACAATAACATAGAAAGCACTGAGCATACTTTTAAGGCTCATGTATTCTAACATGCATTATACAAAAAGTGACACTGTATTAATCTAAAAATACTTTTTTAATGATCAGGTATTTCACATAGTGGTGGAAGAAGTGCTGAGGTTCATTATTTAAATAAAAGAAGCAAAACATAAAAACACTGTTGTATCAATACAAGCATTAACTAAAAGAACATGTATTTAGCACCAAAAAATACTTAAAGCACTCGATTTAAAATAGTTCATTATGCAGAATAGCCTTGATGTTGCCACCCAGTGGCTTAAGACTTCTGAAGCCTGAATCTTCATCCCCCAATGCAAAGATTCAGTAGCTTTTTATCTCATTTTGTTTTCGTTTCTTATCCAAGAGTTTTTATTGGACAGAATCAGGGAGATGTTGATTGTCAACGTGTTTAAATACTGTTTCAAGATTAGTGTGAAAATGGTAAATGGCCTGTATTTCTATAGCACTTTTACTAGTCCCTAAGGACCCCAAAGCGCTTTACATATGCAGTCATTCACCCATTCACACACTGATGATGGCAAGCTACGTTGTAGCCACAGCCACCCTGGGGTGCACTGACAGAGGCGAGGCTGCCGGACACTGGCGCCACCAGGCCCTCTGACCACCACCAGTAGGCAACGGGTGAAGTGTCTTGCCCAAGGACCCAACGACCGACACTGTCCAAGCCGGGGCTAGAACCGGCAACCTTCCGATTACAAGGCGAACTCCCAACTCTTGAGCCACGATCGCCCCTTCAATGTCTGGATAAAGTTGAAAAGTTTTAGATTAAACTACTCCCAGATCATGGCTGCTTCTGCAAAATCCCTTCTGCAGATGAGTTAGAGAAATCATACTTCAAAAATCAGTTTTTACCCCATCAGCCTTTTTGGGGTATTATCGTCACCCCACCGGGCGAGGAGAAGGCGGGTGGGCGATGTGGACACCAAAGTTAGTGAATGCGATAACTCGAGAACAAAGTGACGAAAGACTTTCAAATTGATGTGTTGTGCACTAAAAGTGGTTATAAAACTTAAATTTTCTGAAATTTTGGAAATAAATCTCTAAAGAGTATACAGATTTGATTTTGTTTGATTTCTGGACAGATTTCCAGTTAATTATTGTAGTTTCAGTTCAGTTTTGTAGTTCACCAGTTCCAGGAGGTCAGAGTTCAGACTTGTGATGTCATCAGTAAGCAAAGAAAAAAAAACAGTGTGTGAAAGGTGGGAGCATTGTTTTACTGATGATGTGCTATGTTGCCTATAACCTCCAAACCTGAATCGAGGAGAATAAAGTTGCCAAAAGGAGAATGGAGTCATGTCTCTCTGAGGGTGCAACAGATGCACCAGGTGCACCTCGAACAAACCACGGAAAAGTTTGAATCTCAGAGCGCGACATCTCGAAAAAGAGGTAACCAAGGATTTTGAAATTGATACCATCAGTGTATCTACTAGGAAGCTGAGGGGGAGCACTGGTCACCAACAGTATTTTAGTATTTAATATTCTCTGTTTTTGTGCATAAATACAGTGTAGTAATAAATATTAGTACATTATATCTCTTCAGAAGGAAAAAACTAAAACCTGGAAGCAGCCATCACATTTTTGATGGTTACACCTGCATGTAGCACTGTGTGAGACGCTCTCTTGTATTGCAACACAAAGTTTAACCATGAAAATGTGGAGCATAATCTGAGAGCAGGCATTACTGTTACACTACACACTGTAGTTATAAAGAAATGCTATCAGTGTTGTATTGATCGTTTTAAATATTTTTGATGTTTCTCTGAAATTAAATTTTGACTTGTTTTCTTAAGCCATTATATCAATTTCTTTTCACTGAGGTATTTTAAATACATTTACAACATTTGGACATTATTTAAGAAAAATATTTTAGTTTTACTTTCAACATTTAACATTTAACTCTTTTAAATTATTAGTATCATCCTGTTTTTTCCCTTTGTTGTGGTCCCAACAGTCCTAAACAGTTGTTGGCTGGTCGGGTTCTGTTTGGTTTCTTTTTCTCAGAGTTGAACTGTCTTCACTGAGTTCTTGCAATTCAGCATCTCTGTTAAATGACAGGAAGAAAAAGAATATTTGATATAAAGGTCAGTCAAACAAACCAGCTCTTTGATTTCCTCACATATTCATATCACGTTTTATGCTTCCATATGATGGATGTTGATGAATTCTACTTCCAGCACATCTGCAGTTCATTTTAATCTTTGACCCAAATAAGCAGAAAATTTAATTTCACTCATTTCATTTTTACAAATATAACATATCAACTTTAGAACACGATCAGAGCAAAGAGAAGTTAGCTCCTCTGTAATGTTTAGGATACTTACACATTATTAACAGACTTTGACCTTCTGTGGTTTTCTTGTTGACCTGAGAAACATTTTGCATTCATAAGACATCGTCCATAAAAGAATAAACACAATGCACAATTCAGCAGTGCAGGCATGTCAGTAGTAATATACTTGTTTGTTTTGTGTGCGTGAATGTTAAGTACACAGGCATGTGGATGAGCACATGCTCAATCCTCCAGACCTGGCATCTTTGCTCATTCACGTGACCATATGTCCCTTTTTGTTTGATGTGAGGTTTCAGTTGGGTTTAATTGTTGTATATATTTGTTAAGTTGAAATTGTTAAATGTTGTCATTGTTTTACTTAAATTTGTAAGCCTTGGTCCTCCCCAGCCTGTTGAATGGTGAGGGGAGGGCTATAGTGTTTAACTGCAGACATCCTAGGTAAGGTAAAGTAACTTTATTTATACCCACAGGTAAATTTGCTTTACAGAAAAATGATAGCATAGCATTTGTCATGCCTTCAAAAACAAAAAGCATGTGAAGATTCTCTGTCCTTATTTAGTGAGGATGTTTTACTTCCTGCTCTTTATGTCCTCACCTGTGCTTGTGTATAGTGAGACTGTTAAAAAAGGGTTGAGCCATATACAGGGTGAGGGGAGATGTGATCAGCAGGAAGTCACACAAAAACACCCACATCCACACACGCTCACTCACATGCACATACATGCATACACACACACTCAGTGCCTTAGTTTTATGACGCACCACAGGGGGGTTTACAATGGGTGTTTGTGAAACTGTGTCAGGGAATAAAAGGTTGCAGGGGGTGCTGGTTCTTTGGAGTGGTCTGACACCGAGGGCAGAGGTGCTACCGAGCGGGCTCCCCTTACTAGCAAGTAAAAACCGGTTAAGCTGTTCGTCTTGCTTTCTTCATGCGTGATAAGTCTCTGAACTAGCAGGCCTGCTGAAGCGCAGACCCAACACTATTATTTTATTTTGTCAATTTATTTATTTTTTGTATTTCTTGTTAATTAAAATAAACAAACAAAAAGCTGAGCGATCTCTCTCCAGGGCTCCCTCGGTCTGTCACAAGGCCTCCTCCCGGTGGGACATGCCCTGAACAATGCCCTGGTGAAACTCCACATCCTATCTCTAAGGGAGAGGCCAGCCACCCTTTGGAGGAAGCTCATTTCTGCTGCTTGTATCCATGATCTCATTCTTCTGGTCACTACCTAAAGCTTGTGACCATAGGTGAGGTTAGAGATGCAGATTGACCTGTAAAATCAAGAGCTTCACTTTTCCACTGAGCTCTCCCTACATCCACATCACTGCAGCACCGATCCATCAATCGATCACCCGCTCCACTCACTCCTGAACAACACCCTGAGATACTTAAACTCCTCCACTTGTGCAGCAACTCATCCCTGACCAAGAGTAGGCACTGCATCCTTTTATGGCTGAGGACAAAGTCAACAGCGCTCATCCTGCATTATACACACTGCAGGTGGAGAACCTGCTTTCCCCTCCAGAATCACTTAGCAGTTTGCAGAGTCACTTCAAGACAGTCTGAAAGTCTTTTTCAGGTGCCAGGAGGTGCAGACAACCAACTATGTGAACATGATAACTCAACAACAAGGTGACAAAGGATTTTCTAATTGATAGCTTTGCACTTTGGAATTTGGCAGCCTTCACACACTTTATGCATGTTTTATTTCTCAATGGGACAGTATAAAGCAGCACCACCATTTCAGTCTTTTGACAAAATGACACTCAAATCTTTTTCCTAATTTGAATTCAGTGAATGTTCATAATAATACTAAACCCTTCTGCATTTAGATTGCTCTAAGTGCATTCATTTTCAGGCCAGGGAACAATTTGACAGCAGAAGTGTTAAAAGATGTCTCACAGCTATTGTTACAGCATTAAGGTGGAACATTTTTGTAACCTTCTAAAAGATGACTTGGTGATTATGTGCTCAGGAACTTCCACTTCAGCGCTCAGCAGAGGGGGAGGAGGACAACTGTTAGGACTACAGCTGCGTGACTACAGTGAAGCAAGCTTGCTTATCATGGTCAAGACAGAAACTTCCTGAGTTGACATTTGTGAAATTTCCTGTTGTGAGATATAACACATCAGCCCTAAAGTGAATTTGAAAACGGAACTACGTAAACTGTGACAAAATAACTTTTTATTTACCACCATGCATTTCCAAATACCAGTGTCCGTAATGTTGTGGCATTTTTTCATGAGAGAATGAGCTGTTTTAACAAATGAGACATAAGCAGTACACTACAATGCCTCTACTGTAAAAGTGTACGGACATGAGCAGCGGCACAACACTCCGAACTACTGTGCACCTTTGTATGTTGTTTGTGTTTTTTCTGCCTTTTCGTTCCATCTTCCTGCAACGTACTGATCACTTTCAGTCATCAGGAACTGATAGAAGTTTGTATATAGTCCACTTCATTGTGTATATTTCTCCTGTTTTTTATTTATTCCTGTTGTCTTACTCTTTATATTTTATTCCTGCACAGTTGGCGTGGAGCACCCATAATTTCCACCGATAAGGACCAGTACAGTCGTGGCCAAAAGTTTTGAAATTGACACAAATATTAATTTTCAAAAAGTTTGCTGCTAAACTGCTTTTAGATCTTTGTTGTCAGTTGTTTCTGTGATGAACTGAAATATAATTACAAGCACTTCATATGTTTCAAAGGCTTTTATCGACAATTACATGACATTTATGCAAAGAGTCAGTATTTGCAGTGTTGGCCCTTCTTTTTCAGGACCTCTGCAATTCAACAGGGCATGCTCTCAATCACCTTCTGGGTCAAATCCTGACTGATAGCAACCCAATCTGTCATAATCACTTCTTGGAGTTTGTCAGAATTAGTGGGGTTTTGTTTGTCCACCCGCCTCTTGAGGATTGACCACAAATTATCAATGGGATTAAGATCTGAGGAGTTTCCAGGCCATGGACCCAAAATTTCAACGTTTTGGTCTCCAAGCCACTTAGTCATCACTTTTGCCTTATGGCACGGTGCTCCATCGTGCTGGAAAATGCATTGTTCTTCACCAAACTGTTGTTGGATTGTTGGAAGAAGTTGCTGTTGGAGGCTGTTTTGGTACCATTCTTTATTCATGGCTGTGTTTTGGGGCAAAATTGTGAGTGAGCCCACTCCCTTGGATGAGAAGCAACCCCACACATGAATGGTCTCAGGATGCTTTACTGTTGGCATGACACAGGACTGATGGTAGCGCTCACCTTTTCTTCTCCAGACAAGACTTTTTCCAGATGCCCCAAACAATCAGAAACAGCCTTCATCTGAGAATATGACTTTGCCCCAGTCCTCAGCAGTCCATTCACCATACTTTCTGTAGAAGATCAATCTGCCCCTGATGGGTTTTTGAAGAGAAGGGGCTTCTTTGCTGCCCTTCTTGACACCAGGCCATCTTCCAAAAGTCTTCGCCTCACTGTGCGTGCAGATGTGCTCACACCTGCCTGCTGCCATTCCTGAGCACGCTCTGCACTGGTGACACTTCGATCCCGCAGCTGAATCCTCTTTAGGAGACGATCCTGGCGCTTGCTGGACTTTCTTGGATGCCCTGAAGCCTTCTTATCGAGAATTGAACCTCTTTCCTTGAAGTTCTTGATGATCCTATAAATTGTTGATTTAGGTGCAATCTTAGTAGCCACAATATTCTTGCCTGTGAAGCCATTTTTATGCAACGCAGTGATGGCTGCACACGTTTCTTTGCAGGTTAACAATGGAAGAACAATGATTTCAAGCATCACCCTCCATTTAACATGTCAGGTCTGTCATTACAATCAGCCTGACATGATGATCTCCAGCCTTGTGCTCGTCAACATTCTCACCTGAGTTAACAAGACAATTACTGAAATTATCTCAGCAGATCCTTTAATGACAGCAATGAAATGCAGTGGTAAGGGTTTTTTTGGGATTAAGTTAACTTTCATGGCAAAGAAGGACGATGCAATTCATCTGATCACTCTTCATAACATTCTGGAGTGCATGCAAATTGCTATTATAAAAACTTAAGGAGCAACTTTTCAAATTTCCAATATTTATGTAATTCTCAAAACATTTGGCCATGACTGTATAATGAAAATATAGGGCTATTCTATTCTATCCGGGTATTAACTTCAGGTCTCTCTGCTGGCTGGAACCACTGGTTCCATGTGGGGGCTTTATTTTTGTTTTTATAAGTATGTTTATCGATATTTTTGATAAAAACCCCCAACAAAAAACAAAACAGACAGCACAACAGTGAGGGCAAAAACTCACAAATAAGACAAAAGATTCCACTGCAGCCAAGTTTACACCGATCACACATTGGACTTAAAGAAGGAAAATTAGCAATTTAGTTTTTGACTAATGAAGTCTATGCCTTGCATTTATAGAATAAGAATTGATCCCACACAAACTCCTCTCCCACACATCATCTCCAATTTGCAAACCAAGCTCCTCCCATGCCGTCCTCAAAAAATCAGATTTAAAATTCAAATACTCTGAAAAAGCGTTCACAAAACTAGAAACCAACTCTTTAGAATTGGGGGAACTCAGGAGCGTAAAAATTGGCCCTTCTTCCGGAAGAGATGGAAAGCTTGGGACACTCTGATTAACATAGTTTCTTATCTGTAAATAATGAGGGTTTATGCTTATTTTTTCTTCATAGAATCATAGACTCATACTCATAAATGCCAAAAAATAAAGTTAATTAAATCATCACATTAAACAAAGAGGGCCATGTGGTCACATGAACAAGAGAAAGTGCTAGGTCAAAGGGGAACAAGCAACTGCACATGCACGCCACAAACAAGTACAGTATATTAATACTAATGTCCTTTTACCTCTTTTCTTTTTACAGAGCAATACCAAACCAGCTACTGCTGCTCCAACCAGAACCACTGCAAACATCCATCCTATGGCACTTTCAGTATTGGTTGAGTTCCCTTAAAGGTGAGAGACTAATTAAATTTTTCTGGATTTCCTAATATGTTTTTGATGTATTTGTTTTTGCAAGTTACACATGTAATAACAGGTGATAACAGCTTTTTCTCATATAAGTTACTAATTTCTAATTAATCTTACCTTGATTTAGCTTCACAAAGATATTAGTCGTTATTGTCTCAGAAGCATCACTGAGATCACACGTGTATGTTCCCTCCTGATCAGCAGATAAGTCCTGCAGTGTGAGGCTGCCTGACTCTGACACACCTCTCACATGCTGCTTCCACCTCTCTGACACTGTGTAGTTAGTATCAGACCCAGTCTTTGTCAGGATGATCTGACTGTGGTTGAATCTCCAAAGGAGTTTTCTCAGAGAAGTGTTTGAGGACGAGCAGGGAAGCGTTGTTTCAGCGTAGCTACTGATAACTGAAGCTGAAATAACACAGAAGCAAATACACATTTTTAAGGAGTAAAACCCACTGAAATAAAGTGTCTTAAGACACCTAAACTCCAAACATTAATGGAATTCTAGCATGGTGTTTAAGTTTATATATATATATCTATATCTCTATATAGATATATATATATATAAAAAAAAAAAAAAACACCCAGCACGCCCCTGCGGGCGGTTTATCCTTCAAGCTCGGGTCCTCTACCAGAGGCCTGGGAGCTTGAGGGTCCCATGCAAGTAGTATCTTAGCTGTTCCCAGGACTGCGCTCTTCTGGACAGAGATCTCCGATGTTGTTCCCGGGATCTGCTGGAGCCACTCGCCTAGCTTGGGAGTCACCGCACCTAGTGCTCCGATTACCACGGGACCACCGTCACCTTCACCCTCCACATCCTCTCGAGCTCTTCTCTGAGCCCTTGGTATTTCTCCAGCTTCTGTTTCCTTCTTCCTGATATTGCTGTCATTCGAACCGCTACATCGATCACTACAGCCGTCTTCTTCTGTTTGTCTACCACCACTATGTCCGGTTGGTTAGCCACCACCATTTTGTCCGTCTGCATCTGGAAGTCCCACAGGATCTTAGCTCGGTCATTCTCCACCACCCTTGGGGGCATCTCCCATTTTGACCTCGGGACTTCCAGGTTATACTCGGCACAGATGTTCCTGTACACTATGCCGGCCACTTGGTTATGGCGCTCCATGTATGCCTTGCCTGCTAGCATTTTGCACCCTGCTGTTATGTGCTGGATTGTCTCTGGGGCATCTTTACACAGCCTGCACCTGGGGTCTTGCCTGGTGTGATAGACCCCAGCCTCTATGGATCTTGTACTCAGAGCTTGTTCTTGTGCTGCCATGATTAGTGCCTCTGTGCTGTCTTTCAGTCCAGCTTTGTCCAGCCACTGGTAGGATTTCTGTATATCAGCCACCTCCTCTATCTGCCGGGTGGTACATACCGTGCAGGGCCTGTCCTTCCATGATGGTTCCTCGCCTTCCTCCTCTTTCTTGGGTTTCTGCTGCCTGAGGTATTCACTGAGCACGCTGTCAGTTGGGGCCATCTTCGTGATGTATTCGTGGATGTTTCTTGTCTCATCCTGGACTGTGGTGCTGACACTCACCAGTCCCGGCCCCTTCCTTCCGCTTAGCGTACAACCTCAGGGTGCTAGACTTGGGGTGAAACCCTCCATGCATGGTAAGGAGCTTTCTTGTCTTGATGTCAGTGGCTTCTATCTCCTCCTTTGGCCAGCCTATTACCCCAGCAGGGTACCTGATCACGGGCAGGGCGTGGGTGTTGATGGCCCGGATCTTGTTCTTACCGTTCAGCTGACTCCTCAGGACTTGCCTGACCCTCTGCAGGTACTTGGTGGTTGCAGCTTTCCTAGCGACCTCTTCATCGTTCCCATTCGCCTGTGGGATCCCCAGGTACTTGTAACTGTCCTCTATGTCTGCAATGTTGCCTTCTGGTAGTTCAATCCCCTCAGTTCTGACTACCTTCCCTCTCTTTGTTACCATCCGACTACACTTTTCCAGCCCGAATGACATTCCAATGTCATTGCTGTATAACCTGGTAGTGTGTATCAGTGAATCGATGTCTCGCTCACTCTTGGCATACAGCTTGATGTCATCCATGTACAGGAGGTGGCTGACAACCGCTCCGTTCCGTGAGTCGGTATCCGTAGCCAGTCTTGTTAATGATCTCACTGAGGGGTTCAGGCCTATGCAGAACAGCAGTGGGGACAGAGCATCTCCTTGGTAGATCCCGCACTTGATGGTGACTTGTGCTATGGGCTTGGGTTGGCCTCTAGTGTTGTGTGCCACATTCCCATTGAGTTCCTGATGAAGGCTCTTAGGGTCCTGTTGATCTTGTACAATTCTAGGCATTCCAGTATCCAGCTGTGGGGCATTGAGTCATAGGCCTTCTTGTAATCAATCCAGGCTGTGCACAGGTTGGTCAGTCTGGTCTTGCAGTCTCGGCTGACTGTTCTGTCTACCAGTAGCTGGTGTTTTGCGCCTCTGGTATTCTTGCCAATCCCTTTCTGTGCCCCGCTCATGTATTGACCCATGTGCCTGTTCATCTTAGCCAATATGATGCCTGACAGGAGCTTCCATGTAGTACTGAGGCAGGTTATTGGTCGGTAGTTGGATGGGACCGGTCCTTCTTGGGGTCCTTGGGGATCAGGACCGTCCGACCTTCGGTTAGCCATTCCGGTGTCTCTCGTTAACTAGCAGCTGGTTCATTTGTGCTGCCAGACGCTCGTGGAGTGCAGTCAGCTTCTTCAGCCAGTAGATATATATATATATATATATATATATATATATATATATATATATAATGTGTAGTCCTGAAAGGTCAGAAATTCTGTGAATGACTTTGCTTTGAACCACAGATGAATACTGAGCCTGGTGTAGATGTTTGAACCCTAATCCTACCTAAGCCTGGATTTTGGAGTAAAACATGTTTGGATAAACATGTAAAATAGTTTTTCATGTGTGTCATGGTCCTGGATGTGTGACACAGTGTTTATATGTTTTCGGGTTTCATTAATATTCTTTGATTTAGTGCTTTTCATGGTTCAGTTTCCTTGCTCTTCTTTGTTTAGTCATTTGTATTTCTAGTACTGTGTTCTCCCCAGCTGGTCATGTCTCTCCCCCTCTCTGTGTCCTCATGTCTGTTTCCCTCATGGTCTCAGTGTCAAGTTGTTGTCACTTAGTCTGCATCTCAGTGTGTTTCTTGTTTTATTTTGACAGTATCTCGTCCTGGGTTCAGTGTATTCAGTTTTGCTTCCTCCTTGTCTCCTTGTTACTGATTACTTCCAGCTGTGTTCCCACCTGTTTCCCAGCCACTCATTATCCTCTGTGTATTTAAGTCCTCTGTCTTCCTCTGCTTGTTGTTGTGTTGTCCGTGCTGATGTCCCCCCCCACACACACACACGCAGGCTTGGTTTCCTCCCTGCTCCTAGTTCCCAGATTTCTAGTTTCCTAATGTATTATTTCTCATTTCCCAGTTTGAAGTGTTAGGTTTTGTTTTCTTGTTTTTCATGTTCTAATTTTGCTTCAGCAAATAAAAGCTGCCTCCTTTAGTTATCTCTTTGTGTTCAAGTCCTGTCTTTGGGTCCAAACTCTGCATGCCACACAACAAACCCAACAATATGTGTCTGACAGAATGATTATATTATTTAATAAATTTAATAAGCACCACAAATACACATTGTAATTTCTTCTAGAGTTGGTGCTGGGGTCATCACCACCCACAACCTGAAAGGGTTAATGTATTTAAATTTATAGTTAAGGACTCAAACCGCTGTAATTTTCTAATAAAACAACCATTTCTCACTTCACTGCTTCTTCACATTATAACCAACAATGTGCTGAATGTCAGCATCGCTCCATTCTGGAGTATTATATTCTCATGCAGTAGTTGCCAAACCGTGCGTTTGGTCACTAACAGGGCTCAAGAGAAAAGTATGTGAAAGCAGAAGTGGTGGCACTTGTGTAAATAGAAACATTACTCAGAACTGTCACATGACAGCATGTTTTGAAGCAGTTATTTATATATGTATGTGTTGAAATTTTTACCTGTTGTTCTGCCTTGAGCACAAAATTGTTCGAAACTGCTACCAATTCATTTTTCCTCTGGATCAGGGAGCATGAAAAATTAATGTTCTTATTTATAAGCAAGTAACTTAAAATGAAACTAATCATTCTGACCTCTCAAAAGAAAATTCTGTTTTGTTGCTTCTCTTAGGAAGCAGTGCTTCTCCATTTTTTAAGTTTCCTTCTTACATGAAATACTCACATGCTCGACTCAAAGTGGCTCGCTTCCTGTTTCTGTGTGTGCTGATAGTGCAGCTGTAGTCCAGATCTTTAACTCTCTCTGACACCATCAGAGAACTGTTGATGTTGTAAAGAAGCTGTTCAGTCTCCTGGGCTGTGGTTTTATACTGGAGGGACATGTTGGATGGAGGGCTGGTGGTCCAGGTGAGATTAGGTTTAGGGTAGATTCCCTCTGAGCTGCAGGTCATCTGGTTTCCTGTTTGCTGAATGTTGACTTTTTGGACTGGAGCTACAAAAAAAAAATATTTATAATAATATAACAGACATACAAGGATCCAGTTTCCAACATTTAAGCATACATTTACATTAAAATCAAGGTTTTAAATAAAATGTTAACATTATTATCAGCAAACCTGTGTGTCTGTGTTGCATTCACAGTTAGCTAATCAGGTTAGCTAATAGCACAAAACTCCATTCTCTCAAACTTTAAGACTATGAAATTTGTGGCTGTTTATTCTTTCCTTCTAACTTGTCTGTATTCTCTGCATATTCGGTGTTTTTTATACCGTTAACATTTAGGTTGATAAATGAGTCCTTATTTCCATGAAGGGTGCTGATGTGGCACTTGTATCTGCCCTCATCCTGAACCTTGACCCCTGCCAGCTGGAGTGAGACGTTTCCTTTGGAGATCTGGTCCTTGAACAGAGAGGTCCTGTCTCTGAATCTCTGGTCCTGATGTCCATGCTGGTCTTTGTTGTCATAGAACGAGTGGACATGAATGTCTCCTGATGTCTTTAACCAGTGAATGATAATTTGAGTGACATCCTGGGAACTGCATGGCAGCATGCATTTCTGCATTAAAACACAGGAAACCTCAATATCTGAAACATCAGGTAAATATTACATTAGTGAGATGTAATCAGACCTACATATAAAAAGAAGAAATAATATTACTGCTTTCATATTTTAGTTATATCTGTTCAGTTATTAAGCAAAAACTGTTGTGAATCCCTTTTGCCTGCTTTGGTGCAAATTAAAGTGACAACAGGTGCTGTGGAGAGGTAACAACAAGACAACCCTTGGAAAGGCAGGATAGATTTTTTTTTTACTTTTGATTTCAGTGAAATACACAGTCGTAAGAAAAAATTTAATTGTTGACTTAATAAAAGTACAGGGAATAATAACAGTAAAGGATCCAGTTCAAAACAACCTTTTTTAAAGCCTCTTTATTAGTTTTAGTGGCCACACATTTTTTTTTTTTTTTATTATAACCTTTATTTAACCAGGAAAAGTCCCATTGAGATTAAGAACCTCTTTTTCAAGGGAGTCCTGGCCAAGAGGCGACAACACGTTAAAATTACAAAGTTACATACATATTATAAAATAACAATTACATTTTAAAATTACATTTTAAAAGCAATTTTCTCTGGCTCTCTCAATCTAGACTTAAAGGCATTTAATGAAATAAGATCTGCTATCTTCCAATCTTTTTGCATCGTGTTCCATGTGAATGGGGCAGCATAAGTAAAAGCCCTCTTTCCCAGTTCAGTTCTGGCAAATGGAACATTGAGCAACAGAAGATCGCTTGAACGCAGGCTGTAAGAAACAGTACTTTTCCATGTGAGCAGATCACAAATGTAGGTGGGCATTTGCCCAAGCAGGGCCTTATAAATAAAAATACACCAGTGAGCAAACCTCCTGGAGGACAACAAAGGCCATCCCACTCGAGCGTACAGATCACAACAATGGGTCAAAGCCCTACAGTTTGTAATAAACCGTAGAGAGGCATGATATACTGAGTCAATCTTATGAAGACACTGGGCGGAAGCATTCATGTACAGCAGATCACCATAATCTAAAACAGATAAAAATGTAGCATTTACAAGACGCTTTTTTGTCTCAAAAGAAAAACAAAATTTACATCTAAGGTTTCATGTCACATCTCCTGAATGTGTTGATTCCCAGACTGCCAAAACAATCAGTCAATTTGAAAATTACACTGATACCCCCCCACCGCACCCCACCCCAAAGAAAAGGAATGAAAAACAAAACTCAAAAAAGGAAAATTAATGTTATAGCATTATACGTTATGATGTATGTTAACATGTTATCATTAAATTGTATTTACAGTATATTCAGTGGATTAGTTTAATGTCTGTCTCATATTCTCAGCAGTAATCCACTCAAGTTTAAAATAAATAAATACATTTCAAAGGGTTTCTATAAATCTATAAATCTATTATTTTTCTCTAGTAATTAAATAGATTCAACATCTTTCTTCAGCAGAATTGCAGACTGCACAGATGGTCCCTTCCCAAAGGAGAGAATACAATAACTTACTAGGATATATACTAGACTTAATATTTACTGAATACAATAATGGATTTCTATACATTTTACATCAGATAATGTTAATTATAAACTAGACATTTTTAAATGAGAATAAGAAAGAAAAGTATTTCTTTGTGCCCCCCTTTCTCTGTTAATGCCCTACCTGGCCCCCTGGCAACACTTTGCTAGACCCGCCCCTGCACAGTCACCAGCTGTCAGCTATGTAGAAAAGGATCCTGGTGTTATTTGTCTCTCAGAAACAGCTCATAACTTCCCTTCAACTCATTCATGTCACCTAAAAGGTAAACCTGTTTCTCCATCACCTGTTCAGCTCTGATGATTCAGTAAGGACATCTCCTGGTTTCATCTTCATGTTTCCCTCTCACCAGATATACAAACCATCATGACCAGCAGCTTTTACAGCTGTGGCTCCAACAAACATCAGCTGATACTAGAAATTAATATTAAATAAATGCTAACAACAGCTGATCAAGCTTAAACGTGCTGCTGTTGTTTAACGCAACATCCACTGGTTTCCTCTTTCTGGGCAACTTTCTAGCAGAAGTAGTACGGGACAAATCGTGTTCTTTTTCACCTCAACTTTAAAGTTCGACATCCTCGGCTGTAATTGTTCCAGCCCAGAGTCGATCATGACCAACTGGCCAATCCGACACCATTCATTTATACCGTAAAAAAAAGAAAAGAAATAAAACCCCATCGGCCCATAAAAATGAAAAATTAACGAGAGCGGCCCACCGGGCATATGCCTGGTATGCAATGGCCAGTCCAGCCCTGGGCTTGTGGTCATGCATTAAATTAATAAAAGACTATCTTTCTGCACACCATTTTACTGTTTAAATGAAAGTTGTTCCTAAATGTTCTTATTCTCTTACCTCCTCTGGAAGTCATCAACATCCACACAGAGATTATAATCCACGAAAACACAGTAGAGGAGACCCTGCTCATGTTACCGTTACATTTCACAAGGCGGGCAGCACGCAATGAAAGAGGAAGAAGAAAAACAAAGAGGCTAGCACTTCCAGCATCACGTGACACCAGCTTTGTGGATTAAAAACAATAACAATATAAATAATACATGAAATCAAATAATGAAATTTAAAAAGGCATAGTAGCAAAATTATTCCAGGAGAAGATTTATTTTGGAATAACCACCATCCAAATTATCTCAAAATTCTAGAGGCAAAGAAAAGGACATGCAGGACAGAGAGAAGCAATAAGTAAAGGCAGACATTTGTCGCTACTAAAGACCAAGTGTTTCTCTAACTAAAAGTCTTTTGTTTAAATATAGGCTTCACCCTCATGCTATTTAGAGCTATGAAAACTTTAATGCTATTATTACAACATCTACACAAATTTTTTTACTAAGTAATTTTTAACTTAGTTTATTGTGTGAAGGGGGGGGGGGGAGGTTGGCAGCAAGAGTCTATTTCCATAACTATACACAAGCTGTACAGAAAAAAACCCACTTACACGTGTTAGTAACACAGTACTAGTATTTGAATAAAAGTGCTGGTCATCGGGAACACAGCCGGGCGTGCCGACGCACTTTTGGGTTGGTGGGCCAGTTTGAAGGGCCAATTGGCACCGGCAGTACAAACACTGACAGCATTTCATTTTCATTACTCACACTGTATTTCCCAATTAAATATCTTAATGCCACCAGCCCCTCCTCTACCTTCACTGTGCACTCGTGCACAGCAAGTAGGTGGAGCTTAAAAGCCAAGAAATATAAAGAAAAAGAAACAGTAAAAATAGAAAAAGAATAGAAATAGAAATAGAAATAATAAAAACTGAAAATGGAAAAAGACTTTCGGACTGCCTAGAAGAGATTCTGGCAAACCGTCAGGCGTCTCAGGAGGGGAAAGCGGTGCTCTACCTGCACTGTGTATAGTGCTGGCGGAGCGCTGCTGACGTCGACTGAGGAAATTGTCAGGCGGTGGAAGGAATACTTCGAGGACCTCCTTAATCCCACTGACACGTCTTCTGAGGAGGAAGCAGAGTCTGGGGATGAGGGGAATGACCCGCCAATTTCCGGGGGCGAGGTCACTGAGGCAGTTAAACAACTCCTTGGTGGCAGAGCCCCTGGTGTTGATGAAGTCCGCCCCGAGTTCCTGAAGGCTCTGGATGTTGTGGGGCTGTCCTGGTTGACACGCCTCTACAATGTTGCGTGGAGATCAGGGCAGTACCCTGGATTGGCAGACCGGGTGGTGGTCCCCATCTTTAAGAAGGGAGACCGGAGGGTGTGTTCCAACTACAGGGGGATCACACTCCTCAGTCTCCCTGGGAAAGTCTATGCCAGGGTGCTGGAAAGGAGAGTTCATCCGTTAGTGGAACCTCGGATACAGGAGGAACAATGCGGTTTTCGTCCTGGTCGCGGAACACTGGACCAGCTCTTTATCCTCTCAAGGATACTTGAGGGTGCATGGGAGTTTGCCCAACCAGTCTACATGTGTTTTGTGGACTTGGAGAAAGCATTCGACTGTGTCCCTCGGGGTGTCCTGTGGGAGGTGTTGCGGGAGTATGGGGTGTCTGGCCCATTGCTACGGGCCATTCGATCCCTATACAACCGTTGTAAGAGTTTGGTTCGCATTGCCGGCAATAAGTCGGACTCGACTCATAATTTTTATGGACAGGATTTCTAGGCACAGCCAAGTGGCGGAGGGCTTTCACTTTGGTGGCCTCAGAATCTCATCTCTGCTTTTTGCGGATGGTGTGGTTCTGTTGGCTTCATCAGGTGAGGGCCTCCAGCTCGCACTGGAACGGTTCGCAGCCGAGTGTGAAGCAGCGGGAATGAGGATCAGCACCTCCAAATCTGAGGCCATGGTTCTCAGCCGGAAAAGGGTGGAGTGCCCACTCCGGGTCGGGGATGAGTTCCTGCCCCAAGTGGAGGAGTTCAAGTATCTCGGGGTCTTGTTCGCGAGTGATGGGAGAAGGGAGCCGGAGATCGACAGACGGATTGGTGCTGCGGCTGCAGTGATGCGGACGCTGCAGCGATGCGGACGCTGCAGCGGTCCGTCGTGGTGAAGAGGGAGCTGAGTGTAAAAGCGAAGCTCTCAATTTACCGGTCGATCTATGTCCCTACCCTCACCTATGGCCACGAGCTGTGGGTAGTGACCGAAAGAACGAGATCGCGGATACAAGCGGCAGAAATGAGCTTCCTCCGAAGGGTGGCTGGCCTCTCCCTTAGAGATAGGGTGAGAAGTTCGGCCATCCGGGAGGGGCTCAGAGTAGAGCCGCTGCTCCTCCACATCGAAAGGAGCCAGTTGAGGTGGTTCGGGCATCTGACAAGGATGCCTCCTGGGCGCCTCCTGGGTGAGGTGTTCGGGCATGTCCCACCGGGAGGAGGCCCCGGGGCAGACCCAGGACACGCTGGAGAGATTATATCTCTCGGCTGGCCTGGGAACACCTTGGTGTTCCCCCGGATAAGCTGGAGGAGGTGGCTTTGGGAGAGGGAGGTCTGGGCTTCTCTGCTTAGGCTGCTGCCCCCGCGACCCGACCTCGGATAAAGCGGATGAAGATGGATGGATGGATGGATGGATGGAAAATATACACAGCAAAATGGTCAGATTAACCGACATGTTACGGGAAGGTTTTCCTCCTGTAACATGCACCACCAAACTTGCAATAATAGTGGAAGAGTGATATCATTTCCATCCTCCCTGTCTCTATCTCTTCTTTGAGTCCCAAAGGAAATAAAAACAGCATACGAACGTGCACATTGAATTTGGTACAGATTTTACATCAGTCCATTTATCCTGGAACCACCACTAAAAGCACCGTTTGATCCACTGAGTCTGGGTTTGTGTCTCTTTCAGGTGTTAAACCAAGAATCTTTCACATGTAATGATTATAGGTATATTGGAATCATCTCTGATTCACAATTAAACATGGATGAATACATGAAAGATTAAGTAAGACTAACAGTGGCCATCTTTAAATCTTCAGGCAAACACGACTCTGCTATTTATTACTATTTATGCTACTTTTTATTAAACACCCACGAGTTAAACACAATATAATTTTTTCTTTTATTTCATAATAAATATGCTTCATTTTTTTAACCAAAAACTGAACTTCACAGTAACAGTGGGTACACCTGCTGTTAATATACCATTGAAATCCAGAATTAATGGGTCCAGATGGAGCTGGAGTCTAGAATCTAAATTGCTGAGGGGTACGCATTTTTGTATAGCAATTTTTTTTCTCATTGTTAAAATAGTAGATGTAGTTCATTAATTTGGTGTACACTGGCAGAATACTGCTGGGCAAACAAAAGGACGTTAACATTCTTTAATTTTCTTAATAAACACTCAGAAGATGAAAACTATGATAAAATGTGTGTTTTTTTGTCTCTGCCCCGCTTTTCAGGGCCCTCAAAGTGCTTTACAATTCCACTATTCATTCACTCTCACATTCACACACTGGTGGAGGCAGCTACAGTTGTAGTCACAGCTGCCCTGGGGCAGACTGACAGAAGCTAGGCTGCCATATCGTGCCATCGGCCCCTCTGGCCATCACCAGTAGGTAGTAGGTGAAGTACTTCACCTACTTGTCTACTGTCTTGCCCAAGGACACAACATCCGAGTCTGTCCGAGCCGGGGCTCAAACCGGCAACCTTCCGATCACAAGACAACCTGCCAACTCTTGAGCCACAATCGCCCGCAATATAAGAATTATTATAGTCGTTTAGCTCAGTTCAGTCCTCCTCCATCAAGATTGTCCCATGAGGAGAAGCCAATACCTGTACAGTGGGATCATCCGGATGGTGCAATTAATACGAAGTAGGCTGCCTCACCATAGATCACTTCTTATTCTGTTGGCACAAAAAAGCTTGTCCCATATTCAACATAGTGTGCTTGTGGCCAAATATTTGGCACAAAAACTTTTTTTTTGAAAGAACGGCTTTCAAGCTTACTGGTAGTTGGTAAGACAGAAGAACAACAACAACAACAACAACAAAAAGTCAGCGTCTCACTGGTGTGTAACAGAGACGCTTCATTCCATAATCGCTGATTTTATAAACCAAATTACACCACGTTTTCCTTTTTCAGTTCTTTAGTAACAATAAAATACAATTGTACTGTATTGAACCCCAGTTATATATTTTTTTTTTTTATTTAAACCAAACAAACCTCATTCATACACAGGCCTAAAAGCTTTATTTGCAGTACTGTTATTAATCACTCATGCCACTGGTATTACTGAGGATTCAAGCACATGACAAAGTAAAAAGTTCAAAAAATGTAATAAACACAAACTTTATTCAATATTTTACAAAAATATTATTCAAATTTTAAAATGCTTTTTCCCTTCTTAAGTGTCTCCCTCATCGTCTAAAATAATTTCTGTTTCACTCTAACCGTGGTTCTGGTGAACAGACAATATTGTGAAGCTTTGCATTTTATTGTCCTTTGTGCAGCATGACCCTGAACACCACATGATTTCTACACTAATATATGAAATACATTTCAACTGTGATTTCTATTTCCTTGCACCACAGTTACAAAAGGATAAAATGATAATAAATAGCTACAAGTTTGCAACTAAACTCAAGTTTTTCATTTACTTTTTGAAAAATAGTGCTGCCTCATTTTTCCTTTTCTTTATTATTCAAGCTTCACAGTCCAAGAAACAGCAAGGATGGAACTGAATATTTAGGTTACATTTTAAAATTGACAATAAGTTGTTTTTGCAAAGTCTGCATCAGGGCAGGAGGAGAACAGAGAAAAAAAATGTTGTACGTCATGAGCCGGAGTCTGCTAGTAAAAAATTAGTTTTTTTGTTGTATGGGAGCCAAAATTATTTTAATTTCCATCTTGTCTGTTTTTGCTTTTCTGAAGTCACAAAGAAACTGGAACCAGTCTGTTGTTAGTTGCTGGAAACCAAACTGTGTTTGCTGTGGGATTTATTAAAAGCTTATGAGAACCACTTATTCATTGAGATCCAGAACAGAGGTTGGGGAAGCTTTTTGTTTCCATTTGTCTTAATTGGAATTGTTACTTGACAAATGGCATTAGCTGGAAGCTGGTTGGTTGGTGTCAGATGTTGATTTTAAAATGTGTGTCAAAAACATGTTTATCATTGAAAACAATCTGCAGACCAAACTAAGCTATAACATCAATCAGAAATGACTTGATTTTGTTTTCCTGTTCTACTGTCACTGAATTTTTCATACCTTTGATCTTCTGGAGCTTCAGTCTGACACTTCATCTGTTAGATGGGACAGCAGTTAATTAGGCTTTTGGTTAAAAACAAAACAAAAACAAAAACAAACCAAAAAAGAAAATGTAATTTTGTGGCAACAATAGTTTGATCTAACATATTAGTTCATATGCTGTCATTCATACATTGCAGTAATTCATTAAAATGCCTTTTCTGTACTCTGGGTTTGGTCTATAGACTGCCTGAGTCCATCAGTGCAAACATTAAAAATTAAAAATAAAAAGTTCAGCCAGAATTCAATTTTACCTTTTTTATTTGCACTTGCTGTACAGGATCAGGCATAATAATGCTGTAGAGCAAAGAATCGGTGCTGCGATGGCTCCTAGATGGGTTGAATTCTGAGTCCCATCATTCTTCTTTGTTGCTTTTTGATATTTAAAAAAACTCTTCAGTTTTATGCAGCTTTACATTAAATTGACTAAATTAACTTGCAGACAGTTTTTGAAAATCAAACTTATGGTACCTCACCTTGATCTGTCGTCATCATCATGATTTCATTCTCAGACACTTTCGTCTCCTCAGCATCACTGAGTTCACATGTGTATATCCCCTCATGATCTGCTGTAAGGTCCTGTAATGTGATGCTTCCTGACTCTGAGACATGCTTCACGTGCTGCTCCCACCCTGCATAGACTGTGTAGGAGATGTCAGCCCCACTCCTGGTCACAATGGACTGACTGTGGTTGAATCTCCAAATAAGGTATGAGAAGGGAGCGTCAGAGGGAGGGCAGAGGATTGTTGTTTCAGTGTTTGACCGAAAGACAGAAGCTGAAATAATGAAACAGAAACATTGATTAGGGAACAAGTAAAAACTTTGGATAACTTTGTCATCTGGATCATAAGTATAATGTGCAACATTCCCCCATTTCCTGGATTTATAGTGCTTTAGAAAAAATACAAGACAGCAAAGTACCAGCTGTTGCTCCTCCTGCCTGAGCAAACATGAAGCAAATTTGTGTGCTATCACTACTTGTAGTATGCTTTAGTTTTTTTGTTTTTGTTTTTGGTCCCTGTACAACTGTAGTTTTGTTTGTCAGACTTATTTATTGGTGGGCACTGGTCTCCACCAGGGTTGTCCCTTGTCAAATATAGTAATTCATAATTTTGTGGAATCTCAAAGTGAAGTAAATGGGTGGACTCAGGATCTTATCTCTGTTTTTTGCTTTTGAGCATTGCTTGGTGTCCTAAGGTAGTGACCTCACATTGGGCTGAGTTGAGTGTGAAGTTTAGTTTCTAACCCAAGTAGAGGAGTTTAACTACCCCAGGGTTATGTTCATAAGTGTGGGAAGTGTCAAGAGGGAGACTGACAGATTGGATCTATTCCATGATTCCCTAATCAACTCAAAGAGGCTTGCATCAGTCTTGGTTGTTTTCCTTTACAGTTGAGTACCACATCAGTGTGGTTGGGGTCATTGTAACAAGATGGCCTGAAGGTCCTGTGCTGTTATTTGTTTGTGACTCACAGACAACAACATTGGACGCATTAAAGCCCCGGTATACCTGCTACTCAGTCTTTGGCTTTTGTCAGACTCAGGCTGATGATAGAGAGCCAGAGAAAGCAGCGTGCAGCAGTGTTGGTTTTTGGACAGCTTGTTGTGGGGTATCAAAAACAGCAAGACTGATTCTTGTGAAGGAGCAGGTCTCGTGACTCATTGAGTGAAACCATTGCCTGGCCTGTCGGTGGCATGCAGTGTTGACGTCACATTTTCTCATTAACTCAAGTTGTTTCGTACCTCAGCTGAGTAGGTATTAAAAACGCAGCAGGTACTGCCACCTAATGGAGAAACCCTAAAAAGTGGGTCATGTTGAGTCAATCTAAGTAGCTACTGTAGTGGTGTGTTGTGGTGAAGAGAAAGCTGAGTGTGAAAGGAAAACTGTTGATTTACAGGCTGATCTGTGAGTAACGACTGACAGACTAAAATTACACATAAATGAGTTTCCTCAGCACATCTGGGCCCAGTCTTAGAGATGGGGTGTTGAGCTTACTAATGTGGGAGGGGCTCAGTTTAGAGCTACTACTCCTTTTCGCTGAATGAAATCAAATAAGGTGATACAGGCACCTGAATAGGATGCCTGCAGGACCCCTTCAAAGTCAGGTTTTTAAGCCATGTAATGTATTTTAGGGCTGGGGGTAAAAAACCAGTACACATGAGAGAAACTCTGTATATTAAGTATGTTTGTGTGAACAACACTGGGATTCAAATGTGAAAGGTGAAAAGTTATCTTCTCGGGATTATTAAAAAAATGTCCCTTTACATATGAATTTGTAGAAAAGTGAAAGAAAACTACCTATTCACACACCTGAAAGCTCACACAACCTATTGATTAACATCCTCAGCTCTCCTGCTAAGAAGTGGATGTACCAACCAGTGCACAAGCATAATGTCTCATTTAGTAGGAACAATCACTGGGTTCATACAAAAGGGCCCATCATGCAACACACTAGGAAGCATAACTTCAAGAAAAAAAAACATTACTCATAGATGTACATGAACAGGATAAGCACATTTTAAATCCAATGTAATATTAAAACCACATATGCTTTTACAACAGGATCTCCAATCTTTTACAATCAAGAGATTGGAGGACCAATCAACCAAATTTAGGTATGAAAGAAAACTAATGTCTAGTTTGCCCAGAATAAAACAAACACAACACCATCACTGGTCCTTTTTGGGATCATCTTTGCAAAGGTTTGAGAAGCTGGATTGGGTGGTTTTCCTAACATAAAGACCTCGATCCATAGAGTTCGAATTATAAAATTTACTTGACCATATTGTCAATCTCAACCTTTGGTAAAATGACTCTAAATTGAACTTTTATAACTGGTTAAACTGATGTACTGATTATTATTTCTAATATCATTTTAATACTTTTTTAAGGTTAATTTAACATCATCATAGTTTATTGGATAATATGTCTTTAATAAAAAACAAACACTTTTTTTTACATTCTTATCTGGTTTAAATAAAGTTGCTCTCTTTCTGTTTCTGGGAGTGCTGATGGTGCAGCTGTGGTCCTGATCGGTCTCACTGTCTGAAACAATCAAAGAACTGCTGATTTTGTAAACAAGCTGTTCAGTCTGCCGGACTATGGTGGTGGTGTTAGAAGTTATGTTGGTTGAATGACTGGTGGACCAGGTGAGTTCAGGCTCAGGGTAGATCCTCTCTGACCTGCAGGTGATGATGTTTCCTACCTGCTGAATGTTGACTTTTTTTGACAGGAGCTGCAAAAGAAAGAAAAGGAGCAGGTGTTATGTTCACATATTTTAGGTCAGCTTCATCAATTTTTGGTGTGACACGTGTTTATACAGAAATATGATCAAGTGTTACAACAACAAAGATTTAGATTTAATATTTTCTTTAAACCTATTAAAGTTCTGTGTAGTATTTTGAATCAACCTTTCATTGAGTAAGTATTAAGTATTACTGTGACACATTTGCAGTAAATAAAAACAGAAAAAAGGATACTAACAGGGGAGACAAATTTATTGAATGAATAAATTATATGTCTCTTACCACGTATCTTAAGGTTAATGAATGACGATTGACTTTCTCCGTCAGTGCTGATGTAGCACTTGTATTTGCCTTCATCCTGAACCTCCACCTTTGTCAGCTGCAGTGAGGCGTTTCCTGTGGAGATCTGGTCGTTGAACAGTGATGTCCTGCCTCTGAAGCGCTGGTTCTGATCTTTCAGCTGTTCTTGGTTGTGGTAGAATGAGTGGACAGTAATGTCTCCTGCTGATACCTGAATCCAGTGGATGACTACAGCAGTGCCACCATAGCTGCACGGCAACATGCATCTCTCCATGAAACTGCAGGACACTTCAGTATCTGCAACAACAGGTAGAGACACATGATCAAATCGTGTGTCTTTACGTATCTGAGTGTGTTTCTTATTAGGTTTTCCTTTATTATGGAGTTGGAAGTTTGGATTGTTTTTAATTTAATTTGAATTAATTTTGATGCTTTTATGTTTCATTATTCTAGTGAGCCTGATCATTATTAATAGAGTTTTGGGTTCCATTTTTATATGTTTAACTTTTTAATTCCAATTTTGCATCATTGTGTTTTATATTATAATATAATTATCTAGAGTATACACCAAAATGTGTATACTGTAAATAAAAGGTTTTCACTGTTGAAGGAAAAATGCATTCAAAATATCATTCATCAAAGAAGTCAGCGTGGATGAATTTTTGCAGTTTTTACAAAAGAACTCTAACAGACTTCATTCAGGCTTGAACACCTGAAAACCTGAAGTACAAGGTTATGAAAATAAAGGACACTGAGAGCAGAATTGAACTAATTTACAGCTGATAAATGAGAAACTCCAGGTGGGGCACCTTCCAGCACCCCCCCCAGGGACTCTAAGAAGGCTGGGTACTCTGAACTGCCACTCGGCGCATAAGCGCAGATGACAGTCAGGACCCGTTCCCTGACCCTGAGGCGCAGGGAACAAACCCTCTCATCCACCGGGAAAAACCCCAACGTACCGGCAGCAAGCCGGGGGGATATTAGAATACCCACCCCAGCCCGCCGCCTCTCACCAGGGGCAACTCCAGACTGAGACAGAGTCCAGCCCCTCTCCAGGAGACTAGTTCCAGAGCCCAAGCCATGCGTGGAGGTGAGCCCGACTATATCTAGCCGGTACTTCTCAACCTCACGCACTAATTCAGGCTCCTTCCCCACCAGAGGTGGTGACATTCCATGTCCCTATTGCCAGTCTTGGCAGCCGGGATCGGTCCGCCAGGGCCTCCGCTCCTGGCCGCCGCCCGACACACATTGCACCCGACCCCTATGGCGCCTCCCTGCGGGTGGTGGGCCTGCGGGAGGATGGGCCCATGTCTCCTCTTCGGGCTGTGCCCGGCCGGGCCCCATGGACTAAGGCCCGGCCACCAGGCGCTTCGCCCTCGGGCACCCTCCCGGGCCTGGCCCCAGGGCGGGGCCCCGTAACCCTATCCCGGGCAGGGTAAACTGTTCCCTCGATGTTCTTTTCATACGGGTCTTCTGAATCGCTCTTTGTCTGGTCCCTCACCCAGGACCAATTTGCCATGGGAGACCCTACCAGGGGGCAAAAGCCCCCAGACAACATAGCCCCTGGGATCCCTGTGACACACAAACCCCTCCACCACGATAAGGTAGCGATTCACGGAGAGGATCGCGGGTACAAGCGGCAGAAATGAGCTTCCTCCGAAGGGTGGCTGGCCTCTCCCTTAGAGATAGGGTGAGAAGTTCGGCCATCCGGGAGGGGCTCAGAGTAGAGCCGCTGCTCCTCCACATCGAAAGGAGCCAGTTGAGGTGGTTCGGGCATCTGACAAGGATGCCCCTGGGCGCCTCCTGGGTGAGGTGTTCGGGCATGTCCCACCGGGAGGAGGCCCAGGGCAGACCCAGGACGCGCTGGAGAGATTATATCTCTCGGCTGGCCTGGGAACGCCTTGGTGTTCCCCGGATGAGCTGGAGGAGGTGGCTGGGGAGAGGAGGTCTGGGCTTCTCTGCTTAGGCTGCTGCCCCCGCGACCCGACTTCGGATAAAGCGGATGAGGATGGATGGATGGATGGATGGATGGATGGATGGATAAATGAGAAACTAAAAATATACACAATAACGATTAATGATGATCACACACCTCAAACATTTGCCACATATGCATGTTTTGAAGCCTTCAATGTTATGAGAAATAAAATCATGTGTAATGTGAGTTATATATAATGTTTAATTCAATATAATTTATCCCACCGAATAAAGCAGTTATTTTGACACTTAACCTGACATGGTAATTTTTTAAACTTTGTAAATAAAGTTAAAGTAATATCTATTATATATCTAGAAAAAAACCAAAAACCAAAATAACCCCCCAAAAAAACCAAAACAAAAAAAGCAATCGCCCTGTGGGTAGCCTTTATCCTCCAAGCTCAAGTCCTCCACCAGAGGCCTGGGAGCTTCAAGGTCCTGCAGAGTATGTTTACTTTTCCTAGGATTTCTGTACAGAAATCTTGGATGTTGTTCCTAGGATCTGCTGAAACCAGTTATCTGTCTTGGGGAGGATCACTGCCCAGAATCTAAGCTCTTAGCAGCTTTAGCAGGGACAAGCTCTGAGCACAAGATCAAGTGATCTGAGTGATAAAAATATCAGGAAGAAAGAAAATTCTGACCATTTTGGTCATTTTCTGGCTTCATGTTATTCATATTATTCTATGATTATTTATCTCATAGTAAACTTTTGTGCTGCCCCTCAATTCATTGTCAAAGAAAGATAAAAAATAAGATTTTTAGAGAGAGTTTGGCTAAGATGCACACACCATGTCCACATACCAGAGGATGCTACAGAAAGAGTTTGGTGAAACACGAAATAGCACAAAGTTACTTATTTGTAGTGCTGTTAAGAGCAAATCCAAAATAAATCTGGTAAAATAGAATTTATAATTTAATGGTGTTATTATTAAATTAGTGTAAATTTGGAACAATTGCTAAATACGATCAATAACAAAGATACCTGATACATAGACTAGTCATATATGCATGTTTTAAAGGCTTCCACATTGAGACATAAAAACATATTTAAATAAAGTCATGCAAAGAAACATGAAAATAAAAAAAGAAATCTCTGAAATAAGAAAACACAACACAGTAGCAAACTGAAGTATGTTGTCAGAAATGTCAAACCTCAAACATTGACAGCTGGTTGTCCTACAAGCTCTGCTACCAGCTGTCTGCTGACTCATCAACAAGAAGATATTCTAAGATTTCACTTAGGAGGTGTGCAAGAATCCATCTTAACAGGTTCTCTTACAATCCTCAAAAGTTTAAGGACAGATTTATTTCACAATAACTATGTCACCCACAATTAAGATATTAAGATATTAGGATATTCTCTCCGCATTGCGAACCATCCCAACCAATACTAGGGTGATCTCTGAACTGTGGCCGCCGCCATTGCACCTTCATACGCAGAGACACAGACAAAGAACATTCCACAAACTCTTACATGTTGGCCCTCTCACAGGGGTCTATACCTTCTCCCTCACAGAGAGAATTATGACGTTGTTTTCTGCTTGGCTGTCACGTAAGGATTTACATCCCTGATAAGCAGGAGTCTCACTATCTGTTTAACGTCTCCCATTACAATGGCCTCACTGTGTGTGTAGAGCACAAGGCCCACTTGAAGTTCACATGCATACAACTAAGTGAGAAAGTACCATCACTATCACTAATGTGATATGATTAAAATATGTGATTAATACATGAGAAAAGAAATCTGCTTCCACATCGGTTTAATTAAATCCTCACTGTTGGTATAGAAGACAAACTCACTATTATACACTCAAACATTGTTTAAGCCATATTCCGACTTCACTACATAATGACTGCATTACATTTTCTACTCACCTCCTCTTATAAAAGTCCACTGAAAAGTCAGGACCACCAAAAACACGACACACTTGATCCCGGCCATTCTCCTGCTGTGTTTCATGGTACGCTATCTGAGCATTTAAAAGGTGAGTAAATACTATGTGACGTCACATGACATCTGACCCAGCTGGTTTGTGACTTATGCTAGGTTAGTGTACTTAATGTGATAAAATCACACCCTTCATCTGAATGTCTGAAATACTTTTTTGTGACACACCGAGGAACAAGTTAATCATAAACTGCTCACAGTATTCATGTAATTTACTTCTTAACACAGAGTTCAACTGTGCAACCAGAAAGTGTTTGAATGAATTAGAATAAAAAAAACCTAAAGAATATTTCACTGACACTGTCTGAGGTGTGTGGCAGGACTGCTTGATGCAGAAAAGTGAGATTTCGGAAGAAACTCCTGTTGTGGTTTACAGAGAGTCTAAATATTTTCTCTGACTGTACAACTGTAGATTTAACGTTAGCTTTGGTCTGGCGTTGGACTTAGCCTGGGTTCTCTTGCCCAGGTGCTGAAGAGGTAACTCATAGAAATGCCTTTTTCAGTTTAAGCATGTTACTGACTGACTGTCTAACCTGTGTTTTAGATTCACTTTGTCTAAATCTGACTGCAGTGCTGTAAAGCAGACACTGTATACTGAGCAAGGTAATTAGTACAGGGGTGATACAGGAGGAAGATCAATCCTCTGAGGTTGTTTTACTCTGAAAATATTCAGGCCATGTTTTAGTTGTCTCCCCTTTCTTCAACACTTTCCATTTGGATCTGATCCAGCACACCACAGGAGAGCAGCGGACACAAATGATTGTGAAGAAGCAATGGTCATTTAATGACAGGTCTCAGATAGTGGTGCAATAGACAAAGTTGAGCAAAGACTGTTCTTTTTAAGGAAAACCAGATTTTTTCATGTTTCATCTGAGATGTTGTCTTTGTTTCATAGAAGTTTTATTGAATCTGTGATGTCTTTTTGTATCGCTGCCTGGTTCGGTAACATGACTGTGACGAATAAGAATCGGCTGGGACTTGTGATAAAAACTGCTAGCAAAATTTCAGGGTGCTGGCAAGACAAAAATGTGCTTAGGAAGACTCATTCTATTGTTAAACCATCCACCTCACAGTGAGTTTGATTTGTTGCCCTCTGGCAGCCATTTAGAGTACCCGTGAGGAAGACAAAAGACTCCAGGTTTCCTTTATCCCCACTGCAACCCATCATCTCCTTGATGGCAAATAACTGTCTTGTGGCTCATTATTATTATTATCATTATTATTATTATTATTATTATTATTATTATTATTATTATTATTATTCGTAGTAGTAGTGGTAGTAGTACTTATTACTCAACAAATATCCCTACAAGTCAGCCTTCTGAATACATTAAATGTCTATGTTACTTTGAAATATCTCTTACTTATTTTCCTTCCTTCCTTTGATTATAGAAGTGTGGCTGTATGAGATCAGTGATCATGTCTTCTGTAGCCCAGGTGTTGAAGAGGGAAGGCATAGAAAGGCTGTTTCTAGTTAGTAGTTATAAGTATATATGTTTAGTTTAGTCATTAGTATTATGGAACATGTTATTGTCTTATTCTATAGTGTGGACTGAACTCAATCTGCAGGACTGGGAAAAATTAAAGACAGTTTCCCTTTCAACACTCTCTGCTGCAGAAGACTCAGATAACAGCGATTTAATATGTTGGTAGAAATTCTTCATTTTTAGAGGAATAAAATAAAAGTAAAGAAAAAACAAAGTCGCCTGTTGTACTTAAAAATATTTAATAAAATGTATTTCCTTAATATAAAGTTATTCATTTTCTTTAGAAAAATGAAAAAAAGCAACATTTTCACTTTCTGTTTTTGTTTGAGCTCTAACTCCAACAGACACTGATTAATGAAGTACGAGAACATAATATTTTTTTTCATCTAACTGTGACAAGATTAAAGATTAAAGAAGATTAAATTGAAAACAGTCTAAAGAGCAGCTTTATCAACTGAAAATAGTAAGCGTCTAAATGTCACATTTACACAAGCACAAGAATGAACACTTCTTCTATATTAAAGAAAGGCCTAAAATAATATTGGACCTTGTAAAATAAAAACACAAGAAAGAATTACACTTACATTAAATCCATCACTGCCTCTGCATATCTTTAGCTGTAGCAGGTGAGATCAGGTACACTCACTGGTCTTAGTGTGATGCAGATTTAGTAAAAGTCAAAGTAATCTAACCAGATGCTAAAACAACACTGCAGATCAAGAAGATTTCAATAAAGCAAACTTCATCTCTCACTGACCTTACAATGAGGCACATCAGTGAAAATGAAACATGAAGGTTGCAGCTGTTTTCCTTTCTGTGAAAAAGAAACTCTCTCATTCCGTATAAATTCGAGAGAAATTAGTGAGAAGTGACACATGATAATCTCTGTATTTGTAATTAAATGCAGCATCTTTAAAACAATAGCTCAGTTGTGTATCATTGGTATTTACATTGAAGCTCTCTTCCTGTCTGGTTTATGGATCTGGTTGGAAAGCTGAAACCTTGGGCAGCCATTAATATCATGTTTCTTTTATTTCTGAAGTTTCACTTAAGTGTCAGACTGAAATGTGACACTGATGTTCTCAATTGGAAAGTAATTGATAAAACAACATTTACCCTGTTAAACTCCATAAAAACATGTTTGTTTGTTTGTTTGTTTGTTTGTTTGTTTGTTTTTTAAAAAAATTATTTGTTCCTCATATTCATTAATTATTAAATTTAAGATTTGAAGAAAAAAACTGAGCAGCTGTTTCATCAGAGCTGAGAGACCGAGGTAAATATTTTCTTAATTATCATCAGTGAGTTTCAGAATCCATTTTCAAAGGTTATGGTTTGTTCTTCCAGTTGCTTGATGGTCTCCCCTTTGAGTTTATTAAATACCAGACGAATCAAACAAGAGCTACAAAAATGATCATCTCCAAAAATGGTTTGATATGACATCTGCTGGACTTAAATTAACGAACCCTAATCTAAGTCGATTAAAGGTTGAAAATGGTCACTGGCTGTAAACACTGTGCAGGACATCAGTTTCACGCCTTTGGCATTACATAAAACTGCATCAACCATTTCAAAATAATGTAAATAAAAATTAAAAAGTACACATGTGCCCACCTGATGGTCTATAAAACTAAAATCTCTCTCACATCATCTAAAACTATTTGCAGTACTTATTATTATTTTTTTGCACCACAGTCGAAGACAAGCCTCTGTGAGTCAGGCTTATCTCTTCTCCTTAGATTTATTCTGTTGCACACCCAAAGTTCAAAGGTCCAGGATGAAGCTGGGAAGCATATCGAAATATTTAGGGTATGATTGTAAAACCAAAATTTTTCTTTGATAAAGTCAAGCATCTGAAAATGATGAGAACAGAATAAAAAAAATATACAAACAAATTAATGTCTCAGTGTCCTTGCTCCTCAGTGCACACATGAGTTATTAATGGCACTAAGTCACTGATTTGAAGGTCTTATTCAGAAGTTTTGTTTTTAACTTATCAAGGTTTGTGCTTTACTGAGCAGAGAGCCAACACTCAGGAGGGTTCAGGGCTGAAGCAGAGCTGCTGGGGTCTGCTTGGGTGGTGTCAGAGTTTACCTTTGCCATGGGCTGAAGTTCAGTGATAGTGTTAATGAGATGAAAAGAGATTGTTTGAAAACATATATTCATTACGAATGGAAAATAAATTGTGCAGTTTAGAATAAACTGCGATAGTCACATGTGTGTTTCATTGTCTCTACGTCGTTGCTCCAAGGAATCGAGTCCAGAAAAAAAACATTATAATCACCAGGAATAACATAAACAAAATGAACTGCAAAGTAAAGGGAAAAAGTCATTTACGTCTTCTGCACATCTTCTTACACAGCATGAAGCATCCTGCTGCTGCTGCAAACACAATAGCTTTAATCACCCATCGTAAAATAGCCTTAATGATGGCTCCTGAAAATCCTGAAACACAAAGAAACAGCGTCAGTTTAAATGTCTTTTGGCCCAAACCTCATCACAACTCTGAACTGGATCATGTTTCCCCAAAATGATTATATAATTAATTAATTTATAATGCTTTTATATAATGCTTTTATATAATTTGCTTTATGGCTTCATTGGAAGAGGTTTAATGTCACGCAACTAAACTTAGAATGGAGATGGAAGAGAAATTAAAATGAATTTTGAAAGATATCAGTGATTACTTACATAACTGAAATCAAGCATGTTTTCTGTTGCATACTGTGGAGTAAAGGTCATATAATATTGGCTTCTGCCTACGTATTTAAACAGGTATGGAGGTTCAGACTCAAGCTGCCTCTCCTTTACTTATCTTTAAGATGGCACACAGATCAAATCCAGCACTTTTATCTTCTGTTTTTTTCCTGCTTGTCACTTTTGCTCCTTAATAACCTGGTGTTAAACAGCTGCATTTAACCTGAAAGCTAACATGTTAGCTAACATTAAATGGCACCATGTTGATGTTGAAATCCGACAATTAGGAAAGTATGGGAGTGAGTGTAACAAGAGGTGCTTATATTTTAGAAATGTTTACTAGATAATCCATCCATCCATTCGCTTCCGCTTATCCTTTCCAGGGTCGCGGGGGGCGCTGGAGCCTATCCCAGCTGTCATGGGGCGAGAGGCGGGGTACACCCTGGACAGGTCGCCAGTCTGTCGCAGGGCCAACACACAAGGACAGACAACCATTCACGCTCACATTCACTCCTAATGACAATTTAGATTATCCAATTAACCTATCCCCTCAAACTGCATGTCTTTGGACGGTGGGAGGAAGCCGGAGTACCCGGAGGGAACCCACGCAAACACGGGGAGAACATGCAAACTCCACACAGAAAGACCCCGGCCTGATGGTGGAATTGAACTCAGGACCTTCTTGCTGTGCGGCAACAGTGCTAACCACCGTGCCACCGTGCTGCCGTTTACTAGATAATATGTTTGTAAAAAAAAATTAACAATTTATCCTTTTGCTATAACATCAGGATGTGGATTGATCAAATGTTCAGCACTGCAGCTGCTCATATTTAGATAGTAATCAGTTTCATTGTATTTTTTAACTCTGTAAAAGTAAATTAAACACCTTAAACACACTAAACTCATAATCTTGGTTTATTGAATGGGTGGTTACTTCCACGTGGCTTTGAATAGCTTATTTTCCCTTGATGAATTAAATCATCATTTAAAAACAACATTTGTTTTTACTCTGGCTTTTACTTATTTTACTCAATTTTTACTTTTTTACTTTTACTTACTTTTACTCAATCCTAAATACTTTTTCACAGCACTGTATTTTTGCAAACAGGTTCAGAAGTCCAGACCAAAATTACCTTACCTTTATGAGTCCTCAAAGGTCTGAGACTTATTGTCGTCTCTTCAGCATCACTGACTTCACATGTGTATGTTCCCTCCTGATCTGCAGATATGTCCTGTAGTGTGAGGCTGCCTGACTCTGAAAGCTTCTTCACATGTTGCTTCCATTTCTCTGAGACTGTGTAGTTGGTGACAGTCCCATTCAGGATGACCTCCTTGTTGTTGAATCTCCAAATGAGATTTGAGAGTTGAATGTTTGATGGTCTGCATGGGATTGTGTTCTCATGCTCAAGAACATCTTGAGAAGCTGAAATATTACAAAAGCACACAAAAAACTATGTTATAGAGGAACAAATACATAACAGCTCCATTTAAACTAATTTATGACAGCATACTATCAAATGATGCTGATTTTGCTGTATAGATGAATTACCAACTAATTATGGGTCCCACTGCAAAAGAGATTTTAATCAAAAGGTATTGGTTATTATCAGAGTAATAAACTTAATGGTATAAGACTGTTGTCCTGATCCAGTAGATTTGGCTGAAGGGATGTAGGATCAGGCTATAGCAGGGGTGGGCAACTCCAGGCCTCAAGGGCCGGTGTCCTGCAGGTTTTAGATGTGTCCTTGATCCAACACAGCTGATTCAAATGGCTAAATGACCTCCTCAACATGCCTTATAGTTCTCCAGAGGCCTGGTAATGAACTAATCCTTTGATTCAGGTGTGTTGACCCAGGGTGAGATCTAAAACTTGCAGGACACCGGCCCTCGAGGCCTGGAATTGCCTTTCAACAACTTCATCCATGTTATTGCTGGTCACCCAATTTTCTCTCTAATTGATAAACTGATTAATTATTACAATTTCAACTATTTTCATTGACTAAGATGCATGTCATTTTCATCTGCATCTTGTTGGATGATCTTATATCTCTTTAACTGAAAATCTGAATCTGTAAAATAATCAATAGCTATTGCTGATGTAGAATGGAAATTCTATATGTACTGAATTAAAACTTACATTTCTGGTTAAAGCATTAGTTACTTTCATCACTGCTTACACATTTTAAGAAGAGTTACACTCTTCCTGTTTCTGCGAGTGCTGATGGCGCAGCTGAAATTCAGATCATGATCACTGCCTGAAAGGATCAGATAGCTGCTGATGTTGTAAAGCTGCTGTTCAGTCTGCTGGACTGTGGTGGTGTTCTTGAAAGTCAGACTGGATGGAGGGCTGGTGGACCAGGTGAGTTCAGGCTTTGGATAGATCCCCTCTGACCTGCAGGTGATCCCGTTTTCTACCCGCTCAAAGTCGACTTTATGGATTGGAGCTTCAAGAGAAGAAAATAAATGGTTTTTTTGCTCACTTTTTGGAGGGATTTGGACTATAGCAGTTTAAAAGGGAGAGACAGGTATTTGTTAGTTGTCCAAAAATAATTAGAATTTAATTTTTTGAGCTATAATGATGGGCAGTTAATGGATACAAATTCTAATACATATTGCATTTCATGTATCACCAGAAACAAAATTCGCACAAAGCTTCTTGGCATAAATGTATACATATTGCTGACAAATATTTGGCATAAAGATAAAATAGACAAATATGTATAACAACTCAAAACTGAATTACTGAATAAATTTATCGTTTTTGACTCATACCATCTATCTTTAGGTTAATAAATGACTCCTTGTTTCCATTGGTGGTGCTGGTGTAGCACTTGTATCTGCCCTCATCCTGAACCTTCACTCCTGTCAGCAGGACTGAAGCGTTTCCTCTGGAGATCTGGTCCTTGAAGGTTGATGCTCTGCCTCTGAAGCGCTGGGCTGAGTTTTCTGGCTGGTCTTGGTTGTGGAAGAATGAGTGAACAGGAAGATTTCCTGCTGACACCTGATGCCAGTGGATGACTACATCAGCACCCTCATAGCTGCATGGCAATGTGCAGTTCTCCATATAAACACAGGACACTTCAGTATCTGAAACAACCAGAAGATAGACATCAAAAAAGTTCAGCTTACTAGAAATCAATTTTTGTCTAGCTATGAAATACCAAATCCACCTAAGCACAATATAGATACTTCTGATGAATGCATATGTAAAAGCATTACTTTTACATTTTTAAACCTGAGAAATGACCAAATACTATGGTAAATGAACACAAATAATTTTATTCACGATACACTACATTAATAATAAAATAATAATAATTATTATTAAGCCCTAAAAATTATGTTAGATAAAACATTGTACACTGCATATTCAAACTTTGGACCATGTAAATTGGAAAAAATGGAGCAGAAAATAAAAAAAACTAATGATTTGAAATTGGGGTGACCCAAGTCTGATCTTTGATTAGTAGTAAATTGTTTTATGTGTAATGCAGTTTGGGTCCAGGTCACCCCTGTAATTTAAATTTTAAATCTCATTAGGTTTTTCCTAAATAAAAAAAATAAATAATAAAAGCCTTGAAAGGGAAAAATATGCACATATTTAACTAATGGTTATCTGGATAGTCCACGTTTTTGTACATCTTGTCATATTTGCTCAAGCAAACATGACAGTTGAGCAGAACGTTATCCTGTAATTGAAATATATATCATTCAGAAATAGTCGCCAGCAGTAACTCATTTGGATGATAAGAGAGGCCAGTGAAAATTTCAGGCTTTTCTCAACATAAATAAACGCAGACAACCAAGGATAGAGGAACGTTTTACAACCAGATTTTTTCACGGACATGGTATATGAACACAACATGGCTATGTGGTTGCTTCATAAGGAATACAATCTTTTTGTGTGTTTTGTGCTGTTCCGATCCAGTCTATGCGCAGGACAAGGGGACATCTGGACCACAGGTGTGAGTGACTTAAAGCTGTTTTCACCAAAAACACTTGAGTCAAGTAAAGCATATTTACACTGTGTCAGGAAACTGTTGAAACCTTTAAGCCGCTTCACATTGTGATCGCTGCAACGCTACACTCATGATGACCACAGAGTCTGAACGATGTTTGTCCACACTCAAGCAAATCAAGACATTTCTCAGAGATACCATGACACCGAACAGATTGAATGCACTAACAATTCTGTCAATTCAGCCACATTGGAGGATTTTCATGCATAAAAAGGTCATGCCACAGTATCTCAGTGGGATTCAAATCAGCACTTCGACTAGGCCACTCCAAAGTTTTTTTTGTTTTTCTTAAACCGTTCAGAGTTGGACTTGCTGGTGTATTCTGGATGTTCTGTTGCAGAACTGAGTGCACTCCAGGTCATGAACAGATGGACAGATGTTGTCCTTCAGGATGTTTTGCTAGACAGCAGACTTATAAATAGCAAAACAGCCCCAGACCATCACATTACCCCTCCAGATTTTACTGCTGATATGATGTTACGCCACATGTAAAGAGACAGACACCTTCCAATATCTTCAACTTTTGTCCTGTCAGTCCACAACACATTTTCCCAAACGTCTTGGGGATAATAAACATATTTTTTGACAATTATGAGAAGAGCCTTTGTGTTCTGTTTGGTCAGCTTTGGTTTTCTCCCATGGATATTATTTTGAAAAGTCTCTATTTTAATGTCAAATCAAAAACTCTGACCTTAGCTAATTTCGGTAGGACAGTCACAGATAGGAAGCTTCACCATTTGCAGATTTTTGCCATTTGTAAATGATGGCTCTCCCTGTCATGTAATGGAGTCCCAAAGCCTTAGATATGATTTTCTCACACTTTCCAGACTGATGGATGTCAGTGACTTTGCTTCTCAGCTGTTTCTTTCATAGCATGGATCGTACCATGATGTGTTGTTTTTTGAGATTGTGCAGCTTCCCTTTGTCAAACAGGTTCTATGTAAGTGATTTCTTGATTCAGCAGATCTGCCAGTAATCAGGTCTCAGTGTGTTTAGTGAAACCAAACTCAGCTTTCCAAAAGATGTGGTTAATCACACTTAATTAATAATTTAAGTTTCAAATTTTCAGTTCAAAATAATTCATATTCATTTCGTACTAAGCTTCTGTGCTGCCATAAAAAAGACATAAAAAAAGATTTTTAGAGAGAGTTAGCCTAACACAGCAGAGGATGCTACAGAAACAGTTGGTGAAACAGGAAATAAGAAAAAAAGTAACTTATTTGTAGTGCTAATAACAGCAAATCTAAATTACATCTGGTACAATAGTATCTAATGGCCTTATTGTTACTACTTTAATTTACACGATTATGATTAATGACAAACAAACATACCTAATGCATACATATGTCCATGTGTTAAAGGATCAAGACTGAGACACAATAATATATTTTAAATACACAGAAACATGAAAATGAAAAAAAGACATCTTTGAGATAAGAAGACAAAACACCGTGAAATATGTTGTCAGATAGTGACAGCTGGCTGTCCCACAGGCTCTACGCCCAGCTGTTTGCTGACTCGTCAACAGGAAAATATTCTAAAGTTTTAGTTTGGCGGTATGCAAGAATCCATCCTAACAGGTTCTCTCACCGTCCTGTAAAGGTCTTTAAAGTTTAAGAACAGATTTACTTCACAATAACCATGTAAACCACAATTCATTAGGATATGTTACAGTCACAGTTTGACTCCTGTTACCGTACAGAAAGTTGTAAATACTTCAGTTTTCTTTTAATTATACACTCATCTTTGTGTATGTTTAATTAAATTAAACTCACTATTGTGCAGTCAAACATTGTGTGAACCATATTCCTACTTCACTGAATAATGATCACATTAAAAAAAAGAGGTTTCTCGATGTACCTGTAATCTCTGACATTTATA
Source organism: Oreochromis aureus (assembly GCF_013358895.1). NCBI lineage: Eukaryota > Metazoa > Chordata > Actinopteri > Cichliformes > Cichlidae > Oreochromis > Oreochromis aureus. The sequence continues at coordinate 32,461,353 of NC_052950.1, read as the reverse complement.
CCTGAGCTTTCTGCCTTGGAAGCTTCTAAGTTTAACTCAGTTTCTCTCTTCATTACCTCTGATGCTTGGTTTGTAAACATCATAACTGTGATTTGTATTTAAAATATAATAAGATAATATGAGCAGTGAAGCTTTTACTCACTTCCTCTTACAAAAGTCCACTGAAAAGTCAGGACCACCAAAAACAGGACACACTTGATCCCGGCCATTCTCCTGCTGTGTTTCATGGTACGCTATCTGAGTGTTTGTGAGTAAATACGTCTACATGAAGTCACATGAAATCTGACCCAGCTGGTTTGCTGCAGCTTGGCATATTCACAGTGATTAAAATCACACCCTTCATCTGAATGTTTTCAATGCTTTTTGTGACACACTCGGGAACAAGTTAATCAAAAACTGCTCACAGTATTCATGTACTTAACTGCCCAACCAGAAAAAAAAATGTTTGGATGAATAAGAATCAGTGACACTGTCTGAGGTACACGGGCGTAACTTTGTGCTGAACATTGGGGGTCAAGATCTCTGTGTAAATAAATAAATAAATCTGAGTAAAGTCCCAAATGGCCAAACATGCAACCATTTTGCTGGTAATAACTGAAATGAGCGAAGAAAATCAACAACCTATTTCTGCAAGATAATTCATAACTTTATCGAGGAGGACTGTGTGTGTGTGTGTGGTGGTGGTGGTGGTGGGGGGGGGTATTTTGGCTGGGTCTAATTATTAGGGGGGGTCAAAACCCCCCTAACCCCCTTGGAAATTGTGCGAAATTATCCAGTCATGGTTTACTGACTCTAAATATTTTCTCTGACTGTAGTACTGTGGACGTGATGTTAGCCTTGGACTTGGCCAAGGTTCACTTCCCCTGGTGCTGAACAGGACCTGGGTATGTCACATAACCACTATAAGTATACTGGAATCATCTCTTCACAACTAAAGATGGATGAATACATAAAAGTTTAAGTAAGACTGTCACCTTCTGATATTTCATATTGTCAGGGTGTGCGTGGAGGAGAGGATGACATGACCCAAACGCTGGACTCACGGTGCAGGATAATGGTGTCTGTTATGCCGAGCAGATGAGTTGAACATAAGATGACTGGCTGACTGAACACACGGGATAAACAGCATCAGTGACATGACGATGACCAGGATGAAACTGAGGAGTTAAATACATCGGCTGAATAATGACTGATTGGAGACAGGTGAGTGAACAGCTGAACATAATTGAACTGATGATACATGGAAGTAACATGAACAGAACAACAGGAAATGAGAACGAGTGACAAAATAAACTGAACCTGAACAAACTGAAAACACTGGGTCACTGACCCAGGAACCCTGACACATATTACATACATTTCTTTTATTTGGGCCCCAAACTGGACTTCATTAGTAAATAAGTGATGTCACAGTGGCTACATCTACTGTTAGTCAACAGTTGTTATCCAGACTTCATGGAATCAGATGGAGTTGGATGCTAGTCGGGTGAGCATTTTTGCATAGCAGTTATTGTCAAACAGGAGATTTTAGATAATTTCAGCATGCATTAGCAGAATACTGCTGGACAGACATGGCAGGTCACAGACCCTGCCTCTAAACTCTGTCAACCCCTTTCTTTTCATTTTCATTTTCGAGCACAAAGCTACTTTCATGCCTAGTAGTGTATTTTATGAACCAAATTGCACTGTTTTAGCCATAATTGAACCCTAAACCCTGGCAAGATGTATTTATTTATGCAAAGGAAAAGACAAAAAATCAAGAACCACGTACTGAAAATAAATTGGAACAAATAGGAATGAGGCTCTATGCTTCATCGTGTGATAAAATAGCAACTCAACTCATATACAGGCAAGAGTTACTGTTCTTTCATGTTTACTTCAGTTTTGTCTGATATCAGGCTACTTTTGTCTTTTTTTATACTTTTGTTAGACAATCCTAAAACCATGCTAAAAAACACCCAACAAAAACAAACAACCTGAATCTCTCCTTGGGGTAACTCAGTCCGTCTTCCACAGACTAAATTCCAGCATGTTTTACAATGCTGCTTCTACCTCTTGGTTTCCCCACTTCAAAATGTTATTAAAGGCAAAGGGTGATACAAAACAAAGCCAAAAGGGATGAACTAAAGCTAGGGCACAAGGAGACACAGGGAAACCACAAGGAAACACACACAACACTTTGAGATGATGCGACACGGAACAGATGGAGACTGACACAAATACACAGAAGGTAATGAGAGACATGGGAGCACAAGGGGAACACAGCTGAGGACAAGATGACAAGACAGGGAGGACATGAAAGTGAATATACTGACACAAGGCGTACCTTCAACGTAACACAGGAAGTATGACAGACACACACAAGCACAGGCCACCCGTGGGACCAGGGCAGGCACAGAGACACAGACATGACTCGAGCTTTATAACATAGAAAACGTGGACATAAAACATGACAGATTAACAGACGAAGACTTAACATGGCGATCAGGAAACTTAACACGGGGGGGATGGCACAAAGGAGTCATAGGGAAAAAAGAACTGTTACTAGGCAACCTAGGAGCTAACAAAGACTAAATGAACCAAAACATAAACAATGAATATCAAAATACAATGAAACACAAAAACACTGGATCACACAACCCAGAAGCATGACAGTTAGTCTGTTACTGTTACTGTCTCGGAGCAACTGTAACCCATGTCATTTCCTCAGGGATTAATAAAGTAATCTGATTATGATACGACTGAGGAGTCAAGCGCAGGTCACAGTGAAAAGTTCAGAAAATTTAATGAACAGAACTAGATTTTTTTTAATCTATAGAGCTATAGAAAAGGTGACATAAATCTGATTCAAATTTTAAAATGCCACGTGGCTAGGGAAAATAAATTATAAGTATTTAATTGCAGTTTTTCTTATTTGTGTTATAGTTTTGTGTCAGAACATTGTGTCAGAATGACAAATGGAGTAATACTGTGATCCTTCCAAGACCAGACAAACTTGTGTTTGAAACATGGAACGCCATCCTCAACACATAAACATGAAGAAATATGCATTTGGAGTCATATGCAGCAGCTATTCTCCACCATGAACTATGTTAAAAATAAACACCGCTCACACCTCACAGATGACAGCATGCAATCCAGCGCAGATGAAAGTGACTTCGTACAGTCCCGATTTGCAGACGCTGTGCACAGAGGTTCAGGAGCAGAAGTCCCATTAACCAGGTAAAATACATATTCATGCCACTATTTTGGAAATATTTATTTTTCATTGTTTAGTGACATAGTGCTTTTTTTCCAATGTATTTTTTAAATTCAGGTCAAGGCTCTGCTACAGGCTCCGAAAGCCCAAAGGCGATATAAGGATGACTGCTCACCACAGTTTTTGTTTGCTACATGGATAATTTAAGTTCAGCTTTTTATTTGTATTTCTTTTTTGTTATTATTTTTTAAGAGTTCAAAATGTGTTCATTAAATAAATACAATTTCATTTTCTCTGTAGCACTTCATGGATTTCATAAGCAACACACTATAGTTGTTTATACAAAGTGCAAAGGTAAAAAAAACAACAACAATATATACAGTCGGCCCTGACCCCTGATTTAGCCGCACAAATACATCAATACATTTTACTCTATATTTATTTCCTTGCAACTATAGTTAAAAAAAAATAATAATTAAAACTAAACTAAACTCAAGTTTTTCTTTCCACATTTTCAGCATGTTTCCTTCTTTTTCATCATTCAGTTTGTCAAAGACTCCAAGCAGGAAACAGCAGGGATGGATATTAAAATATTTAGGTTATATTATAAAATAAACATTCAGTCTGCTCTGAGGAGGAGAGAGAAAAACATGCTGTACTTCAAGAGCCGGAGTCTGCTAGTAAAAAATCTTTGTTTGCAGTGTAGAAAATGTGAAGCATGCTTTCAGTGTTCTTGTTCCTCAGCGACAGTGTTCCCAGTAACAGCTCCAAATCACAGATGTGAAGGTTTTCTTCTGTAGTTGTTCATCTGTTAAACTTCCTGCTTTGCTGAGCTGACAGCCAAAATGATTTTAGCTTCCAACTTAATGCTGGTCTGTGTTTACTTCCCTGAGATCACAAAGGAATTGTAACTGTTCTGTTCTTAGTTGCTGGGAGACAAAATGTGTTTGCTCTGGAATTCATTGAAATCTTCTGTCCATCATTTATTCCTTTATATCCAGAACAGAGGATAGGGAAGGTTTTTGTTTCCACCTATCTTAACTGTAATTGTTACTTGACAGAAGCAGTTGTTCAAAGGAAGCTGCTTGTTTGGTGTCAGATGTATTGGTTGACCTAATAAAATGGAAATGAAAACATATATTCATTATTGAAAAAACATCACCCGTACAGAGAAAAATAAGTCATCACATCAATCAACATTTTCTTAATTTGATATTCTGTTTAATTCTGCTTTCATTGAGCTCAATGTTTTCATATTCTGAATGTTGTTCAACTTTATTCTGACGGTGAAACTTCTGTTGTTAATTAAAGAGATGATGAAGGCTTTTTGTAAAAAAAAAAAAAAAAAAGGTTTTAATTTTATGATGGCAATTCTGTCCTTTAATATGTTATTTTATATACTGTCATTTGTACAGTGTTGTAATTCATTACGATGCATTGCATGTACTTACTCTTGGTTAGTATGGAGAGCTGAGGAAACATCTGTATTTAGAAAAACAACAATATTAGTACAAACACACAAAATAAAATTTACAAATAAAGGCAGAACTCAGTTTTACCCTTTTTTTTACTCCAGCACAGGACTGCTGCTGATACTGCTAATACTGCTAATGCTGCTATAACAAAAAGTCCTCCAATGATCCCTCCTCTGGTGGCTCTCAGCTGGTTTGAATTCGGACTCTGAGGACTGTCATTTGCTGGATCTTTAAAAAAGAAAAAGAAAACCCTCTTCAGTTTCAAGACAGAGACAGTAAGGTAACAACTGTTTGCTTTTCCTGTCACATGCCAGCATGTCCTGAGCAACACAGGACAGGAGGCAAATGTGTGTGCTACCACTGGCTCTAGTATGTTCTTATCTTTAGTTGTTTTTAGTACTTTTTAGTAACTCTAGTTTTGTTCATATAACTTTGTCAGTTTACAGCCCAATATATGTTCCTATCTGAAGCTATGGGCACCACCTGTGTGTAGAGACTTAAGGTCTATGATTGTGAATAAAATCAGTGGAAATTAGTTTCCTCTGAAGTGGGTCCAGTCTCTGGCTTAGAAGCAGGTTGTAGAACTTGGTCATTTGGGAAGGCTCACAGTAGAACTACTACTCCTCTTTACTAAAAAAATGCCTGCTAATATGTTTCAGGCAAATAATGTAGGCCCTGCTGCAGACCCGGGGCATACTGGAGAGATCACATCTGTGGTCTGTTTATTGTGTGTTTTTTCAATTATTATAAATTGGGGTGAAATGACCCAGACTAGTATCATCATATAAATTCGAGACAAATAATTTTACTTGGAGTTAATTAAAACTAATACCAGAATCAAAAGATGGTGAATAGACTTGGACTGCCTGTTGGACAAAAACTGCAAGCAGTGTTAAAGAAAGGGTTTACACTAAATGCAAATTAACTGTCACTTTGTAAAGATATTAATACTAATCATTTTTTCCTTAGACAACATTATTAACAACTTATAATAATTTGAAAAAAATTAAGTTTTCATCTCACTGTAAAACATTCTTATGGTCTCCATGGACCTCAGCTGTACTCTGTGTATGTGAAGTATGTTTATCAGATGTGTAAGCTGAAAAGCTGTCTTCTCTGGTCACTGACAGGATGTCCCCTTATATCTTAATTTGCTTCAAACATGAAAGAAAACTTCCTCCTCACACACCTCTTCAAAATCCTCAGACAACCTTCAGATTCAAACCCAGAACCCTCCTGCATAAAGTGGAAGTACTACCCAGCCCACGACCATAATGCCTTAGTGGGAACAATAAATACTGACTAAAGTTCCTACAAAAAGACCTCAGCAAACAAATATTTACATTTAGATGTATATGAATGGACTAAGCATATTTTAAATATGTAATGAGTGTACATTAATACCAAACTCTCTTCCTCTGGAGTAGATGAGCTCAACCCACTGTCCTGGACTGTATAGATAACATTTACTTGACCACATTGTTGCAGCTTCACCCCTCTGTCTGAAAAATGACTCAAAATTGGACTTTGGAACTAATAAAACTAAAACTGATTAATTATTAAATTGTTTAATATAATTTTTAGTGGAATCCAACATGCATCATATTTTGTTAGATCATACTTATTAAATGATATAAAAAAATAGTAGCTGAAGCTGTCATAAAATACTGTTGTAAATGTTTATTGTTAGTATTAATAACTTTGCATCCTTACCTGGTTTAAATAAAGTTGCTTTCTTTCTGTTTCTGCGAGTGCTGATGGTGCAGCTGTAGTCTAAATCAGTCTCACTGTCTGAAACGATCAAAGAGCTGCTGATGTTGTAAAGAAGCTGTTCAGTCGGCTGGACTGTGATGTCTTTGGAAGTTATGTTGGATGGAGGACTGGTGGACCAGGTGAGTTCAGGTTTAGGGTAGATGCCCTCTGAGCTGCAGGTGATGATGTTTCCTACCTGCTGAATGTTGACTTTTTGGATCTGAGCTGCAAAAGCAGAAAACAAACATGTTTTATGTTCACATATTTTACTTTAGAAGTTTTTTATGCAGGGGAATGAAACTGATATTTAAATCAAAATATGATCAATGTTAACAAGAACAAGGATTTCATTTTTTGTATCTGTGTAAGTTCTATGAGGTGTTTTGAATCAGCTTTTTGTGAGCAGCAGATCTTTTCATGCTGTGGAAGCTTTTTTCATTATATGGATCCATGTTCGACAACAGAAAGATTTATTATCATGGTTGCTTTTCCCACACATGTTTGAAGCTACCAGGGTAAAAAAGGAAAAGCTCTAATAAATATTAAATTTTATGATGCTCGAATGTAAATATGAATATAAATATTTTACTAGCTTTTCAGTCTGAATGTTTAAGATTGCACTGTTTAGTGTTATTGGTGATTTGCAGTTTTCATACATATATATCATCTACAGATGGAGTACCACTCAGCCCTGAATAAATAACATCACATCCTCATATTCTGATCACAATCTGAACTAACAACTGTATAAGTACATAGAGCATGGTATTCATAGTTTCAAATTCAAATTTCTGTGCATAAAAGTGTAAATAGTCTGGCACAAATTAGCAATAGACATAAACTATAGACAATAGTATGAAATTTTCTAATTAACAAATACCAAAAAACAAAACCAAACAACAGAGAACACAGATTTCTTGAATAATTGCACTGTGTATGTATTTACAATGTATCTTTAGGTTAATAAATGATTGTTGGTTTCCTCTGTCAGTTCAACACTGAATTTGTCTCTTACCATCTATCTTTAGGTTGATAAATGACTCCTTGTTTCCATCGATGGTGCTGATGTAGCACTTGTATTTGCCTTCATCCTGAACCTCCACCTTTGTCAGCTGCAGTGAGGCGTTTCCTGTGGAGATCTGGTCGTTGAACAGTGATGTCCTGCCTCTGAAGTGCTGGTTCTGACGTTCCAGCTGATCTTGGTTGTGGTAGAATGAGTGGACAGTAATGTCTCCTGTTGATACCTGAATCCAGTGGATGACTACATCTCTGCCACCATAGCTACACGGTAACATGCAGCTTTCCATGAAAATGCAGGACACCTCAGTATCTGCAACAACAGACAGAGACACATCATCAACGTTTAACCCTTCTGGAAGGTAAGAACTAAAAAATGCGCCCTCCTCCACCTTGGAAGCCCGACCACCAACTTAAATGTTGCAGAATTAAAATCTTTTCTCTCCCTTAAAGCCTCTTAACATTTTTCTGCACCAGGAAACTCTAACCCAATCACGTAGCACCAGTGTGCCATCTTTGATTAAATCATTTTTTTCAAATGTCATCTTTTTTGTGTTGTGCAGAAAACAAGAAAAGTATGTAAAAGTATGTAAATAATATATTCTTTTTTTGCTGGTGATAAAAAAATATGTTTAAATAGGGCCTGTCTTTAAAGTCCATATGTCATTAATATCAAAGAAAAGCGGGTCCATTGATTTTTGAACTGTAACAGACTTCATGCTTAAACACTCCAGGAGGACTTTGAGAACAAGGTTAATGGAACAGAAAATAAAGAGAGCACAATTTAACTAAAATACAGCGGTAAAATGAGAAGCTAAAAATGTTGTTTTCAAGTCAATAAGCTGGAGAAATTACACCTCAAACATAAATTTGTCATATATGATTGTTTTATTTCTCATAACATTATGAGAAATAAAATCATTTAAATAAAGTCATTTATGGAAACACAATACAAAAAAAAATCTGTGGAATGAAAAAAAAACAACACTGATATCTGGCTCTATTTCCTGCTCTGGATTACTTACAGGTTACTCACAGATTCTCTGACAGTCCTTTAAAATTCTAAGAGCTAAGAACAGGTTTATTTTATAAACGTAACATCATTAACTCCTGTGTTTTTTGTAACTAAATATAAATATCAGATGTTTTAAATTAAATATAATTAAATGTTGCAGATAGAGTTACAGTAAAAGCTGTCTGTATTTAAATTATTCTTTAATTAAAATAATACCTGACGACCTGCCAGTGAGAACATGAGCCATGCAGTCAACACATACCAGTGCTTTGCTTTAATTATAAACTTCACACAGGTACACTGAGGGTTTGTTCGATTTATATTTTATCTTTGTGTATGTTTGATTAAATCCTCACTGCTGACTGTGAGAACAAACACACTATTGTCAAACATTGTGTAAACCATATCCCTGCTTCACTGAATACTGATGATTAAAAAGAAACAAAAAGAGATTTCCCTTAAGCACCTACACTGACCCATACACACTTACATTCCTCCTGTATTTGGCTTTCCCAACCACATAACCTTGATTTTTATTTATACTGGAATCCGTAATATGTGTAGAGAAGATCTCACTCACCTCCTGTTACATGAGTCCACTGGAAAGTCAGGACCACCAAAAACACAAGACCTTTGATCCCAGCCATGATCCTGCTCCGTTTCATACTACAATACCTGAGTGCTCAAAAGGTGAAGAGCGAAAGTAAAATCTGACCCAGCTGGTTTGGTTGCATACGGCATTCACTGTGAAAAAATTCACACCCTTCATACCATAAATGTCTAAAATATTTTTCTTGTGACAAACTGAGCCAGTCCACAACTACTCACAGTATTCATGTAAGAAACTGTTCAAAGAGAAAAGCTGTAAAAAAAATAAATAAATAAATAAAAAAAATGTTTGAGTAAATAAGAATAAAAAAGAACCAAACAATTGGCATTTTCATTCATATTGTAGAATTGTGGATGTGATGTTAGCCTTGGACTTGGCCTGGGTTCTCTTACTCAGGCAGTGGTGGTCCTAGCCTGTTTGGTGCCCTGGGTGAACACCCCCTCTGGTGGATATTGACATATTCTTGTCAATTTTCTTGATATTTATTTATAATCACCTCTGTTAATCCTTGATATTTACAATTGAGTGATCAATATATATTAGTGCTATTTCTTAAATGTGTAAACATAATGTATTGTTTGGAGTTTAGTCTGTTACTGTTACTATTTTTAGAATTTCTTCTTGGAGCAACTGTAACCCACATAATTTCCTTAGGGGTTAATAAAGTACTCTGATACTGACTCTGAGTGTTTCAGGATACATGACCTGCCATTATCCAATGACACATCTTGTCACGATCCTGGGTCTTTGACCCAGCTTTTTGAGTTTTAGTTTATTTTGATGTTTATGGTTTGTTTAAGTTAGTTTTCCCTTGTGTTTTCAACCCCTGTTGAGTCTCCCTTGCCCCTCGTGTGTTTCATGTCTGTGTGTCTTATGTTGTCAAGTTCAAGCTGTCATGTCTGCTTCTCATTATGTTTCCTGTTTTATTTTGAAGAGGTCCTGTGTTCCTATGTTCATTATGTTTAGTTTTAATCTTCCTCTGTGACGTCGTTATGTTCATGTGTGTCAGCTCTTTCCCCATGTGTTCCCACTTCTCTCGTTATCCTCCTGTGTGTATTTGGTCTGTGTGCTTTCAGTCTTTCCTGGTCGGATCGTCAGCATTGTTCCCATGCCATGTCCTGAATTGAGGTTTTCCTAGAGCCTCATCATGTTGCCATGTTTAGAGTTTGTTTGTTTTTTCGAGTTGCCAGGGTTTTTCATGGTTCATGTTTCCTTTCTAGTTAACCCATTTTAGGTTATTGCTTAGTTTGCATTGTTTTTGCCCTTTTATTTTGTACTGTTTTGTCTGCCTTAGTAAACAGCTCATCATCAGTTAGGTTTGAGCATTAGAATGGCTGCATCTGGGTCCACTCTTCACACTCCACGCAGTTTGCCTCGGCAGACTGTGACACATCCTGTATCTTTTGCTTGTTTCACCTCCTCTACTTTACTCTTCTTTCTAAACTGAGCACCTGATGGCTTTAAACTTTTCTTGTCCATCTTCCATTGGTTTTAATGTTGCACTCCAGTATGAACACCCATCCCCCAACCCGAGGATCACCACAACATAACCTAATAGACCTACACCTTAGTTCACAGATTCACTTTGTCTAAGGTTTATTTCTGGGATTTCACACAACCCAGTATTCAGATCATGAATACATAATGGGCTTGGATTTACAACATTATGAATGAAATGTGCTCTATTTGGAAGCAGCATGTCTCCCTCCCCTTTCGACAGGTTGTGTGTGAGACTTTAAATCACCAAACTGTAAATTATAAATTTTCATTTGTTATTGATCCCTTTACCCCGAGTCCTAAAGTGTATATTTATTTTCTTAAATATGGGCAGCTGCCCATGTTGCCCCTATCAAAAACCACTACTGTACTCAGGTATTGAAAAGGTAAGTCATAGAAATGCCTTTTTCAGTTTAATGTGGAGCATATTATGACTCGGTATAATTTCTAACCTGCAGGATAAAATTTAGTTTTTAGATTCCCCTTTTCTAAATCTGACTGCAGTGCTTTAAAGCAGACACTGTATCCTGAGCAAGGTCAATTGTACAGGTGTGATACAGGAGGAAGAGAATTTACTCTGAAGTTGTTTTACTCTTTCATAGAAAATATTCAGGCCATGTTTTATTTATAATCTCATTTACTGTAAGATTATTTTCTCAATATATGAAAAAGCGTCACTTCAGCACCTCCTGCTGGAGAAAAAAGTTAAAACAATTCATTGTTAGACATTATTCATTTTTATTAAAATTGAACTAAAACTAAAGAAAATATAACCAGTAAGCAAAAAAGGAGATATAATTGATATAATTCTTTTTCATACTTTTCCATTTTGAAACATCACAATAAACCACTTGCATAACCAACAATTTACATTATTGTTAAAACTCTTTGAAGAGCAGATCAAAAGAGCTGCATACTGAGTTTATAATTACAAGATGTACAGAGAGACCAGACAATCTAATATGTGTTCACATGAATCACATTACAATATGACATCCTGCTGTCCAGAAGTTTCAGGTTTCTGTACTTGGTTTGTATTTTGCCCAACCCATCCTTTTTTATTCCTTTGCATTAAAATGCTTAGCTGGATAAGTGTTAAACTTTGAAAAATATTAAATAAATATTTTATCTACATCTTGTTTTAAAAAAAGAAAGAAAATAAACAAATAATAATGAAAAAAACTAACAAGCAATCTCTTCCTGTTTTGGGGCTCACTCAATTACAAACCCACAGAATCTTCCAACATCTCCACCATCATGGAAAAGAAAACAAAGAAGAAGAAGAACGTCAAGAACAAGATTGTAGACCTGCACAATAGGATGAGCTACACGCAGATACATGAAATACATTTCAAGTGTAATTTCTATTTCCTTGCACCATAGTTACAAAAAAGAAAAACATAAATAACTACGACTTTGTTACTAAACTCAAGTTTTTCATTTGCTTTTTGCACAGAAAAATCGAGCTGCCCTTTTTTCCTTCTTCTTTATTGTTCAAGCTTCACAATCCAGGAAACAGCAGGGATGGATATTGAATATGTAGGTTAAATTTAAAAATAAACAGTAAGTTGGTTTTGCCAGTCTGCATGAGGACATGAGAGGGGGAGAGAGAAAAATCACGATGTATGTCATGAGCCGGAGTCTGCTAGTGAAAAAATCTATTTTTGTGGTGTAGAAAATAGGAAGAACCGAGCCTCACAGTTTGTGTTGTTGGCAGTATGTGTCAGTAACAGCTCACAATCACTGATTTGTAATTATTCATCTATGGAGGTTCCTGCTTCGTTGTTCATTGTATGGGAGACAAAATTATTTTAGTTTTCAACTGGTCTGTTTTTGCCTTCCTGAGGTCACAAAGAAACAGGAACCAGACTTTTTTTTTTTTTCTCTCTCTCTTTGTCTTTGTAAGTGCCCTTTCTCACTGTCCCTTTTCCCTTCTGTTTTTCTTTTCCTTCCTCTCTTTCTTTCTCCCTTTCCTATCCCCCAGTCATGTCTGTCCCATCTGTAACAACTGAAAATAAAATAAATAAAAATAACAAAGTTTGATCAAATGGACCAATACGGCATTGCCATGATGATCCATTTGGCAAAATAAATCCATTTAGTATCCTTGTTGGTCTTCAGACAACAATTCTGACGGCTTAAGAACCAAATGGGACAGACAAAAAAAAAAAAAAAAAAAAAAGAAACAGGAACCAGTCTGTCCTTAGTTGCTGGAAGATAAAATGGTTGCTCTGGAATTCATTAAAAGCTTCTGAAAGCCGTTTATTTCTTTATGTCCAGATCAGATGTTAGGGAGGCTTTTTTTGTTTCCACTTGTCTTAATTGGAATTGCTGCCTGACACACTCCCTTCATTGGACGTTGGCTGGTTGGTGCCAGATGTTTACCTTAAAAACGGCATCAAAAACACATTATATATTAAAAAAATATATTTAGAACAGAAAAATATCCTGCTGCAGACCAAAATAAGCCATAACATCAGTCAGCATTTTCTTATTTTGACTTCCTATTCTACCTTTACAGAACTTTCCAAATCTTGGATCTTCTCAAACCTCAGTCTGAGACAGAAGTTAAATGAGCCTTTTTGTAAAAACTAAATAAATAAATGTTGTAATTGTATAGTCACAATAATGCCATATTATGTCTAACATTAGTTCACATAGTGCATTAAATGCATTTTCTGCACTTTGGTCTGGTCTGACTCCATCAAATTCAAATTCAAAAAAAAAAAAAAAAAAAAGCCACAATTCAATTTTACCTTTTTTTAATGCAGTACAGTATCAGGCCTACTAATGCTGCACAGCAAAGAACCGCCACTATGATGACTCCCACGCGGGTTGAATGCTTCAGATTAGAGTCCTTTGCTGCTTTTTGATGTTTAAAAAAGACTCTTTAGTTTTATGTCGCTTTAATTTTGCATTAAATAGATTTAATTAATTTGCAAACATCTTTTGACATTTAAACTTATGGTACCTCACCTGGGTCTGTCATCATCATCATTTTATTCTCAGATACTTTCATCTCCTCAGCATCACTGAGTTCACATGTGTATATCCCCACATGATTTGCTGTAAGGTCCTGTAATGTGAGGCTGCCTGACTCTGAGACATGCTTCACGTGCTGCTCCCACCCTGCATAGACTGTGTAGGAGATGTCAGCCCCACTCCTGGTCACAATGATCCGACTGTGGTTGAATCTCCAAATGAGGTATGAGAAGGAAGTGTCAGAGGGAGGGCAGAGGATTGTTGTTTGTTTGTCAGTGTTTGACCAAACAAGAATAACTGGAACAATAAAACAGAAACATTGATTAATAAATAAGTAAACACTTTAGATAACTTTGTTATAAGTGTGTTTGTTCCCACACTTATGTTCATAAGTGTGTTTGTTCAAAGTGGGAGACTGACAGATTGGTGATGTGGCGCTTTTCCATTATTCCCTAATCAATGCGATTTGATGCAACTCAAATCAGCTTGGCTCAGCTTTGGTTGTTTTCCTGTACAATTGAGAACCACATCAGTGTGGTGGCCTGAAGGTCCTGTGATGTTATTTGTTTGTGACACACAGACAACAACATTGGAGGCATTAAAGCCCCGGCATACCTGCTACTCAGTCTTTGGCTTTTTTGTCAGACTCAGGCTGATGAGAGCCAGAGAAGGCAACGTGCGGCAGTGTTGGTTTTTGTACAGCTTGTTGTGGGGTATCAAAAACAGCAAGATTGATTCTTGTGAAGGAGTAGGTCTCGTGACTCATTGAGTGAAACCATTGCTTGGCCAGTCGGTGGCATGCACCTGATGGAAAAACCCTAGAAAATGAGTCAGGTTGAGTCAATCTAAGTAGCTACTAGTGGTAAAGGGCTAGTAGCTACTTAGATTTGGGTCATTATAGCAGAGTAATCTGTGAGTAATGACTGACAGACTAAAATTACACATAAAGTAAGAGTTTCCTCTGCAGGGAGTCTGGACTCAGCCTTAGAGAGGGAGTGTTGAGCCTGCTAATGTGGGAGGGGCTCAGTTTAGAGCTACAACTCCTTTTCACTGAAAGGATCCAGATAAGGTGATGCAGGCACCTGAATAAGATGCCTGCTGGACCCCTTCAAAGTCAGGTTTTTCAGCCATGTAATGTATTTTGGGCCTGGGGACAGAACCAGTACACACCAAAGAGATTACATCTCCAGCTTGTGTTTATTATGTCTTTATTTCTATAATAACATATTGGATAATATCTACGAAAATATTCTGATTGGTGTAATCTATAAATACAACATCAGTAGTTTTTATTTGAAATGAGAAAACATTAACTGATGACCAGAAGCAAAGGCTGCTAGATGGACTGAAGTAATAATGTGAACTGAACATTGGATAAAACCTGGTTAACAAAAATACACAAATGAATTATGACCTTACAAAAATAATAATATTAATATAACGAAGAAGACTTTTTTTTTCTTTTAGAAGAAGATGGTTTGCTTTTTGTAACATTTACCATCATGATCGTTTCTCACATACATTATTCTTGTGGTCTCCAGGGATGTGTTAAATATGTTTGTGTGAACAACATTAGGATTGGTTCAAATGTGAAAGGTGAAAAGTTATCTTCTCGCGACGTTAAAAAAAACATCCCTTTACATATGAATTTGTTGAAAAGTGAAAGAAGACCTCTTCAAACACACATAACCTATGGAGTAACTGCCAGAACTCTCCTGCTGAGAAGTGGAGGTACCAACCACTGCACAAGCATAATACCTCAGTTAGTAGGAACTATTAGTATTGACTGGGTTCAGACAAGAAGGCCCACAATGCAACACAAAACAAGACATAACAAGAAAAAGAAACTTCACACATAGATGTACATGAACAGGATAAGCATATTTGCATGTTGCATTAAACTACACGGATATGCTTTTACAACAGGACCTCCAATCTTTTCACTCTAATCAACCAAATTTAGGTATGAAAGAAAACTAAGGTCCAGTTTGCCCAGAATAAAACAAAGACAGCACCATCACTGGTGCTTTTGGGATCATCTTTGCAAAGGTTTGAGAGGTTGGCTTTGGTGGTTTTCCTAACCTAAAGACCTCGATCCATGGAGTTCAAATAATAAAATTTACTTGACCCTATTGTTGTAGCTTTAACTCACACTCCTTTGGTAAAACGACTCTAAATGGAACTTTTATGACTGGTTAAACTGATGAACTGATTTTTATTTCTAATATTATTTTAATACTTTTTAGGTTAATTTAACATCATTACAGTTTATTAGATAATATGTCTTTAATATTTTTTTTTTTACTTTTTTAAATAATTAAAGATCCTGTACATCCTTACCTGGTTTAAATAAAGTTGCTCTCTTTCTGTTTCTGGGAGTGCTGATGGTGCAGCTGTGGTCTACATCAGTCTCACTGTCTGAAACAATCAAAGAACTGCTGATGTTGTAAAGAAGCTGTTCAGTCAGCTGGACTGTGATGTTCTTGGTTGAAGGACTGGTGGACCAGGTGAGTTCAGGTTTAGGGTAGATCCCCTCTGAGCTGCAGGTGATGATGTTTCCTACCCGCTGAATGTTGACTTTACTGACAGGAGCTGCAAAAGAAAGAAAAGGAGCAGGTGTTATGTTCACATATTTTAGGCTTACTTTATTTATTTTAAAACAAATAGTGTGGCGCAGAAATATGATCAAGTGTTACAACAACAAGGATTTCACTTTTTTTAACCTATCAAAGTTCTGTGAAGCATTTTAAATCAACCTTTAGGTGGAAAATCTCTGTGTACAAAAGTATAACTGTCTCACATTTTCAGTAAATAAAATTAGAAAAAAAAAACATACCAGAGGAGAAAAAGTTCTTGAATGAATACATTTTTTGTGACTCTTACCATCTATCTTTAGGTTAATAAATGATTCTTGGTTTCCTCCATCAGTGCTGGTGTAGCACTTGTATCTTCCTTCATCCTGAACCTCCACCTTTGTCAGCTGCAGTGAGGCGTTTCCTGTGGAGATCAGGTCGTTGAACAGTGATGTCCTGCCTCTGAATTGCTGGTTCTGACGTTCCAGCTGATCTTGGTTGTGGTAGAATGAGTGGACAGTAATGTCTCTTGCTGATACCTGTTGCCAGTGGATGACTACATCACTGCCACCATAGCTGCATGGCAACATGCATCTCTCCATGAAAATGCAGGACACCTCAGTATCTGCAACAACAGGTAGAGACACGTGATCAAAGTCATGAATCAGAGGTTTTGTGTTTGTGTATTTGAGTTGTTTCTGTTTGGGTTTTCCTTTATTACAGAGTTAGAAGTTTTGATTCTTCAATTTGGATGAATTTTATTTTTTTTATTATTCTACTGAGGCTGTTGTGTGTTTATAGAGTTTTAGGTTTCAGTTTATATATTTTACTTTTTTATTCCCAGTTTTGCATCATTGGTTTTAAGTGTTTCCCTGTCTGTCTGATCCTCTGTCACATTCTTTCTGTGTCAGTCATGGTTCCCCTATTATTATTATTATTATTATCATTATTATTATTATTATTACTTTGTGTTTGTCTATTTTTTTTTTGTATTGTACTGTATCAAGAAAAGAAAACGAGAAATGATAACACAGGTGCTTACCTGGAATGTAGTCTCGGTCTGCACCACAAACTGTTAAACTATCAGGAACCTCTTTCTAAACTTGTTCATGAAGTTTGAAGTTTCCTGAACTTTTGACCTGAATCTCAGAATTACAGAAATACATTGGCTGACATATAAATTCATGTTAATGTAAATTATTAATTATGATATATTATAATATAATCATCTAGAGTGCAAATTAAAAATTGTTTAAATAATAATTTTTCACTAACGAAGGAAAAACGTTTTCAAAACAGGCCCTACCTATAAAGTCATATATCATTCATATCAAAGACGACAGTGTGGATGAATTTTTGCAGTTGTTACAAAAGAACTCTAACAGACTTCATTCAGGCTTAAACACCTGAAGACCTGAAATACAAGGTTATGAAAATAGGACACTGCTACCATGAGAGCAGAATTTAACAAAACTACATCTGATAAATGAGAATCTAAAAATATACAGAATAATAATTAATGATGACCACACACCTCAAACATAAATTTGTCACATCTACATGTTTTCAAATCTTTAACGTTATGCGAAATAAAATCTTGTATAACGAGATTGTTATACCTTGTAGTTACATACACTTTGATTTGCTATAATTTATCCCACCAAATGAAGCAGTTATTCATCCTGACATGTGATTTTCTTAAACTTTACAGATAAAGTTAGAGTAAATGCTGGCTATATTTAAATTTGTTTTAATATAATTTTTTAAGTGCCAGTAAGAACAATTTTGCTTCTGTGCATCCAAACAATGAATAAACCTTATTCACATTTCATGATAAATAGTATATGACATCTTTGCCTCCACTCCCACACGTTGAATGTGTTCAGTTTAATTCCATCTCCAACCCAGCACCTACAGCAGGGTGCAAAATGCTACCAAGCAGGCCATACGTGGACTGCTATGACCAAGTGGTCAGCAGAGTGTCCAACATCTGGCAACGTATGCCCTGGAGGTACAAGTGTTACAGCAACCCTGGGGTGGGCTAAGATCAGCAGGACTAACAGATACTGATGGACAAAATGGTGGCGGCTAACCAACCAGACATAGTAGCAGTGGACAAGCAGAGTATAGACGGCTGTAGTGATAGATTTAGAGATACTGAGTGATGGCAGCATCAGGGAGAATGAACATTCTGGCCATTTTGATCATTTTCTAGCTTCATGTTATTCATATTATTCTTAGAGTATTCATGTCATACTAAAATTTTCGGCTGCTCCTCAGTTTATCGTCAAAGAAAGATAAAAAAAAAAAGCAAAAGAAAGAGCTTCCCTAAGATGTTAACATCATATCCATGTACCAGAGGATGCTGCAGAAAGAGTAAAACAGGAAATGAGAAAAAGTAATTTATTTGTAGCGCTATTATACTATACTATCAATAACAAACATGCCTGATACATGACTAGTAGTATGCATGTTTTAAAGACTTCCAGATTGAGACAAAATAACATAACACGAGACATAAAAATGTTTAAATAAAGTCATGCACAGAAACATGAAAATGAAAAAAAGACTTATTTGAGGTAAGGAGAGACAACACAGTAGCAAACTGAAGTATGTTGTCAGAGATTTCCAACCTCAGAGAGTGACTGTCTGACAGGCTCTACGCCCAGCTGTTTGCTGACTCGTCAACAAGAAAATATTCATTTTGGCGGCATGCAGGAATCCATCCTAACAGGTTCTCTTACAATCCTTTAAAGGTCTTTAAAGTTTAAGAACAGATTTACTTCATAATAACCATGTAAACCACAATTCATTAGGATATGTTACAGTCACAGTTTGACTCCTGTTACCGTACAGAAAGTTGTAAATACTTCAGTTTTCCTTTAATTATAAACTCATCTTTGTGTATGTTTAATTAAATAAATATTTAATTAAACATACACAATTTATCAGCAGTTTATTTATTTTTAATTGAAATAAATTTCAATTCAATTCAATTCAAATTCAATTAAATCAAACTCACTATTGTGCAGTCAAACATTGTGTGAACCATATTCCTACTTCACTGAATAATGATCACATAAAAAAAAGAGGTTTCTCGATGTACCTGTAATCTCTGAGATTTATACCTGAGCTTTTAAGTTTGACTCAGTCTCTCTCTTCAGTACCTCCTATATTTTGTTTGTAAACATCATAACTGTGATTTGTATTTCAAATAGATTAAAGTAATAAGTGCAGTGAAGCTTTTACTCACCGGCTTTTACAAAAGTCCACTGAAAAGTCAGAACCACCAAAAACACGACACACTTGATCCCGGCCATTCTCCTGCTGTGCTGCTACGCTATCTGAGTGTTTGTGAGTAAATACGTCTACATGACGTCACATGACATCTGACCCAGCTGGTTTGCTGCATACAGCAGTTTTGCATATTTTCTGTGACTAAAATCACACCCTTCATCTGAATGTTTGAAATATTTTTTTTGTGACACACTGAGGGAGAAGTTAATCATAAACTGCTCACAGTATTCATGTAATTTACTTCTTAACGCAGAGTTCAACTTTCCAACCAGAAAATGTTTGAATGACAAAGAATAAAAAGAACCCAAAATACTTCTTTAATATTTCACTGACACTGTCTGAGGTGTCTGGCGGGACTACATGGTGCAGAAAAATGTTTCTGTTGTGGTTTACTCTGAATATTTTCTCTGACTGGATAATTGTGGATGGTGTGATACAGGAGGAAGAGAATTTCCTTTGATAGAAAATATTTAGGCCATGTTTAAGATGTCATATTGTACTGTAAGATTTTCTTCAAGTATATGATTTTCACATTACATTATTTCAACCATTATTTTGTGGCATCCTCAGTACTGTCAAAGATCTATAGAAGAGTAGAGATGGCACCCAGACAAAAGAAAAAAAGAGCTATATCACGTTATAATTCATGTTCTTAAAATATAAATATTATATTGTATAAACCTGGTAATTATGTGTATTGTAATAACGTTATATTATGTTGTTCAAACGTGAAAAGCATATTGTTAGAGTAATAAACTTCATGTTATAATGTCTTTTTCTTTTGCCTGGGTGGCAGCTCTATGCTTGTGTAGAGATCACCTTCTCAGTTTGTAAAAAAGTTTCACTTCAGCATTCCCTGCTGGAGAAAAAACAGGTAACAATGATTTATTGTTAGACATTATTAATTTTTCATTAAAAAAGGAACTAAAACTTAAGAAAATACAAATTGTAAGTAAACAAGAAGGATAATGCATTTAAATGTTTTTCATACTTTTCTATTTTGAAGCATCACAGGAAATGTGATGCTTCAAAATCACTGTAAAGGGTCACAGATGACTGATAACATCATCAAGATTTTGTATAAGCATCATTTCATTTTAAGATTATATCCCTTAAAATAACTTGAGTTAAAAAAAAAGATCAAAAAAGAGCTGCATATTGGGTGTACAGAGAGAGCAGACAATCTAATGTTATTTCACATAAATTACATTACAACAAAACAATTTCCTGTCCAGATGTTTCAAGTTTCTTTTCAATATTTTTTATGTTTTTTGCTCATGCAGTTTTTAATTTTTTTTTTTTTTTGGGGGGTGGCGAAGAAGACATTTCCTAAAGTACCATCCTCGGTCATTGTTGCTTTGTTCTTTTTAATTTTTGCAGTTTTTTCGCTGTTAAAGAAAAGCAAAAATATTAGTGTCACTTCTGAAAATATTTCGTTACATTAATATCCTTCCTGTCAAGGTAATCATTTCTCTCTTTAAAAAAGAAAAAGCAAAAACAAATGACCTTCTCTAGACTCGAGCCCTAGCTCGTACAGACACTGACTTGTGGGGTATCCAAACAAGATTCTTATGGGACAAGTGAAAATACTATTTTCATCCAACTATCAGTTTTGATTGATTGTATTGCCCAACAGTAGTAAGAGTAGATTAATCTAAACTGAATAAAATAAGTCTAAATGTCACTCAAACATAAGCACTAAGGAGAACACTTATTTTGATGTTAAAAATGTCTAAAATAATAAACTCTGTCAACTAAAAAACACACAAAAAGTCAAGAACTAGATTAACAGTCTATCCAGCAACTTTGCACATCTGTTGCAGCAGTCTCTAATTTATATACTAGTTTCATGTTAATAAAGAGAACCAAAATCAATAAAAGAAAAAAAATTAAAAAACAAAAACAAAAACACATTGGTTCTTCCAGCAGCTTGATGGTCTCCCCTCTGAGTTTAGTAAAAACCAGACGAGTCAAACAACAGCTGCAAAACTAACAGTTCCCAAAGGTAGTTTGGTTTAATATTTGCTGCAGTTAAATTAGTTAACCCTTGCCTCAGTCGATCAAGGATCAAAAATGGTTAAAGACGAGAACAGAATTAAAAAAGGAAATTAATGTCTCAGTGTCCTTGGCCTCAGTGCACATATGAGTTATTAATGGCTCCAAGTCACTGATATGAAGGTCGTCTTCAGCAGGTCTACTGAGCAAGGAGTAGGTCTGTTACTCTGTGTTGTGGGGTTGGGTGTTGATGCTAGAGTGCAAAATTACTGATAGAAGATGGACAAGAAAAAGTCAAAGCCATCAGGTCCTCAGTTTAGAAAAAAAGAGAAAAGACATCCTGGACAGGGAGGAACGCTGGTTTGAGCGCGGAGTCAAGGAGGCCATTTACGTGATGAGGGAAAGACCATCTCTGAATCAAGGAGAGGGCCTAAGGGTACATCTGTCACCATCTTTCAATGCTGTGATTGCAGCCATTCCCCAACTCTCTGTGAATGGTACTCATGGCCATGGACCAGTGGTCTTTGATCAGTGGTTGTTGATCAATGGTCATGAAAATTTGTTTACTACCATAGCCACTTGGCTATGGTAGTAAACAATACACACACACTAAACACTGATGTGGCTTAATGAATCTTTTTGAACTGTGTTCAGCATAATATTAATTAGCCATTAATTAGAAGAGGTGTATTGTTGATTTGTTTGTTATTCTCAATGTATGATGAATTATGATGGCTGTTTGTTATGCATTTGCATTCTCTCTCTCTCTATCTATCTATATATACATATATATATATATAGTGACAGTAAGGACCCAAGACATGCAGGCAAAAGGCTGTGATGCGAGTGAGTGTTTATTTACAAAATGCAAGACTATTAACAAAGTAAGGATGGCCAGAACGTAAACTAAGAAAACAAACTGAACTGGGTGAGTGAATTAACTAAGCCTGAAAACAAATAGCAGGGAGAACCATGTGATGAAGAGAAGAGAGACACACAATAACACCAACTAATGCAGACGGACCAACGAGCACAGGCAAACACACAGTATATATACACACAGAAGGACACAGCTGAACCTAATTAGACTGTGAAGACGCAAACAAGAAAACATGAACCTAAGGAACCAAAAACACTAAACATAAGGAAGGCACAGTGAACCAAAACCCTAGGAACTAGAACATAAGATAATAATACAAATACTAATACAAAAGACAAAATGCTGGGTCAAATGACCCAGGACCATGTCAGTTATTTTATTTATTTTGTATTTTTTGTATTTTATTTGTATTTTTTGTATTCTTCTTCTGCTATCTGTACCTGAGCTGAGGTAACACACAAATTTCCCTGCCGTGGGATCAATAAAGTCTTATCTTACCTTTGTTATTATTTAGCAATTAATTGGAAGAGCTGTATTGTTGATTTGTCTGCTATTCTCAATGTATGATGAATTATAATGGCTGTTTGTTATGCATTTGCATTCTCTCTCTCTCACTATATAAAATATTTATCTGGCTAAATTCAGTATGGTTCCGACAACAGTTTTCACAATATCATATATTAATGCACAATCCTTAATATCTTTGGTGTGTGTGTGTGTGTGTGTGTGTGTGTGTGTGTGTGTGTGTGTGTGTGTGTGTGTGTGTTTATTCATGAAGGTCGTCTTCAGCAGGTTTTTCACTTATGAAAGTTTGTGCTTTACTGAGCAGAGAGCCAACACTCAGAGAGAGCAGAGGGTTCACTGCGGGGCTGAAGCATCACTGCTGGGAGCAGTCATGGGCTGAAGTTCAGTGTTACTATTAACAAAATGAAAAGAGAGAGTCTGAAAAAATGTATTCATTACCAATGGAAAACAACTTCTATAGTCCAAAATAAATACCACATCCATCTGAATTTGTTTAATCAAATTTTCTGTTTTTCATGTCATGGATGGTGTTGAACGCTGCTTCAGTCTGACACACTATTAAATCATTTTTGACCACAGCTGGACTGGCCATCGGGCATACCGGGCATTTGCCCGGTGGGCCGCTGGCGATTTTTTGTTTTTATGGGCCGATGGATTTTTTTTTTTATTTTTAGGAAGGGTATATATAATGAAAGGTGTTGGATTGGCCAATTGGTCATGATCGACTCTGGGCTGGACCAATTACAGCCGAGGAGGCCGGATGCACCCTCCCCCTTGTTTAGCAATCTTATAGACGAACTAAAGAAAATGGAGAACAAAAAAAGGAAAGGAGGTGTTTATGAAAATATCACTAAATCTGCCATTTATTAATTTTAATATTAATTAATGATCATGTCTCACCTCTAGTGTTCTTGGTCTTAATTTAAGGTTTCTACCATGTGTTGTAGATAGTTCAGGAGGTTAACTCGACCAAGCAGTCTTTTTGTTTCTGCTATGTACTGTTTAAAATCCAGAATAGGGAGGATGGTGTAGGTTTAAGTTTATTAGATTGATACATATATACCAACAAGGCAGTGTACATCAAAGCAGTGGTTTTCATGCAAAGGCTTTATGGTTTTTCCTATAGCGATTGACAGATTACGTGACTTTAGCGCATTGCATGCCGGGAACTCGTGGCAAAACAAGTACCGCATCAAATGCAAGCATTTGCAGCACCGGAAAACGTCCATTCTCCGGTTCCAATACCTTCTTGATTTTTCTTTGCCGCACAAAAAAGGAATGTACAAAACTAAGGAGAACAATGCCGGTCCGTACAAAGACAGACTCGACGAAAAGACAAAGAAAAGATACGAGGAAAAAATCAAAGGAGTGAGAGTGTCAGACCCTTATGAGCACACAAAGTGGACAAAAGACGTTAGCGTGATGCCCAACTTTCACCACGCTCAGATTTATAATTATACGGTTCTTGGAGTGAGTGCATACACTCATGAAGTTTAGTAACTTCAGGTCACTGCAACAATCCCGGTACAGTTTACCGACGGATGGGTACAGGACCTTGAAATGCACCATGTAGAACGAAAGACCATCGTACAAACAAAGGTAAGTTTACCAGTCTCACAAATCGTCGTCATAAATACAATTCAATTCAATTCAATTTTATTTATATAGCGCCAAATCACAACAAAAGTCGCCTCAAGGCGCTTTATATTGTACAGTAGATAGCACAATAATAAATACAGAGAAAACCCAACAATCATATGACCCCTATGAGCATGCACTTTGGCGACAGTGGGAAGGAAAAACTCCCTTTAACAGGAAGAAACCTCCGGCAGAACCAGGCTCAGGGAGGGCGGGGCCATCTGCTGCGACCGGTTGGGGTGAAAGAAGGAAAACAGGATGAAAGACATGCTGTGGAAGAGAGACAGAGATTAATAACAGATATGATTCGATGCAGAGAGGTCTATTAGCACATAGTGAGTGAGAAAGGTGACTGGAAGGAAAAACTCAATGCATCATGGGAATCCCCGGCAGCCTCACGTCTATTGCAGCATAACTAAGGGAGGATTCAGGGTCACCTGGTCCAGCCCTAACTATATGCTTTAGCAAAAAGGAAAGTTTTAAGCCTAATCTTGAAAGTAGAGATAGTGTCTGTCTCCTGAATCCAAACTGGAAGTTGGTTCCACAGAAGAGGGGCCTGAAAACTGAAGGCTCTGCCTCCCATTCTACTTTTAAATACTCTAGGAACAACAAGTAGGCCTGCAGTGCAAGAGCGAAGTGCTCTAATAGGGTGATATGGTACTACAAGGTCATTAAGATAAGATGGGGCCTGATTATTTAAGACCTTGTATGTGAGGAGCAGGATTTTGAAATCAATTCTGGATTTAACAGGAAGCCAATGAAGGGAAGCCAAAACAGGAGAAATATGCTCTCTCTTTCTAGTCCCTGTCAGTACTCTTGCTGCAGCATTTTGGATTAGCTGAAGGCTTCTCAGCGAGTTTTTAGGACTTCCTGATAATAGTGAATTACAGTAGTCCAGCCTGGAAGTAATAAATGCATGAACTAGTTTTTCAGCATCACTCTGAGACAGGATATTTCTAATTTTAGAGATGTTGCGCAAATGGAAGAAAGCAGTCTTACATATTTGTTTAATATGTGCATTGAAGGACATGTCCTGGTCAAAATGACTCAAGGTTTCTCACAGTGTTACTGGAGGCCAAGGTAATGCCATCCAGAGTAAGAATCTGCTTAGATACCATATTTCTAAGATTTTCAGGGCCGAGTACAATAACCTCAGTTTTATCTGAATTAAGAAGCAGAAAGTTAGCGGCCATCCAGGTCTTTATGTCTTTAAGACATTCCTGCAGTTTAACTAATTGGTGTGTGTTACCTGGCTTCATGGATAGATAGAGCTGCGTGTCATCTGCATAGCAGTGAAAATTTATGCTATGTCTTCTAATGATGTTGCCTAGGGAAGCATGTATAATGTAAATAGAATTGGTCCTAGCACTGAACCCTGTGGAACACCATAATTGACCTTAGTGTCTGAAGAGGACTCTCCATTTACATGTACAAACTGGAGTCTATTAGATAGATATGATACAAACCACTGCAGTGCAGTACCTGTAATACCTACAGCATGTTCTAATCGCTCTAATAGGATATTATGGTCAACAGTATCGAACGCAGCACTGAGGTCTAGCAGGACAAGCACAGAGGTGAGTCCACTGTCAGAGGCCATAAGAAGATCATTTGTAACCTTCACTAAAGCTGTTTCTGTGCTGTGATGAGCTCTGAAACCTGACTGAAACTCTTCAAATAAGCCATTCCTCTGCAGATGATCTGTTAGCTGTTTGACAACTACTCTTTCAAGGATTTTTGATATGAAAGGAAGGTTGGAGATTGGCCTATAATTAGCTAAGACAGCTGGGTCTAGAGATGGCTTTTTAAGTAAAGGTTTAACTACAGCCAGCTTGAAGGCCTGTGGTACATAGCCGATTATTAGAGATAGGTTGATCATATTTAAGATCGAAGAATTAATTAATGGCAGGACTTCTTTGAGCAGTTTTGTAGGAATGGGGTCTAAAAGACACGTTGATGGTTTGGAGGAATTAATTATTGAAGTTAACTCAGAAAGATCAATTGGAGAAAAAGAGTCTAACTTAACATCGATGGTACTAAGAGTAGCTGTAGATAATATTACATCTGTGGGATGATTATTGGTAATTTTTCTCTAATGATAAAAATTTTATTTGTGAAGAAGTTCATGAAGTCATTACTAGTTAACGTTAAAGGGATGGTTGGCTCAGTAGAGCTCTGACTTTTTGTCAGCCTGGCTACAGTGCTGAAGAGAAACCTGGGGTTGTTCTTATTTTCTTCAATCAGTGACGAATAGTAAGATGTTCTGGCTTTGCGGAGGGCTTTCTTATAAAGCAGCAAACTATTTCTCCAGGCTAAATGATGATCCTCTAAATTTGTGACACGCCATTTCCTCTCCAGCTTACGAGTTATCTGCTTTAGGCTACGTGTTTGAGAATTATACCACGGAGTCAGGGACTTTGGATTTGAGGCCTTAGTTTTCACAGGAGCTACAGTATCCAGAGTCGTGCGTAGTGAGGAGGTAAAATTATTAACAAGATAATCGACCTCTGTTGGAGTAGCGTTCAGATAGCTGCTCTGCTCTATGTTGGTACAGGGCATTGAAGATGATAACAGTGGGTGGATTATATTCTTAAACTTAGTTACAGCACTTTCAGAAAGACATCTACTTTGATAAAGTCTACTCTCCACTGCTGTGTAATCAATTATTGTAAATGTAAATGTTATCAGGAAATGATCAGACAGCAGAGGGTTTTCAGGAAACACTGTTAAATATTCAGTTTCTATGCCATACGTTAAAACAAGATCTAGAGTGTGATTAAAGTGGTGGGTGGGTTCTTTTACATTTTGAGAGAAGCCAATTGAGTCTAGTAACAGATTAAATGCGATGTTGAGGCTGTCATTTTAGCATCTACATGGATGTTAAAATCACCCACAATAATTATTTTATCTGAGCTGAGCACTAAATCAGATAAAAAGTCTGAGAAATCAGAGAGAAACTCTGTGTAAGGCCCAGGTGGACGATAGATGATAACAAGTAAGACTGGTTTCTGAGTTTTACAGCTGGGGTGGACGAGGCTAAGCATCAGGCTTTCAAATGAATTAAAAGTCTGTCTTGGTCTTTCGTTAATTAATAGGCTGGTGTGAAAATTGCTGCCACACCGCCCCTCGGCCTGTGCTTGGGGATTTCTGGTAGTTAGAATGACTCGGGGTGTTGATTCATTTAAACTAACATACTCATCCTGCTGCAACCAGGTTTCTGTAAGGCAGAGTAAATCGATTTGTTGATCAATTATTAAGTCATGTACTAACAGAGACTTGGAGGAGAGAGACCTAATATTTAATAATCCACATTTCACTGTTTTACTCTTTGGTTCAGATGTGGATACTGTATTGTTCTTTCTTTGTGATTTTTTATGTTTAAGTTGTTTATTGCTGGTTTTAGTTTGTTTTTGTCTTTTGGGAGCTGACACAGTCTCAATGGAGATGGGTTTTTGGGGGTAGCAGGAGGAGAGAAGCTGCAGAGAGGCGTGTAAGACTGCAACTCTGCTTCCTGGTCCCAACTCTGGATAGTCATATTTTGGGGGTTTAATGAATTTGTCCATATTTCTAGAAATGAGAGCTGCTCCATCCAAAGTGGGATGGATGCCGTCTCTCCTAACAAGACCAGGTTTCCTCCAGAAGGTTTGCCAATTATCTATGAAGCCCACATCGTTTCTGGGACACCACTCAGACAGCCAGCAATTTAAGGAGAACATGCGGCTAAACATGTCACTCCTGGTCTGATTGGGGAGGGACCAGAGAAAACTACAGAGTCCGACATTGTTTTTGCAAAGTTACACACCGATTCAATATTGATTTTAGTGACCTCCGATTGGCGTAACCGGGTGTCATTACTGCCGGCGTGAATTATGATCTTACTGTATTTACGTTTACCCTTAGCCAGCAGTTTTAAATTTCCTTCAATGTCGCCTGCTCTGGCCCCTGGAAGACAATTGACTATGGTTGCCGGTGTCTCTAGCTTCACATGTCTGAGAACAGAATCACCAATTACCAGAGTTTGACCCCGGCGGGTGTGTCGCCGAGTGGGGAAAAACAGTTGAACACATGAACAGGTTGGTGGTGTACCTGGGGCTTCAGTTTAAGACTATGCTTCCTCCTCACCGTCACCCAGCCGCCCTCTTTCCCCAGCTGCTTGGGGTCTGCCGGGGAACAGCTAGCGGGGCCTCGCTATCTTCGGCTGCACCAGCTACAGGGGCCTGGCTAGCTACGGGTGAATGAAGGGTGCGGCTTGAGTCTCCAATTCAGTAATCCTGGCCTCCAGAGCTGCAAATATGCTACATTTATTACAGGTATCATTACTGCTAAAGGAGGCCGAGGAGTAACTAAACATCTGACACAATGAGCAGGAAAGTGCAGGAGGGACAGGTGAAGTAGCCATGGTGCTAACGAGTCGGCTACGAGCTAAGCTAAGCTAGCGAAACAGTAAAGAGACAGTGAGTGAATACTTTGGCTATAAATTAGGTAGTGAGTACACAGAAAGGGTGATTCAGATGAAGCACGTTAAGATTATACTATGAAAAAGGGATGTATCAAAAGATTTAAATTAAATTGCTAAGCAGAAAAGCTACTCAGAAACACCACTGTGTTTGAGCAGGAACAGGAAGTGATACTATACCACAGAGCGAGCGAACACCAAATACACAATCGTTAACCGTTTATTAATATAACCTTTGAGCTAAACGGTAATTAATTAGTAGTGGAAATAATTTCTGGTACGCATTACAGAAATGTAGCAGTGACAATAATATTGTATGTTGTAATCGCACTGGACAATTAGTGATACAAAACAACTGTTTTATCCTGTGAATAAAAGTATGTTTTTGTCAATGTACCGTGGTAATAACAGAAGCGAAACGCAGTATTCTGTCAGGACAATTCACTATTTATGCACAATAAATAAAGGAGCATAGTGCGACAATTTCTGTTCAGCGCCAGACTTGCTTGTAACCTATATCACCAATTATGTTATGAAAAATGACGTATTAACAACTACAAAACACTGACCTTTGTGGGAATGCTTGGAGCAGACTAACATGAGCTGGAGTGTTCTGAGACGTTATATTTGGTATATCCAGACCATCCGTCTGCTCTTACTTCAGAAACATGGCTTAAACAATTTCTCCTCAACGACGTAATCCGATAAAAAAAAACAAAAACGATCTCTTTACCTGTCGGCTTCCTGTGGCTGTCATGCGACCGGCTATTGCAGTTAATAATACAACAGCTTCTTGCCATTTTTTGGGTTTCTTTTTATCGCTGTGTAACTGAGTTCAATTGAAAGCCTGCGTGCACTAGTACCTCTTGCCACAAGTTCCCAGAATCCTTTGCGGTTTTACCCCTGAATGACGTCACATTTTCAATCTCTATCCTGGTGGGCCGGTCTCTAGTCAAAATGCCCGGGCCGATTTTTTGTCCCAGTCCAGCCCTGTTCAGATGGGTAGGACCCAACAGACAGAAACATGAGCAGTTCCTCGTATTTGTTCTCCATAACTAAGGAGAAAATCGGACAATTTCAACATGGCTTCGGAATCCATACAGTAAATAAAATGACTACACAACGTTACCACGCAATTAACAAGTATGTGGTGCAATAGTAATTTCTTCGACATAACAACGGAGCGTTTATTCAACATAACAACGGAGCGTGGTGTCCAGTAACTGCAGGAGGACTAAAATAAATTGAGGTTTGCACAAGTTTAAAAGCACAAAATAAACACTTGAAATATGACTTCGAGTGAGCAGCTTAAGGTAAACAATTATTATCTGTAATAAAGAAGTAAAACTTATAATACAAACCTTTTTTCGAAAGCAACGAGATCGGCACAAGATCGGGGTAGGATGAAATAATAGGCGTGTACTAGTGATGCGCGAATCATGAACGAATCGTTCAATACTCGAGAATCACTTTACTGACTCATGAATCATGATTCACAAGCCCAACTGACTCACTGACTCATCCCTGTTGCTGTTAGCAGCAACATATCTAGCTTATAATTAAAATTGTGGAGAAAAACACAACATCCAGTATCTTAACAAAAACATTTCCATTCTGAACTGGAAGAAAAAACCCTGAGTAGAAGCTCACATCAAGACAATAGCTCCTCGGTTCACAGTAGCATCGCTCCGCTAACATGCTAACAGCAGATTTGAGCTACTCACCCCCTCCTTTCCTGCGCTGAATCGTAGGGTAAGCAAATCACTCAGGACTCGCTCACCCCCTCCCTCCTGTGCTGAATCATAGAGCGAACGAATCACTCACTCACTCACTCACTCACTCACCCCCTCCCTCCTGGCTCACAGCTTCTTCTGCTTCTTGGTTGGCAACCAATGTTAAGGCGCATTACCGCCCCCTGGAACACAGCTCAGTGGACATTTAGATGAGAAAATATATATTTGACACATTTAAGGAAAATACTAATAAAATAAAAATAAACAAAATAAATGTTCCCTTTAGAAATTTGTTTGCTCTTTTTTGCTCTATAAAATAGTTGTTTTCTTTTAGAATCACTCATCTTAGCAGTAGAATTTACATGAAAAGAAAAAAAAAGAAATTAAGTTTGAGTGAAAATGTACATTTTTTGCACTCTCTACTCAACTGACTCAGTGAATCAAATGACTCAAAAAACCCGATTCACTTTGGTGAGTGACTCATTAAAACTCGATTCAGTAAAAAGAATCAAATTTACCATCACTAGCGTGTACTATTTACACCGGACACATGGCCGTTTTGAATTGTGCGCATGCGCAGTAAAAACAAGTAGGGCAGCTTGATGGGTAGGACGTTTTGTCAGAACACCTGCAACAGCGAGGAGGGACTCCCGAATGACGACAGTCGTCAGGTGACACCTTTCCCACGGCGCATACTTCCGTAAACAGCCCCGAGGACCAGGGGGGAGAGAGAGAAGCAGACACACGCGCACACACACTCTACATACAAATGTGGACAGAACAGTAGACGACACAGCCCCCACATAATAATACTAATAATAACAATCCCCACTGCTCACAGACCCCCGAGTCCTCTAGAGCCGGGTCCGTGACATGTTCTTTTTTATTTTTGCATTTTTTGCAGGTAAAGACAAACTCAAAGATTAGTGTCACTCTTGAAAATACTTAATTACATTAATATCCTTCCTGTCAAGGGAATCATTTCTCTCTTTAAAAAAATCTTTAAAAAAAAAAGCAAAAACACATGATCTTCTCTTTGCTTTGAGCCCTCGCTCGTACAAACACAGATTTGTGGATTAACCAAACAAGATTCTTATGGGACAAGTGAAAACACTGTTTTCATCCAACTATCATTTTTCATTGATTGTATTGCCCAACACTGTTAAGAGTAGATTAATTTAAACTGAATACAGTAAGAGTCTAAATGTCACATAAACACAAGCACCAGAATGAGCACTTATTTTGATGCGAAAATGTCTAAAATAATGAACTGTGTCAATTAAAAAACACACAAAAAAGTCAAGAACTACATTAACAGTCTATCCAGCAACTTTGCACATCTGTTGCTGCAGCAGTCTCTAATTTTTATACTAGTTTCATGTTAATGAAGAGAACCAAAATCAATCCCAAAAAAAGAGAGACAAAAACACACTGGTTCTTCCAGCTGCTTATCTGGTTTGTCAAAAACCAGATGAGTCAAACAAAAGCTGCAAAAATAATTGACTGCAAAGCAAGTCTGATATAATATTTGCTGCAGTTAAATTTGCTAACAATCACCTCAGCTGATCAAGGATTGAAAATGAGTACATGCAGGCACGTGAAAGAGGGGAGGGGTTGAGCACCTGCGCCTTTCCTGTTGGGTGCCCAAAGTCCCTTTGCCTTTTGTTGTAGTGACGTTTTTTAAAATAAAAAAATAATAATAATGTGTGTGAGCGTGCGGAGTCCTGTCTGTGCCCCTCAACAATAATATTTAACTATTAATCACAGTTGTGCTAAATAAAATGATCTGGCTTGACTTGCCAGTCACATGACTACCACTAAACAATCGCCCTTGATGGCAGAGCGCGCTGGTTACGAACCAGGAACGTGCTTGCAAAGAGCACGCGCATTTTCTTGCCACCTGAGCGGTGCGGAGCTGTAGGAGAAACATAAATTAACTCAGCGACACAGACTGACAAAATCAGTAAGTAGTTGTAGTCTATAGCACGCAGGAGTATGAGGGGCCGTACAAGCCAAAATTCATTCTTTCACTCTCACACACATACATTCTTCTCTCACACATATATATTTTCACTCTCACATACATACATTTTCATTTATGCATTCCTACATTTTGCTCTCATTTACATGCATTCAATATGCATTTAATCTCACAAATAATATATGTATGTAAGCAGAGAATGCATACATGTCAGAAGAAAATATATGTATGTGAATGAAAGAGTATAGTGGAAACGGAAGGAGTTTAATGGAAACGGAAGGCTGGGTGTCTGTACCGCTGTGATTGGCTGAGAAGCACGCGCGGGTCACTTTCAAGTGTCTGCAGGCATGGAGGGGGGAGAAGAAACTCGAGTTCTTCAGCAAGCTATCGGGGTGTTAAGAAATATTTTATCATCTCCTGAAACGGTCACATCGTTGTCCTCGTCACTTGATCGAGATGGGACGGGCTCAACTTTTTTTTTTACGTGCGCTCAGAATAGTGGCACAAAAATAACGCCATAGTGACCCAGAAAGAGTAATATTTCAAACTCCGCCACTCTGTGCTTCTCTGCCACTGCCTCGTTTGAGTTTTGGACGAAATGGATTCTGAGATATTGCATTTCGTCATTTCGAGCTGATTGGAGACCAGAACAGCCAATCAGATATTTTTGCATCCAAGTCTGTGATTGGCTGGTTTTGTGGCACAAAAATAACGCCATAGGTCACAAAATAAACTTTTAAGATATTTTCATGCGAGAATGGTGCTGTGTAAACTTCAAATATCTGCTTGATTCATCAAGACATCACATATTTCCATAAGTGCTCTAACATTTTCGGAGATGCCTGTTACCTATGGCCTTATTTTGTCCCACTATTCTGAGCGCACCTAAAAAAAATTTGAGCGCGTAAAAAAAAAAAGTTGAGCCCGTCCCATCTCGATCAAGTGACGAGGACAACGATGTGACCGTTTCAGGAGATGATAAAATATTTCTTAACACCCTGATAGCTTGCTGAAGAACTCGAGTTTCTTCTCCCCCCCTCAATGCTGTCAGACACCTGAAAGTGACCCGCGCGTGCTTCTCAGCCAATCACAGCGGTACAGACACCCAGCCTTCCGTTTCCATTAAACTCCTTCCGTTTCCACTATACTCTTTCATTCACATACATATATTTTCTTCTGACATGTATGCATTCTCTTCTTACATACATATATTATTTGTGAGATTAAATGCATATTGAATGCATGTAAATGAGAGCAAAATGTAGGAATGCATAAATGAAAATGTATGTATGTGAGAGTGAAAATATATGTGTGTGAGAGTGAAAATATATGTGTGTGAGAGTGAAAATATATATGTGTGTGAAAGAAGAATGTATGTGTGTGAGAGTGAAAATATATGTGTGTGAAAGAAGAATGTATGTGTGTGAGAGTGAAAATATATGTGTGTGAAAGAAGAATGTATGTGTGTGAGAGTGAAAATATATGTGTGTGAAAGAAGAATGTATGTGTGTGAGAGTGAAAATATATGTGTGTGAAAGAAGAATGTATGTGTGTGAGAGTGAAAGAATGAATTTTGGCTTGTACGGCCCCTCATACAGGAGTATTAGCTTTACACGTTGGTAAGTTGTCTTAAACAGATAATAATAGTAATAAATAATAGGGGAAGGATTGTGGATCAGCACCATGATGGAAACTTGTGGCCATAGTATATACAGTATTCTGAAGAAGCTCTAAAATGTCATTGTATGTGCGTGATTGTGTTTTATGTGTATAGATTTTTAAAAATTATTACTCATGATATAACACTGTCCCGACATGCCTGGTAAGGACATGAGGAGGTAACAGTAGGAGCTGTGTGAGGATACTAAAGGCAGTGGATCCCTCACCAGCTGGATTACAAAGAGCACAGGTAACATACATGTACCAGCTGTTTCAGAGGTATTCAAGTATAAAAATAATAATAAACATAACTGGAATGTTTTGGTTCTATAACATTTTTCTTTTATAACTTTATTATGGATTACGTGCAAGAGTTGTTAAGTGTGGATAATGAAATAACAGATTAATGCAATAGCAAATTGTGCCTTGTTCTCAGATGGACAGCAAATGGAGAGTGTTGATGAGATGGAAGGAGGAAGAGAGGCAAAGAGTGAGTCACAAACAGAGCCTTGTTTATTTCTCAGTTTTGTTGCCTTATGATTCCAAGTGCTGTCTCAGATCAACACATCCCTGCCCTCCAGCACTATCAGCAGCAGGAGCAGCAGGAGCAGCAGCAACCCCTCAACAGCAACATTGCACCCCATCAGGTAAAACATAGGCTAGGTTTGCTCTGCACTGTCGCCACCTGACGACAGTGATATAGTATGATGCGATTGCATATTAGATTCTTGATGAATGTGTGCTGTTGTTATTCAGCCGGGTTCTATATGTCCATTTTTAACTTTGAGCACCCGCCCCTTTAAACATCTCTGCACGGCCCTGGGTACGTGCACGTTTCAGTTTTTAATGGCTCCAAGTCACTCATTTGAAGGTCGTCTTCAGCAGGTTTTTCACTTATGAAAGTTTGTGCTTTACTGAACAGAGAGCCAAAACTCAGCAGAGTTCAGAGGGATTGACGTCTTCACTGCAGTCACAGAACTACACACCGGACTGAAGCAGTGTGTTTACCGGGGCGTGCTTGGATGGTTTCAGAGCTTCCATTTCCCATTAGCTGAAGTTTAGCACTGTCAACAATATAAAAAAAGATTATAATGAATACAGTTTTTCAAACAAAGAGAAATCTTCTACAGTCCAAAATAAACACCACATCAATCTGAATTTGCCTCATCTTACATAATTTCCTTAGAAATTAATAAAGTATTCTGATTCTGATCTGATTTACTGTTTTTCATGTCATGGATGTTATTGGACGATGCTTCAGTCTGACACACTATTAAATCATTTTTGACTAAACAGCAGTTACAGTAGACTGATTATAGACATCTGGTTGTATCTTTACAATCATACTGTTTTCAAACAAGTCCATTTTTTTTTGGGTGTAGTTCATACAAGATTTACTCACGTATCCTTTTTGCTGTCTCTACGTCGTTGTTCTCGATGCTCTGGGGCAGTGATTATGAAAGTGTGTAGCGCAGCCCACAGGTGGGGCGCAGAGTTCTGGCAGGTAGGGGGCATTTTACCTGGCAGAAAAGTCATGCGGAACAAATGTTTAACATTGGATTCACTTTTACGGCGGAAAAAAAATAATTCGCGGCAGTTACGTTAATAATATTGTAGCGGGCCGGGGCTGTTCGGGGATTTGTTATGGACATTTATGTTTGTTATTACGGTTATGTTTATGTTGTTGCTATGGTTACAGGTGACGCTCCCTCCGACGGTGTGTTTTGGGTGAGGGAGCGCCTTTTTTGTTGTTGTTGTTGTTGCTGCGGGGAGCAGAGGGCTCGCGCCAGTGTTGCTTCCCAAGAGCTAAATAAACGGGTGCTCCCGAAGAAACCTCCGTCTCCTCCGTTTCCTGAGCTCGCCACATTGGTGTCAGAAGTGGGATTAGCTCACCCTCGCCGGAATGGAGAGAGACATTCGGAGGCTAGAGCAAGCTATCGAGGAGAACATTGCTCGCCTGGGAAGCTGGCGATTGAGGAGAGAGGAAGCTAGCGGCCATGTAAGTCCCCGGCGGGTCCCGACGGCGCGAGTGCACCGCACGACGGCGGCCCGCCCGCGACTGATGCTAGGGCAATGCTTGATGGGCTGCCTCCGTCGGCCGACACACGGGCCCCGACAGCGAGCAGTGGCGCCTGCAACGCCAGCTAAGGTACCGAAATATAACGGGCTAACCCGCTGAGCCCTACCTCTCACAAGTACGGCTAGCCGCAAGACATAATGGCTGGAGTGACGGAGAGGCTGCTACACACTTAGCGCTAGCATTGGAAGGAGATGCATTGCAGGTACTCCTTGACCTAGCAGCGTCAGAACAGCATGAGCTCCAGGCCCTCACCATAGCACTTTCGAGGCGATTTGGGCAGCGGCACTCCACTGATCAGAGCAGGGAGCAGCTGACCAACCGGAGCCGTGGGCGGGGAGAGCCTGGGCACCTTTGCAGCGGATGTGTTGCTGTATGCTCGTCGTGGCTACCCAGAGTTCCCCGCAGCAGCCCGTGAGGAGCTTAGCCTGCATGCTTTCCTCGTGGACTTTTTCCAGAGCGACTGCGCCAACACGTCCGCCTGGCCATGCCTCAGACTCTCAGTGAGGCGCCCTTCAGGCTGAAAGGGCCGAGCTGGTGCTCACCCGCCACCTAACCAGCAGGTGCGCCCCCAAACTACCCTCAAATCAGAGCCGCAGACTGCGGCGGGAGGGCGGTCGCGGAGATATGCCAGCTGCAGCCCTCGGTGCCTCGGAGGCGTCGTCGTCGTCCCACCGACCGCTGTTCCCGGTGCGATGAGCCTGGCCACGTGGCGTGTGACTGCCCAGCACCTGCCCGGCGGCCAGAACCACGAAGCCGCAGGGAAGCGGGTGGGAGCGGTGTAGTGAGGGACCACCGCCCAGTTTCCTGCCCCCTCCAAGGGCGATGCACGGTGGTGGGCGGGTTGGGCACCTCAAGGGACTCTACCTGAGCTGCTGCGTTGAGGACCAGCCATGCCGGGCCCTGGTGGACACGGGGTCTACCATCTCCCTGATACGACCTGGCGTGCTTCCTGGAACGTCCGGGTCGTTGGTCGAGGGTTGGTCGCCCACCGACACCCAGCTGATGACAGTGACGGGGGAGAGAGCTGATATGCGGGGGAAGAAACCGTTGCAGATCCGAGTGAAGGATCTGGAGCTGATTCACGACTTCTGGCTTGCTGACATTCAAGACCAGTGCATCATCGGCCTGGATCTGCTGACCCGCTGGGGGGCCTGCGTCGACACCGCAAAGCGGGCTATCACTCTTGGCAGAGAGACTCTTGCCCTCCAGTGCGGTCAAAAGCAGGGGGCGGAGGGAACCCGAGCCAGACGGGAAAGGCGTCGGGCAGCTGCCGCTCAGCAGATTTCGGGTGCCGGTGGCTCTGGGTCATCTCTACGCACCTCAGCCCCGGCCTCTCAACCCGATAAATCTCCCTCGACTGAGACAACCGAGGCTGTTGGTGACCTGTGGCAGCGCAGCAGCGTAGGTCTCAACGTTGACCAGCGCCAGCGGTTGAGGTGCCTCCTGGACGAGAATGTGGACATCTTTGCCGCCAGTGACAAAGACTGCAGGCAGACGGGGCTGGTCCACCACACCATCGACACCGGCTCTGCTCAACCCATCCGTCTGCGCCCACACCGGCTGCCCCTCTCCAAACGGCAGGTGGCAGAGGAAAAGATCCGTGAGATGGCTGCGGCTGGGGTGATCGAGCCGTCCAACAGCCCATGGGCGGCATCTGTGGTCCTGGTGGGGAAGAAGGACGGCAGCCCGACGTTCTGCGTGGATTTTCGCCGTCTCAATGCAGTCACCAAGAAGGACTCGTACCCGCTTCCACGGATCGACGAGGCCCTGGATTACGTTACCGGCTCCAGCTGGTTCAGCTCCCTCGACCTACGCAGCGGTTACTGGCAGGTGGAGCTAGCCCCCGAAGCAAGGCCTAAGACTGCATTCACCATTGGACAGGGGCTGTGGCAGTTCAGGGTCATGCCATTTGGGCTCTGCAATGCGCCAGCGACGTTTGAGAGGCTGATGGAGAGGGTGCTCATGAACATCCCTCATAGCCGCTGTGTTGTGTACCTGGATGACCTGTTGGTGCACGGTGGCGACTTCGACAGTGCGCTGTCTCACCTGAGCGAGGTCTTCAGCGCCATCCGTCAAGCTGGGCTGTGGCTCAACCCTGCGAAGTGCCGTCTGTTGGCGAGAGAGACTACGTTCTTGGGCCATGTGATCAGCGCTCAAGGTATCGCCACCGATTCCGCAAAGGTGGCTGCGGTCCGGGACTGGCCGACTCCCTCGAACGTCAAAGAACTGCGGAGCTTCCTGGGCCTAGCCTCCTACTACCGTTGGTTCATCAAGGGGTTCGCGACGATAGCCAGCCCCCTCCACCGCCTGACTGACAAGGGCCAGCCGTTTGGCTGGGGTGATGCCTGCGCTGCGGCTTTTGCACAGCTGAAGGAGGCCCTCACCAGAGCCCCAGTTCTGGCCTACCCCGACGCCCGGCAGCCTTTCATTGTGGACACTGACGCTAGCAATGTAGGAGTCGGGGCGGTCCTTTCCCAGCAGGGCGAGGCCGGAGAACGAGTGGTGGCATACTTCAGCCGTGCTCTGGGGCGAGCCGAGAGGAACTACTGCGTGACCCGGCGGGAGCTGCTGGCCGTAGTGCTAGCGGTGCGGCACTTCCGGCCATACCTGCACGGTTGCCGGTTCCTCCTGCGCACTGACCATGCATCTCTGACCTGGCTCCTGAACTTCAAACACCCAGAAGGTCAGGTGGCCCGCTGGCTTGAGGTCCTGCAGGGCTACGACTTTGAGATCCAGCATCGGGCAGGTCGGCAGCATGGCAACGCTGATGCCCTCTCCAGACGGCCCTGCATGGCCGTCGAGTGCCGCTACTGTCTGCGACAGGAGGAGCGGGCTCAGGAGGCGCTGGGGGTGGCTACTGCTCAGGCCACAGCCAGCGGAGGGGGGTGGCTCCCACTGACAACGCAGCAGCTGAAGCGGGAGCAGGAGGCCGACGCGACGTTGGGTCAGGTGGGAGCCTGGCTGGGGGCTACGCAACGCCCAGACTTGACGGGGGTGTCGGGTCAGGAGCCCGAGGTGAAGGCCTACTACTCCCAGCACAACAACCTGGAGACCCACGACGGCCTCCTGTACCGGAGAGGGCGGGCCCCCGGCCAGGGCAGAGATCTCCTGCAGCTGTTGGTGCCTCGGTCGCTGCGGTCACAGGTGCTTGAGCTTGTCCACGGCTCGGTGGGGGCAGGCCACTACGGGACCGCCAAAACTCTCCGCCGCCTCAGGGGACGGTTCTACTGGCCTGGCTGTCGACGGGATGTGGAACTCCACGTGCACTGCTGTGACACCTGCACGGCGCAGAAGGGCCCCACTCAACGCTCCACTGCCCCCCTTCAGCAGTACTTGGTGGGGGCCCCGATGGAGCGAGTGGGAGTGGATGTCCTA
This sequence comes from Oreochromis aureus, assembly GCF_013358895.1. Taxonomy (NCBI): domain Eukaryota; kingdom Metazoa; phylum Chordata; class Actinopteri; order Cichliformes; family Cichlidae; genus Oreochromis; species Oreochromis aureus. The sequence continues at coordinate 32,421,614 of NC_052950.1, read as the reverse complement.
GGGCCGTTCCCCGTTACGGAGTCAGGGAACCGGTACGTGCTGGTGGCGATGGACTATTTCACAAAGTGGCCAGAGGCCTATGCGGTGCCGGACCAGAGTGCGACGACGACGGCAGAGAGGCTGGTGGAGGAGATGTTCGCCCGTTTTGGGGTCCCGGCTGAGCTCCACAGTGACCAGGGGCGTAACCGAATCGAAGGTCTTGAGGAGATCTGTCGGCGGCTGGGGTGGAGAAGGCGAGGACCACACCGCTTCACCCGCAAAGCGGCGGCTTGGTCGAGCGCTTTAACCGCACGCTGGCCACCCAGCTCGCCATTCTCACCAGCCGCCACCAGCGGGATTGGGATCGACATCTGCCCCTGGTCCTTTGGTCGTATCGGACTGCGGTGCAGGAGTCCAGCCAGTGCACGCCTGCCGCTTTGATGTTTGGGCGGGAGCTCCGGACGCCTGTGGATCTGGTGTTTGGGTCCCCCCCTGAGCCGGAGATTGACGGTGGGCCAGAGATGGACTACTACAGGAGGCTGAGGGAGCGGCTGCAGGTGGTTCACAACTACACCCGCCAGGCCCAGGCCAGCGCCGGAGTACGGCAGAAAAGAGCCTACGACACCAGGTGCCGGGGGGAGGCTTTTGTGCCCGGCGCTAAGGTTTGGGTGTACTGCCCGGTTCGCAAGAGAGGAGTGTCCCCGAAGCTCTGCAGTCACTGGCAAGGGCCAGCGGAGGTCGTGGAGCGGCTAACAGAAGTGGTGTACTGTGTTCGCATGCCGGGCCCGGGGCGCCTGGTGGTGTTGCACCAGGACAGACTCTCGCCGTATCGACTGCTCGCTCCGGTGGATGCCGGGGCAGGGGATGCTGGCAGCGCCCCATATTCTGACCCGAGTGACTTTTCCCCCGCCTGTCGTGACCGGCCGGTGCGCCAGAAGAAGGCACCGGGACGTTTGCAGGACTTTGTGTGGGGTAATGGGGTTGTCGGGGATGACTGACCGCTTAGGTGGGGGCTATGTAGCGGGCCGGGGCTGTTCGGGGATTTGTTATGGACATTTATGTTTGTTATTACGGTTATGTTTATGTTGTTGCTATGGTTACAGGTGACGCTCCCTCTCCGACGGTGTGTTTCCGGGTGAGGGAGCGCCTTTTTTTTGTTGTTGTTGTTGTTGCCGCGCGGAGCAGTGGGCTCGCGCCAGTGTTGCTTCCCAAGAGCTAAATAAACGGGTGCTCCCGAAGAAACCTCCGTCTCCTCCGTTTCCTGAGCTCGCCACAATATGCACATCCGCTGAAAAGCTGCAGCCGCGTGTACAAGTGACCAGTGGCAATAAAGAAGTGTCCTGAAAAGTGCAAACATGTGTTCGGGTCCGTCGTGCGTCGTTTACAATGGTGCAGAAACCCAGGATCGACCCGATGTTTGCACTTTTCAGTACACTTCGTTATTGCAGATGTCGACTTACCCATGCAGCTGCAGCCTTTTGGCTACAGCCTACACACATCATCAACAACAACAACAGGACCTAGTTCTGTTTAAAACCGGCGAGGTGTGATTGCAGATGGCGCTCAGGTGCATCCGCCTCCCCTACAGCCACGCCGCCGACCACGCCCCGCCACTGCTCTGCGGTCAAAAACAGGCTCACTGCAGCCACTAAGAGTGAACAGTATTAAACTCTCACTAAATTATTTATTTTTCATCTCTCTTCACAAGTTTCTGGATTTCTTTTTTCATATAAGACTAAGACTGAACTTTATTTTTTCCATGTCTGGCAATGTTCACTTGTTTAATAATTGTTTTAAAATAAAGTTGTTTGTTTAAAACAAAGATTACTGAAGGATTCATTGTGAATGGATTTATTATCTAAATAAAGTTGCAGCTTGGCTTTTCTGCCCATCCGTTTTGTTTTGATGGGGTGTGAAAATATTTCTTCCTGCTATGTGGGGAATGATGTAAAAAGTTTGAGAACCACTGCTCTAAGGAATCGGGTCCAGAAAACAACATAATCAGTTGAAATAACTTGAACAAAATGAATTGCAAAGTGACGAAAAAGTCATTTACCTCTTCCTGGTCCACACATCTTAACGACCACTGCTGCTAGTAGTTTAAACATAATGGCCACAAACAAAGTTGCTACAATAGCGGCAAAAAATTCTAAAACTGAAAGAAACAGAAAGAGTCATTTAGCTCCAATCTCCCAGGATGGATGGATTTAAAAAAAAAAAATACAGTCCCATAAAAAAAACCAAATCAAATAAAAAAACATATAAGTTTCTTTGTCTGTACGTCGTGGTTCTTGTTTCTTTGAGGAATCGAGTCCAGAAAACATAATCAATAGAATTTCAAAATAAATTTCAGGAAGTAAAGTGAAATTGTTTACCTTTTTTGTATGTATGAATTATGAAGGCTACTGCTGCTGATATAATGACACTGACTACAATGACTCTTCTTAAACTAGATCCTGAAGTACCTGAAACAGAAAGAAACAGAGTCAGTTTAAATTTCTTTTGGTTTTAACTTCTTCATGACTCTGAATTAGAGAAGTGGAAAAAAATGAATTTAACTGATGAATTGATGGAAAAAATAAAGGTCCACGTAAAGTGAGACACTCTAGACAGGGCCAGAAGTTTTGTTCAAAATTATTATATAATTTACTTTGTAGTTTTAGAAGAGATTTGAAGTCAGAGAGAAAGGCATGGGAGGGAGAACCATTTTCCTGACTGCAACAAGAGGGTCTTATATTTTAGAAATATGTACCGGGGGATACAATTTTCATGTTCTGAAGGCTGGTCCGTGATTGAAATGGGCATGTACCGTATTCTTTTGCCCATTACATCAGGATGTATTCTAATTCAGTACAACAGCAGCAATCAAATTCAGGGCAACTAGATTGTGAACAGAATTTCATTGTGTGTGTGTATATGTGTATTTATATATATAGAGAGAGAGAGAGAGGATGTGGAGGGTGAAGGTAACGGTGGTCCCCATGGTAATCGGAGCACTAGGTGCGGTGACTCCCAAGCTAGGCGAGTGGCTCCAGCAGATCCCGGGAACAACATCAGACATCTCTGTCCAGAAGAGCGCAGTCCTGGGAACAGCTAAGATACTGCGCAGGACCCTCAAGCTCCCAGGCCTCTGATAGAGGACCCGAGCTTGAAGGATAAACCGCCCGCAGGGGCGTGCTGGGTGTTTATATATATATACATACATATATACATATATATCACAGTGTATTGTATGTATTAAAATTCATTTTAAAATCTTAATCATTTAAGTGTGAGAAAACAAGAAATACTTTTTCACAGCACTGAAATTTTGCAAACAGTTTCATGCTGTTTCAAGCTACCTTACCTTTATGAATCATCACAGGTCTGAGACTTATTGTTGTCTCTTCAGCATCATTGACTTCACATGTGTATGTTCCCTCCTGATCTGCAGATATGTCCTGTAGTGTGAGGCTGCCTGACTCTGAAAGCTTCTTCACATGCTGCTTCCATTTCTCTGAGACTGTGTAGTTGGTGACAGTCCCATTCAGGATGAGTTGACTGTGGTTGAATCTCCAAATGAGATTTGAGAGTTGAATGTTTGATGGACTGCATGGGATTGTGTTCTCATACTCAAGAACATCTTGAGAAGCTGAAATATTATTACAAAAACACACAAAATTTATATTTATGAAAGCACATTATGAAATTTTCCAATCTAAAAATTATGCAGATTTACTGCATATGAATGATCATTTATCATTTTTCAATGATCTTCAACTCAAAAACTGAATCTGTTTAATAACAAATTTCCACTTAAAGTGTTAGTTACATTCATCACTGCTTACGCATTTTTAGAAGAGTTGCTCTCCTCCTGTTTCTGCGAGTGCTGACGGTGCAGCTGAAATTCAGATCATGATCACTGCCTGAAAGGATCAGAGAGCTGCTGATGCTGTAAAGCTGCTGTTCAGTCTGCTGGACTGTGGTGGTGTTCTTGAAAGTCAGACTGGATGGAGGGCCGGTGGACCAGGTGAGTTCAGGCTTTGGATAGATCCCCTCTGACCTGCAGGTGATGCCGTTTTCTACCTGGTGAACGTCGACTTTATGGACTGGAGCTTCAAGAAAGGAAAAGAAAATTGTAATCTTTTGCTAACGTTATGGAGGGATTTGGACTATAGCAGATTAAAAGGGAGGGACAGGTATTTGTACAGAATGAAGTAATATAGTGAATGAACTATTGAAAGCAGAACATCTTTCCATGTTGAGACTAGCATCTGGCTACAAACTCTAATAAATGTTGCATTTCATGTTTTTTGAATATAAATCTCTTTACTGTTCTCAGTTTGAACAACAACTATTCAGAGTTTCTGTAGTGTGTGAATAAGGTTTACATTTCCTGTTCAGGTATGTGATCTACATATATACAACTACTGTTGACCACTAACCCTGAGTAAATAACTTTACACTCTTACTTTCTAATCATAACACAGAGTTACAAATGTTAAACTTTATTCAGTGGAAAATAGAATAGACAAATAAGTATAACAACTTTAAACTGAATTACTGAATAAATGTATCGTTTTTGACTCATACCATCTATCTTTAGGTTGATAAATGACTCCTCCTTCACTCCTGTCAGCAGGACTGAGGCGTTTCCTCTGGAGATCTGGTCCTTGAAGGTTGATGCTCTGCCTCTGAAGCGCTGGGCCGAGTTTTCTGGCTGGTCTTGGTTGTGGAAGAATGAGTGAACGGGAAGATTTCCTGCTGACACCTGATGCCAGTGGATGACTACATCAGCACCCTCATAGCTGCATGGCAATGTGCAGTTCTCCATATAAACACAGGACACTTCAGTATCTGAAACAACCAGAAGATGGACATCAAAAAAGTTCAGCTTACTAGAAGTCACTTTTACTATGTCACTAAAGTCACTTTTTTTTCAGCTTCTTTGGTCGACCATGACGAGGTTTGTCCTGAGTGGAACCCGTCCTGTTAAACCTCTGTACAGTCTTGGCGACTGTGCCGCAGCTCAGTTTCAGGCTGTTGGCAACATGCTTTTAGCCTAGGCCTCTTTATGTAGAGAATCAATTCTTTTTTTCAGATCCTCAGTGAACTCTTTGCTATGATGTGTCAGGTTAAACTTCCAGTAGCCAGTCTGAGAGAGTGTGAGAGCAATTACACCGAATTCAACACCCCTGTCCCCGATTTGCACCTGAGACCTTGTAAACTAGCGTGTCACATGACACCAGGGAGGGAAAATGGCTAATTTGGAATAATTTGGTCACTTAGGGGTGTACTCACTTTTGTTACCAGCGGTTTAGACATTAATGGCTGTATGTTGAGTTATTTTGAGTTCACAGGAAATTTGCACTGTTATACAAGCTGTACACTGACTACTATACATTGTATTAAAGTGTCATATCTTCATTGTTATCCCATGAAAAGATAGAATAAAATATTTACAAAAATGTGAGGGGTGTGCTCACTTTTGAGAGATAGTGTATGTTAATTTGCCCAGTTTCTTTCTTATTGTTGAATCAAAAACTCTGACATGAACTGAGATTACTGATGCCTGCTGTTCTTTAATGTTGTTCTGGGTTCTTTTGTGACCTCCTGGATCTTTGTCTAATATCAAGATTTGCTTGATGAAACATGTAAGTGTGATACGCAAAATACTAGCAAATCAGGAAGGGGCAAACACTTTTTCACTACTGCATATGCTCTGGTAGAGAATCCAATCTTAAATGATAAAGACTACCCACAGGGCAACTGGGGTGTTCATAAATACATAGTGGAAAGTGGAAATGAGTTTTTCTGTGGAGGATGTCGAATGAAAACAGTTAAGGTAATCAGCCTCAGGACTGATTTTATTTTGATTATTTTCTAGCTCATAATTCATATCATTCTTATTTCTTCTTATTTATATCATACTAAGCTTCAGTGCTGCCCCTCAGTTCGTCTTAAAGCAAAGATTTTTTTAAAAAAAGATTTTTTGAAAGAGTTGCAGAGGTGCAGACACCACATCCCCGACACCAGAGGATGCTACAGAAAGAGTTTAGTGAAACAGGAAATAAGAAGACGGTAACGTATTTGCAGTGCTATTAACAGCAAATTTAAGTTATATCTGGTACAATAGTATCTAATGGTCTTATTGTTACTATTGTTAGATTAATGTAAAGCTAAAGGAATCACAAAGTACTTTTTAATTTTACATGATTTGATTAATGACAAACAAACATACCTGATACATACATCATACATGCATGTTTTAAAGGCTCCAGATTGAGACATAATAACATATTTTAAATAAAGTCATGCAAAGAAACATGAAAATGAAAAAAAGACATCTCTGAGAAGACACAACACAATGAAGCATGCTGTCAGAAATCTCAGACAGTGACAGCTTGTCTGACATACTCGACTCACAGCTGTTTGCTGACTCGTCAACAAGAAAATATTCCAATGTTTTATTTTTAGCGATGTGCAGGAATCCATCCTAACAGGTTTTCTTACAATCCTTTAAAGGTCACTAAAGTTTAAGAACAGATTTACTTTCACAATAACCATGTAAACCATAATTCATTAGGATATCTTACAGTCACAGTTTGACTCTATTATCTTACAGACAGTTATACATACTAGTTTTCTTTTAATTATAAACTTCACACAATTTAAGTGACTTTTTTATTTGTATTTTGCTTTTGTGTATGTTTAATTAAATCTCACTAACGTACAGTCAAATATTGTGTAAACCATATTCCTAGTTAAATAATGATGATTAAAAAAAGAAGAAAATGAAAAGCAGGTTTCTCTACACACCAATAATTTCTGAGATTTAGATCTGAGAGTTTTGCCCTGAGAGCTTTGAAGTTTGACTCAGAGTCGCTGAGTTGTTTGATTTTCTAAACCACATATCCATGATTTTTACTAGAATATACTGGAATAAGGTAGCATGTGTAGAGAACATCTCACTCACCTCCTCTTGCACGAGTCCACTGGAAAATCAGGACCACCAAAAACACGACACATTTGATCCCAGCCATTATCCTGCTCTGTTTCATGCTACCTTAGTGTTCAAAAAGTAAACAGCGATGGTGAAATCTGACCCTGCTTGTTTGGTTGCTAACAGCAGGTTAGCATATTCACTGTGAAAAATATCACACCCTTCATCTATACTTTTTTGTGACACACTAAGGGAAAGTTCATGAACAACAAGAACCAAAAAAAGAAATATTTCTATAATATTTCACAGATACTGTCTAAGGCTTGGTGAGTGTTTGGCAGAACATCATGATGCAGAAAACAGATATTTTCATTCATATTGTAGAACTGTGGATGTGATGTTAGCCTTAGCCTGGGTTTTCTTGACCAGGTGCTGAAGAGGTAAGTCATAGAAATGCCTTTTTCAGTTTAATGTGGAGCATGTTACTGACTCGGTATAATGTCTAACCTGTAGGATAAAATCCTGTTTTAGATTCCTCTTGTCTAAATCTGACTGCCGTGCTTTATAGCAGACACTGTATACAGAGCAAGGTCATTTCTGCAGGTGTGATAGAGGAGGAAGAGAATTCACTCTGAGGTTGTTTTACTCTTTCATTGAAAATAGTCAGGCCATGTTTTAGTTGTCATTTTGTACTGTAAGATTTACATTATTTCAAAACACCTTCACAGACTAATATCAGAGATCATTTTATCAGATTGTAAAAAGATGTTTCACTTTCTCCCTGGTGGTGAACAAAAGGTAACAGGGATTTATTGCTAGACATTCTTTATTTTTTATTTTTAAAAAATGAATTAAAACTAAAGAAAATATAACCAATAAATGACCAAGCAGATATAATCTAATTAAATGTTTCTCATACTTTTCTATTTTGAAGCATCACAGAAATGCCAACATTACACTAAGAATCACTCATGTCTGAAAATCAGTTTGAGATTTTGCATAACGATGATTTAATTTTAAAATTTACATCTCTTTAAGTTACTCGAGTTAAAAATCTTTCAAGAGCAGATCAAAAGAGCTGCATATTCAGTTTATAATTACAAGATGTACATAGAGACCAGGCAATCTAATATTTTTTCAATTCTTTGCATTAACATGCTCAACTAGAGTCCTTTGTGGGTTAAATCCCCCACAAAGATTAGTGTTATACTTTAAAAATTATTAAATAAATATTTTTTTAAAATATTTAACAAAAATATCTAAAAAACTGTAATGACATTTATCTACATCATATTACATAAATATTGTCTTGTTTAAAAAATGAAAATAAATAAATAAATAAAACAACAACAAGCACATTTTCTCTTCCTGATTTTGAGCCCAGTCACTTATAAATACTCCTCATCCTAACTCCTTATATGTGTAAAGCACACCTGTCCACAGAATCCGCAGAATTTTCCAACATCTCCACCATCATGGGAAAAAACAAAGAGCTGTCAAGGACGTCAAGGACAAGATTGTAGACCTGCACAAGCCTGGAATGAGCTGAAAGACCAGCAGAAAGAAGCTTAGTGAGAAGGTGACAACTGTTGATGTTTTTATTCAGAAAAGGAAGAAATACAAAATAACCATCAGTCGCTCTCAGTCTGGAGCTCCAGGTAAGATGTAGACTCATGGGGTGAGGAGCTTGTTTATGATCTGAAGGCAGCTGGGACCACAGTTACCAAGAACACTACTGGTACCACACTGCACCATGACTGACTGAAGTGCTGTGCTCATAAGAAACCAACATTTCTCCCGTGGAGAACATCAGAATATTTCAGCTCCACATTTCAGTGCATCAAATGAAAACTTTAGTGTGTCATTTGCAGGTTTTCAAAGTCTCAGCAATATGAGAAATGATAAAAGCATTTAAATGATGACATGTAAAGAAAAACTATACAGCCTGAGTTGAGACAGCACAGGAATCATTTTAAATGTGTTTTCTTGTCTTTTGTTTGTTTCTTTGTTTTGGGTTTACAGTGAACTCTATCAGCTGGTTGTAGAACAAGTACTGCTGCCCGGTGTTTGTCACCTAGTTTTCTAAGAAAGCGTGCTTACATGTAGTTGTCATTACGCAATAGGAATGTTTCTGCCTCCGTGCCCACGCACTCTGAACTGAGAGGTTTCACCAATAAGCACCATGAACTGTTCTCTGCTTATTTCACCTCCACTGGTCATTGAATACCTTCCATCGTTAATCCTGTAATAAGAAATACAATCACACAGGCCAGAATCAGACCTGTGTCCTATGAACATGCAGACATGGCATCTGCTACTCTTTCACTCTTTTCACTAAGATTAAATGTTTTAGCTGCTTATGTGTTGGCAACATGTCAGGTTAGATTTTCTTTCCTGATTAGGGATGTCACCAGAAACTTAGGAATTTGCATCAGTAGAACTACACAGTTATACTTACACACTTCTTACATGAGCATAAGCGTGTCATGTTTGCTATTGCAAACATTTAGCCTGTGGAAAAAAAAACCCAAAACTGATTCACATCTGTCTCAAACAAAAGAGTAAGGTGTATTTCAGGTTAACATATGAAGGATTATACTTTGGATGTTTTTAATTAAATGAGGCTTACTATGAATTCTTTGAATAGATGTGGATGTCAGCCTGTTAGCTACTAAACTGCAGTAGTTCCTCCCTCAACTACATTTTGGAGTAATTCTGTGTTTGTGTGTTACTGTGTTTGTCTCTTAGAGAATAAATGTACAGATGTTGCTTCTTGCAGGGACTGCAGAAACAATCTTCAGCTGCTAAATATACACTGAAAAAATTATTGTTCTTAATATTTTAGTCAAATTGTTTATTTAGTTTTTATTTCTCATGCATTATACACACACACCAGTCACTTCAGAGATGGCAGCATTTGAAAAGTATTTTTACTACAATACAAATGTAATATAACTGAGGCCAGTGTGTTGATTCCTCTGTTATCATTAAAGATTCAATATTTGACTCCTCTTCATCACAGAGTGCAGCATTACTTCATGTAAGTTATTGTAAATATGTATTAAATGTAATATAAATCCACCTTAAGAAGTTCTGTTTGGTTCTTCCAGCAGCTTGATGGTCTCCCCTCTGAGTTTATTAAATACCAGATGACTCAAACAGCTGCAAACATGATCATCTTCAAGTTTGATGTGACGTCTGCTGCACTTAAATTAAACCAACCCTCATCTCAGTAGATTAAGGACTGAAAATGGTTGCTGGCTGTAAACACTGTGCAGGACATCAGTTTCATACTTTTAGAATTATAAATTATGTTTTAACTGCATAAAACGTGAAAATACAAATGTAAATAAAAACAACAAGAAAAATAAAGCAGCCATGTGCTCACCTGATGGTCTCAAACTTAACTATCGCTAACATCGTGTAAAACTATTGCTTATTATTATTTTTTCGTTTCACAGTAGAATACATATTTATTAGCTACCAGCTAGTACAGGGGGGCAGCAACCTTTAACACTCAAAGAGGCATATGGACCTGGTTTCTACAACAGAGAATCATCTGGAGCCACAGATGGAGCCAAATCACAGATGATTTTATTTGACATATAAAATGATAATAACACTGTATATATTGTTTTTTAGTTTTATACTATGTATAAAAAATAGGCTAATGTCTTGCTATTGAAAATGTATTTAAGAAAAAAACATTGTAAACATTTAGAACGCTGTAAAAAACAAAAAAACAAAACAACCCAAATCAGAACAAAACGAAAACATAAAAAGCCGCTAGGTTGAAGGTCTTTTTCAAATGAAATAAAGAGCTGAACTTAAAGTATACATGCAGCAAGCTAAAATCGTGGCATGCTGTTGTTACAAGAGAAAGTTATACATTTGTTGTTCCTCACGTGTCATCGGACGGGATTATTTCAACAAACTTAGGATGTATTGTATTTGTAGGCTAGTTCCTCATTAACTTTACTGTATAAAGAGGTAACACCAACATTTCAGGGCCAATAAGTTATTCTAAGAAGTGTTTATGACCTAAAAAAGAAAAACAAAATAAGGGCTAGTGTTTGTCTGAGATTTGGACATCACAGTGTGCGCTCCTAATGCAGGGGGAACAAATTCTGTCGGGGATACCTACCTTGGCACCGACATTTGTAACGCATATTTTGAGCTACAAAAACAACAACAACAAATGTCTACAGCACACTTAAATTATTACTTATTTCCCAAAGCCAAAGGGAGCTGCAATGTAAAGGTGAAAGGTCTGCACATGACTCCAGAGCCGCGGGTTGCTGACCCCTGAGTTAGGAGCTAAAGTGAACTTATCAGCAGTTTTCACAGACAAGTCAAAGCTGCCTCTGTGAGTCAGGCTTATTTCTTCTCCTTAGATTTATTCTGTTGCACACCCGAAGCTCAAGGGTCCAAGCTGAAGCAGGGAGGCATATCAAAATATTTAGGTTATGATTGTAAAATAAAAACTTTTCTTTGATAAAATCAAACATTAGGATATTTAAAAGTAGAATGGGAGGGAGAGCCTTCAGTTTTCAGGCCCCTCTTCTGTGGAACCAGCTTCCAGTTTGGATTCGGGAGACAGACACTATCTCTACTTTCAAGATTAGGCTTAAAACTTTCCTTTTTGCTAAAGCATATAGTTAGGGCTGAACCAGGTGACTCTGAATCCTCCCTTAGTTATGCTGCAATAGGTGTAGGCTGCCGGGGATTCCCATGATGCATTGAGTTTTTCCTTTCCAGTCACCTTTCTCACTCACTATGTGTTAATAGACCTCTCTGCATCGAATCATATCTGTTATTAATCTCTGTCTCTCTTCCACAGCATGTCTTTATCCTGTTTTTCTTCTCTCACCCCAACCGGTCGCAGCAGATGGCCCCGCCCCTCCCTGAGCCTGGTTCTGCCGGGAGTTTTTCCTTCCCACTGTCGCCAAAGTGCTTGCTCATAGGGGGTCATATGATTGTTGGGTTTTTCTCTGTATTTATTATTGTGTTACTGTACAATATAAAGCGCCTTGAGGCAACTTTTGTTGTGATTTGGCGCTATATAAATAAAATTGAATTGAATTGACGAAAACAAAATGGAAAAAAAAAAAGGAAATTAATGTCTCAGTGTTCTTGCTCCTCAGTGCACGTATGAGTTACTATGGCTCCAAGAAACTCATTTGAAGGTTGTCTTTAGCGTGTTTTTCACTTATGAATGTTTGTGCTTTACTAAACAGAGAGTCAACACATTAAGAGAGTTCAGTGCTGAAGCAGAGCTGCTGGGGTCTGCTAGGGTGGTGTCAGGTGTTTCACCATTCATGGTAGACCTTCCCTTTGCCATCGGTACAAGTTCAGTGTTACTGTTAACAAGATAACAAAAGATAGCTTGAAAACATATCATCATTATGAATGGAAAACAGTGTGTGCAGTTCAAAAATAAACAAATAAACACCACATCCATCTGAATGTGCTTCATCTGATTCTCTGTTTTTCATGTCATGGATGTTGTTGAACGCTGCTTCAGTCTGACACACTAATAAAATATTTTTGACCATAACACTGTTTTCAAACAAGTTTTCATAGTGTAGTTTATAAAACATTTACTCACGTATGCAGAATCACTGTCTGTACTTTGTGGTTCTTGTTGCTCTGAGGGATTGGGGCCTGAAAAAAACATCATTCTCAGTAGAAAAAACATAAACAAATTGAACTGCAAAGTGATCGAGAGAGTCATTTACCTTTTCTGCGTTTATAAAGCATGAAGCCTACTGCTGCTACTACTCCTGTAATCACAATGGCTGCAATCACCCCTCCTAAAATAGCTCCTGAATTACCTGAACCTGAAAGAATCAGAAAAGGTCATTTGGCTCCAACCTCTCTATTAAAAATAGTCCCGCATCACATGTGACACAGTTGATGGACCTGAAACCAGTAAGTGTGGCAGCACTAACTATGCTGACTGCTTCCAGATACACGCTCCCAAGTATGATCCTGGACAAAAAGTATGGCATACTGCAAAAAATATTCATTCAAATCATTGTCTCGCAAGCTCGCTCCTCATTCTATTGGACTTTTTGAAGTCAAGACTGTCATCAGCCCCTCTGCAATGAAGCTCAAGCTACCACGATCAGTGCGCATCCATCCCATTTCATGTCTTGAAGGTCAAACTTGTCCCCTCGAGTCTGTAAGCAGGAAGTGATCTTTGGGGGGTTCATGATTCGAATGTTCAGTGTTTTTCCATCTTGGGTCTGTTTCTCTTGTGTTCGCCCTTTGGGGCAGAGCCCTGGTTCCACACCTGCATCTCTCAAAACAAAACAAAACAAAACAAAACAAAGCAAAACAGAGACATTTCTTGAATAAATATATATTTTTTGTTTTTTACCCTTTATCTTTAGGTTAATAAATGATTCTTGGTTTCCTCCGTCAGTGCTGGTGTAGCACTTGTATCTTCCTTCATCCTCAACCTCCACCTTTGTCAGCTGCAGTGAGGCGTTTCCTGTGGGGATCTGGTCGTTGAACAGTGATGTCCTGCCTCTGAAGTGCTCATTCTGGAGTTTGAGCTGGTCTTGGTTATTGTAGAATGAGTGGACATTAAGGTCTCCTGCTGATACCTGAGTCCAGTTGATGACTACATCACTGCCACTATAGCTGCACGGTAACATGCAGCTTTCCATGAAAATGCAGGACACTTCAGTATCTGCAACGACAGGTAGAGACACATCATCAGCATTGAGCCCTCTAGAAGTGTGTCACACATTGACATTAAAGTTCTACCTCCAACCACCAGCATTGATGTTGCAGAATTAAAAACTTTTCTCTCTCTTAATCTCTTAAAGCCTTTTAACATTTTTCTGTTCCAGTTCAGGAAAATTTAACCCAAATATGCAGCACCGGTGTGCCGACTTTGATTAAATGATTCCCTGATATTCATCAAATTTCATCTTTTTCTGTGCTGTGCAGAGAACTTAAAAACATTAATGACACAATTTTCAAAGCAGGCATGGCAACTGTTTTTGATAAATATATACTGATAAATATATACTGATAAATATATACTGATAAATATATACTCTATCTGCTGCTTTATTTGACACTTAGCTAAGTTATTTCAGTTATTCATCAAGTTTTTTATGTTTGTGAGAACATGTCACTGTAAAAGATTGGATTAGGCTGAAAACGTAAATGTCAATGTCAGTATAAACTTTTAATGCTTTAAGGCTGCGTCCTTCAGAATCACACACACACACACACACACACACACACACACACACACACACACACACACACACACACACACACACACACACACACACACACACACACACACACACCTGCATACGCACTAACATTCCTCTGTTTATGAACAGACATATTCATTATTGTATCACTTTGTATATAAATAAAGACCAGGGCAGTGGCAGAGCGCGAGTCTCTGAGCCCTCACTCTCATGCGAGTGCTCTGTGACTGCCCTTGCTTGCAAGTAAAACTGTGTGTTTCTCCTCTCTGATTTCTCAGCTGAAGAAGTGTCTTAGAATAAATCTCTTGACAGTAAACATTTCCAGTTTTCTAGTATTGAATGAGTATTGAAGTATAAGTAAAGTGAAACACATACTGTTTCACATTGTCATGAATCTGCAGTTTCGTGTTAGTATATTTGAGTTTCTGTTTAGGTTTCCATTTATTTTCAAGTTTAAAGCTGAAATTCTTTGTAGGGTGAATTTTAATCCCTGCTGCAGGTCTTATTATTCTTGTAATGTTAAATCACTGTTTTATTGCATTATGTGAGTTCTAGCTACTGTTGATTATCTATAGAGTTTAGATGTTTTAAAACTCCAGTCCTAGTTTTGCAGCCTCGTTCTTTATTCAACATAATTTAGAAAAACATAAATTTGTCATATGTGCATGTTTTCCAGCCTTTAACATTATAATAAATTAAATCATTTAGATTAATTGACGAATGGAAACAGAAAAAAATCGATAGAGATGAGAAAAATAACATCGGCAACAAAATAAAAATAAAATGTGTTTTGTTGCTGCTGTGTTCATAGGTTTAAAATCTCAAACACTGACAGCTGGCTGTACTACAAACTCTATTTCCTGCTCTTTACACTCTGGATTGGGCCTGTGAACCAGAGATCACGTGTTATTTTTGAGTTTAATGAATATTAAGAGTTTTATTTGTCTTTCTTAATCCTTTATGGTTGTTTGTGGTGTGATCTGCTCCTGGTGCCTCATTTCACTGTGGGCGTTGTTGTGTCAGTTTTGCTGCCCCACCAGGCTGGAGAGTCCCCGCCTTGGAGCCACCCACACCTGGGATAATCACTCACCTGTTGCTGATCTGCCTAATCAAGGAGCTCTACTTAAGAGAGCATTGGAGCTGCAGTCAGTGCAGGATTGTTAAACTTGAAATTCAGTTAGTGCTCAGCTCATATACTCGTGTTTTCAACCACTCTCTTGTTGGAATGGTTAATGTGTTTTGTCGGCCGGTGGATAGGACGGTTCTCATTGTGGCAACTCTTGTTTTCAGGGTGATTATGGAAACGTGTGGAGGGAGAAGCGCACTGTTAAACACGTGTACCGAGGAGGACTAAACATTACCACACATTACGGAGAGGAATCACAGCATGGGGACTTGGGAGAGCACAAACTGGATTGTTGCCACTGTTTTTCTGTTTTTTCTGTAAAAAAACAAAAAACACACTTTCTCCATTGTAAAAGTCCAGCATTTGGGTTCTCCTTCAGCCAATATGTTTCACTGACCTGTCAGTGAGCACAAACTCACCTCCTACATCCAAACACAGTTTAAACCATCTTCCCATTTTATCAAACCAATCTCATAGTTTGTATACTACGAGTATAGTTTGTGAAATTCCTGCCTGCACTCCCACGCACTGAATGTTTTCAGTGTTATTCAGTTTCCAATAATTACATTTCCTGGAAGTTTGGGCATTTTTTTTGTTTTTGTTTTTGTTTTGTTTTTCGATGAGAGATAGGAAGTAAGAAACATGTGCAGTAAACATGTTTTCCTTAAATGGCATTTTATATATATAAATCCACAGACCAGGCCCTGCTACTATCTTTTTGCTGTTAATTTATAAACATATGTTACAGTCACAGTTTGAAGGGACATTTAACCTGACTTGAAATAGTTTTTGTACCTTGTTATTTATATTACACTTTTCTTTTGATTATAAACTTCACACGGTTACACTGAGGGTTTGTTAAATGTATATTTTATCTTTGTGTATGTTTAATGAAATCCTCACAGCTGACAGTTTGAACAAACTCACTATTGTGCAGTCAAACATTGTTTAAACCATATTCCTGCTTCACTGAATAATGATGATAAAAAATTAAGAGAAAGAACAACATTTCTCTACACACCTTTCTGAGATTTACATCTGAGAGTTTTGCCCTGGGAGCTTTTAAGTTTGACTCAGAGTCTTTATTACATTTCCTCCTGTATTTGGCTTTCTAAACAACATGACATTGATTTGCATTTATACTAGAATAAAGTAATAGGTGTAGAGAACATCTCACTCACCTCCTCTTGCATGAGTCCACTGGAAAATCAGGACCACCAAAAACACAACACATTTGATCCCAGCCATCATCCTGCTCATTACCTACACTACCTGAGCGTTCAAACAGAGTGAGCAGCGATGGTGAAATCTGACCCAGCTGGTTTGGTTGCTTACGCCAGCGTACCGTGGTCACTGTGAAAAACATCACACCCTTCATCTAAATACATTTTTGTGACACACTAAGGAAAAGTTAATCAACAACTGCTCACAGTGTTCATGTAATTAAACTGTTCAAAGAGGTCGGCTGTCCAAAAACGTTTGGCTGAATAAGAATAAAAAGAACCACAAAAAAGGAAATATTTCTATAATATTTCACAGACACTGTCTAAGGCTTGGTGAGTGTTTGGCAGAATGTCATTCATATTGTAGAACTGTGGAGGTGATGTTAGCCTTTGCCTGGGTTCTCTTGACCAGGTGCTGAAGAGGTAAAGCTATAGAAATGCCCTTTTCAGTTTAATGTGGAGCATGTTACTAACAGTATGTCTAACCTGTAGGATAAAATCCTGTTTTAGATTCCCCTTGTCTGACTGCAGTGCTGTAAAGCAGACACTGTATACTAACAAGGTCATTTCTGCAGGTGTGATAGAGGAGAAAGAGAATTCCCTCTGAGGTTGTTTTACTCTTTCATGGAAAATATTCAGACCATGATTTAGTTGTCATTTTGTACTCGAAGATTATTTTTCTCAACATGTAAAAAAGTGTCACTTCAGCACCCCCTGCTGGAGAAAAAAGGTAACAGCGATTTATTGTTAGGCATTATTAATTTTTTATAAATAAACTAAAACTAAAGAAAATAAACCAGTAAGTAGTGAAGAAGAATAATCCATTTAAATGCTTTTCATACTTTTCTATTTTGAAGCATCACAGAAATCTGATGTCAACTGAAATGCTGTGCTCAAACAAAACCAACATTTCTCCCGTGGAGATCTTCAGAACATCAGTGTTTACCCTGTTCAGCTCCATAAATACATGGTTTTAATTTTGAACAACTGAACTTTAAATTTCAGCTATAATAAATTAAATGGAAGAGCTGGTTGTACAACAAGAACTGCTGCCTGATGTTTGCCACCTAGTTTTCTAAGAAACATGTAGCTCTCACTACGCAAGTATGCAGGAATGTTTCTGCCTTTGTGCCCACACCGACTGAACCGAGAGGTTTCCTGGTTTGTTTGTTTTCTTAGATGAAAACCACATAACTGTGAAGAGATCATTGCAATTACAGTTTTTCCCAATTGTTTACACACATTTTCTAAAAGCATGCCTCATATTGTCATATTGCAAGAGTTGCAACTCCAACTTCTACCCTACAGTAACAGTAGGCCAGCGGGCCTTCATCCTGCTTCCCTCGTTGTCATTCCATCAACAAGGACATGGTGTGCAATAGTTGCCTGAATCTCATCAGTAATGACTTCTCTTCATCGTCCTTCCCTCAAACTGACTTTTATCTTGTTCAGTTGGTCTGATTAAATCATTAGAAACACGTGTGTTCAATTGTGCGTTGCTTTGTGTAAAAGATGACTGCTGTAATACAATACAAGTGTTAAATGTGTTTATTGACTGAGAATGTGTTTAAGGTTTTGAAAAAATGAGTGTATGAGTTTTGCAAATTGTGCCTAAGACCCTGAACAGTGTTTAAGGTTTGGACAAAAGATTTTATTTGACAGCTAAGTTTAGGCCACTGAGAATTTGGTTCAGAGAATGGAGTTTAGTGTTTTCGGAAGTCAGAAAAACTATAATGATCACTCACCTCTGCTTATCCACTAGGAAGTAACTAAGCTCATCTAATTTAACCTGCTTCAGCTAGATGTTTGAATAACTTTGGTGGGACTGGCTTTTAAAAAGGTAAAGATCTATGGTTATATCTTACAGGTTTACAGTTTGAAAACTCTTAGCTAATCTTCATCACAGCTGTGTTAGTATAAGAAGGTTCTAATATAATCAGTGGTGTTCAAAAAAGTAAAAGCCACCGATAGGAAGCCTGTAACCTGCATGAGGGCCTACATTTCTCTAAATTGTTCTTAATTGTTCTAAACTGCTGTAGTTCCTCCCTTGGTCCAATAAACTACATTTTGGGGTAAGTCTGTCTTTGTGTGTGTTACTGTGTTCATCTTTTAGAGAATAAATGTGCAGATGTTGCTTCTTGCAGGAAGTGCAGAAACCATCTTCAGCTACTAAACATGGACTGAAAAAAATTGTTCTTAACATGTTTTAGTCAAGTTTTTTTATTTAGTCAAGTTTCTTATGCATTATATACACACACAAAACATTCATTTTCGAGATGGCAGCATTTGAAAAGACACAAAGAAACCTACGAGTTACTAGTTGCTGCTCCTGTTGTGGAAGTTTCCATTTAATAAAGCTTGCAGACAAACGGTGGGTGGTAGCTAACATCCTTTAATCAAAAAAAGAACAAAAAGCCAAGCTTGGTGAGAGAAGCCATCGCTGGGGCAGACGGTCAGCAGTGTCTCTCCCTGAGCCCAGCATGGCCCTGGGTTAAATACCTCCTACAGGAACATAAAGCAGCTTTTTCAGACCATCGGTCTTTCCCCCAAAGAAAGGTCCACACTCCCTTGCTACCTCTCACAGTCGTTGAAGAGACAAAAGGCTCTTCCTGTGGAGTTGTCTGCTTCCCCCAACAATCACCCGGCTGTTTAATGGCATGGATGTGTGAGACACTGATCCATACTAAAACCCAGAGGCACCAAGGCATGACACAGTAAAATAATGTGAATAATACATGAATAAAAGAAATTCCTCTACACTCCTCAGGTCTTTCTCTCACCCATCTTTGATTTTTAGCTGCCCTCTGAGACACAGCAGGTGAGATCCTGTCCTGGTGACAGTTTTACTACAGTACAGTACAAATCCACCTTAAGATGTTCTGTGTGGTTCTTCCAGCAGCTCGACGTCTCCCCTCTGTGTTTATTCAAACAACAGCTGCAAACTTGATCATCTCTGAAGTTTGATATGATGTCTGCTGCACTTAAATTAAACGGTCCCTCATCTCAGCCCATTAAGGACTGAAAATAGTTAGTAGCTGTAAACACTGTGCAGGACGTCAGTTTCATACATTTACATTTATGTTAAACTGCATAAAACAAATCAATCATATGTAAACAAAAATAACAACAACAAAAAAGTCATGCACCCACCTGATGGTCTCAAACTAAAGTATCTCTCACATCATCTAAAACTGTCTGCAGTGCTTAATATTATTTTTTCATTCCACAGTAGAAGAACACATGTTGAACAGCTACCAGCTAGTCGCTAAATTCAAGTTTTTCAGCAGTTTTTGACAAACAAGTCAAAGTTGCCTCTGTGACTCAGACTCATCTCTTCTTCTTTCCAAGATTCTTCTTTGTGTTGCAAAAACACAGCTCAAAGGTCCAGAAGGAGGCATATCAAAATATTTAGGTTATGACCAAGAATCAGCATAGACGAAAACAGAATTTTAAAAAAAAAGTGTCCTTGCTCCTCAGTGCATGTATGAGTAACTAAGTAACTCATTTGAATGTCGTCTTCAGCAGGTTTTTCACTTATGAAAGTTTGTGCTTTACTGAGCAGAGAGTCAACACTCAGGATAGTTCAGTGCAGGGCTGAAGCAGAGCTGCTGGGGTCTGCTTAGGGGATGTCAGCTGTTTCACCATTTGTGGCAGAGCTTCTATTCAGCTCCTCCTGAAGTTCAGTGTTACTGTTAACAACATGAAAAGAGACCATTTGGAAACATGTATTCATTATGAATAATAAAAAAAAACGTATACAGTCCAAAAAAAAAAAAAAAAAAAAAAAAATCACCACATCAATCTGAATTTGCTTCATCTGATTTTCTGTTTTCATGTCATGGATGTTGATGAACGCTGCTTCAGTCTGACACACTATTAAATCATTTTGACTAGACAGCAGTTTAATTAGACTCATTATAGACATCTGGTTTTATCTTCATGACCATAACACTGTTTTCAAACAAGTCATTTTTTATTTAGTGTAGTTCAAACAAGATTTACTCACGTATGTGTTTTGTTGGTTGTTGCCCTGAGGAATCGACGAAAAAAAAACATAATCAGTATAAATAACATAAACAAAATTAACTGCAAATTGAAGTTCAATGCTACTGTTAACGAGATGAAAAGAGATTGGCTGCAAACATATATTCATTATGAATGGAAAATAAATCGTGCATGGATGTTGTTGAACACTGCTTCAGTCTGACACTATTAAATCATTTTGACTAAACAATAGTTTAATTAGAGTCATTATAGACATCTTATTGCATCTTCATGACCATCAGCCTGTTTTCAAACAAGTTTGTTTTTATAGAGTAGCTCAGACAAGATTTACTCACGTATGTGTTTCATTGTCTCTGCGTCGTCGTTCTTGTTGCTCTGAGGAATCGAGTCCAGAAAAAAAAAAAAAATCATAATCAGCAGAAATAACATAAACAAATTGAACTGCAAAGTGAAGGGAGAAAGTCATTTACCTCTTGCGCTTATACAGCATGAAGCCTACTGCTGCTACTACTCCTGTAATCACAATGGCTGGAATCACCCTTCTTACAATAGGTCTTGCATTACCTGAAACAGAAGAAACAGAATCACTTAAAATGTCTTTTGGCTTAAACCTCATCATGGCTCTGAATGGGATAAGTACCCAGTCCCTCTATATTATTATTATTATTATTATTATTATTTTCGCTTTAACATCAGAATGTGGTTTAATTAGAATAATATTATTAGAATATAATGAAATCAGAGTTTATGTTTAAATGAATAAAACTTGATAAATAAATAATAAATAACACTAAACTTGATCATTAACCGATTAATGTCTAAACTGTATGTGAGAAGGCTGCATTGCACATGTAAGTTAAAGAAAATTGACCCTGTAACTCAAATTGTGGTCATAAATATTTTGTACTTTGTAGTTGTGAGTTTCGTAACCTTGTAAACCAAAATATCTGAAACATTTATGTTTGTGCCTCTATAGATGAGAATTTGTGTTTGTAAAAATAAATTACACCTGTTACAAATTATTTT